>NC_081428.1:34724077-35324077 GCF_949786415.1 Peromyscus eremicus
TCCTGCCCCCAGAGTGCTGGGATTAAAAGCATGCACCACCACTACCTGGCTTGTGTGCAGGAATCTTTGCAGTATGATTTAGAGCCCTTTGGATATATGCGCAGTTAACCTAGTGATGGTGTCTTAGGTTAGTTTTATTTCTATTTTTTTTAGAAAAGTGTACACCATTTTCTAAATTGAATACACTAATTTACACTCCCCAAAGCATGTATAAATGCTCCCTTTTTCACATTCCCACTAGTATTTTTTGTCATTTTATTCTTGAGTATGGTCATTCTGACTGCAGTAATATGGAATCTCAAAGTGGTTTTAATTCACATTTCCTTGGTGGCTAAAGCTGATAAATATTTTTAAAGAGTCCGTTAATTATCTATATTCCTTCTTTTGAAAACTCTTTGTTTAAGAGCCAGCAGTTGATATAGAGTTCATATGTGTTCAAGTTTTGAAAATAGGTCACTTTGAGTACTCAGATATGAATAGTAGAAATACATCAACCTTTCTTTCCAGGCTTAGGGAACATTATGGAAGAGGAAATGACAGAAAAGGAATACAAGGCTGAGAAAATGATCAGGAGTTCGGTGAAACACGGTCATCTGGACGTGACAAGCCCATTGCATTCATGAGCTGTGGTTGACAGAATAGAACCTACACAAATTCAATCCAGTCAAAATGGTTGAGTAAAAGGCTCATAAGACGTATTGGCAGTTTATGGATACTGGAGGAGTGGAAAACATAATACATTTCAATTCTCACATGTACCCACAGATTAAATTAAATAATCTTATTTGGGTAATGGTATTATTTAATGAAACCTCTGCAAAGCACTGCCAAGTTTTTGTGGGAAGGAAAAGGTGAATAATGGAGAAGCTCATTTCTAGTTTAGAGAATCTAGCTATTTGCCTACCTAGCTTCCTATCATCTATTTTTCATCTATCTCTATCTATATATCATCTATCATTTATCCAACCATTTAACATTATCACTTATCTATCTACTATCTACCTGTCATTTATCTGTCTATCTATATATCCATTTATCTATCTATCTATCTATCCATCCATCATCTGTCTATCTACCTATCTATATATGTATTATATTTTTGGAGGTGAAAGATAAACATTTAATACATGAAGAAACTTGCAGATGCAGGAAACTATTTTCTAAATTGAAAGGGAGATATAAAAGTGGAAGATTATATTTCTCTCAAAAGTTTAACTTGCACCTCAGATATCTATAACAGGATACACCATATACTCAAATATATTCCTGGATGTTACATAATTATCAAGAGCTTACATGTTACCCTTCTAGGAGGCAGAAATGTTGCCCAAAATTTCTTATTGTAAAATAATCTTGAATTTTTCTAACGAAAGAATTTAAAATAATACTGTATGACCTTCATTTTCTTTAAAAATAAAATATAAACTTATATATTCACAGATGTTGATAAAACTCAAATAAAACACTGTTTGGATCTAGCCTCTGTAAAGTTGGTGTTCCTATTTTCCAGATGTGCTTATAATCTTTACTTTTTATTTTTCAATATTTTACATTGATAATTTATATCTATAAATAATATTACATTGTTGTATAATTAGACACATTAAATATCATAAGAAAATATTGTTCAGATATTGATACATGTAATTTCTAATGTATATTAAAGATTTTAAGTTATGTTTTCTAAAATCAAATTCTCTATCGATGGCATAATTGGTCGCTGAAAGTATAACTATAAATATTTGTGTGTACCTCACCACTCATTAAGAAGACTTTTCTTTGAAAAAGACCAGGACTATTACAGAAAAGTACAGCCAAACAAAATGTAGAGTTGTGAAGCTCCGTGTCAATGGATACATCTATAAAACAATTCCTACACCAAAGGCTCAGGTAATGTATTGTAACAGCCAGAGGATTAGGGAGTATGCTGTGAGGGTGTATGTCACAGGAACTTTAGAAACAACAGCAGTAAAATATCATCAACATGGCTGCCTAAACATAAGATGAATAAAAACAACAGCAATAGACACACCAAAGTGGGCAGGGGGAAAGACTAGGATGCCTCAGCCCTGCATAAAGAACCATAGGGAACTAAATATGCTGAGAGCACAGGAAATAATCTCCCCCAGGGAAGTGTGCAACAAGTGGTTATCCAAATCAAATGGTCAGACCTGAAAACACACACACACACTCACACACACACACACACATACACACACAAAATGTGTGTGTATTTGTTTATATATATACATATATATTGATTACACAGATGAAGGAAGTTATAATTACTAATATAGATTATATTAATACAAATGTATATGCATATAACAAATAAAATATTGGTAAAAGTGGCCATGAAAATGAAAGCAAGCAAAAAGAATATATCATTAGCTTTGAAGGAGGAAAGGTAAGTGAGAAGTGATGTAGTTATGTGTTAATCTCAAAAACAAAAGGAAAGAATATAGAAGTATACATCATAATTAGGAAAAATGAAACTGTTGGTAACAATGCCCAGCAGTCACAGTGCCAACAAGGAAGGAAAATAAAGTGAATATAAGAAGAAAACAGCTAAAATAAAATAACAGAAATTGTCAGTTTTCCTAGGAACCTACCTTAATTAAAATTCCTCATATAGATTTATAAAAAATGAATTTTGCATTGTATTTTACACAGTAATAGCATTTTTTTCAGTATTTTCAAAAGTGATGATAATCCACATTTCTCTGCTATAGAGAGATTCATGAAAACCTTGTCTATCAGCAGATGGCAACTCTATGTGATGCCAAATTGCCACCTGCCTAATTACCAGTTCATTATCAAAAAGTATTCGTTTGTTTGTGTCCACATTAGACAAAATGGAGGAGATGATTCTATATAATTCTCAACATATGATGGACAAATATGTAGTAACAAAGAAAATCCTTGTATCCTATAAAACTATATAAAGAAATAGCACATCGCTGATTATATACTATATGTAACAGATGTTCATATTCTAGTAAGTTTTCATCTTTTTCTGTGTCTCACAGTGTGTTTTGAGACTCCATTTTTATTTGTCTGCTGTAATGATTCTATTGACATGAAGGATTTGAAGTACATTTCTATTAAATTTAAAATACAAAATTATTGGAACAGTCCTCCCAAGATGTAATCAGTCAAGCAAATTAGGGAGATACTGCTTTGTGTGTTTTCATGAAGTTATTGTAGATTCCATCTGCAAAGATTTAAAAGAAAGTAGTGAATATTTGCTTCATACCTTTGTACATTTTAGTGGCTCTCTATCTACACCCTCTGTTTTATACTGTTAATGTTAAATATAAGTACAATTTATATACTCTAGTAAAGTAATAGAATAATACATATTAAAACTGAAACCTTTATCTATGAAAGTAAATTGCACCGAGATTTGTACAATTGACTATTAAATAAGGAATTCAGAATATAGTCAAAATTAAATATTTTAAATGAATGTTAACTTTTCTTCATAATTTATCATTTGTAAACATAGCTTAATGTTCTTTTCTTCTTTTTCTTTATACCACAGTCACAAAAACCACATGACTATTTCTGAAGTTAATTTTGCTCCTTGGCATCTGTTATATACAAGTTCACAAATTCCTATTGATTTTGCTCTCTGTAAGCTTTTTATTCCATGAAATACCTTGATTGTACATAAAGTTTATTTTTATTACAGTAAGTTGCAGACATAGCTTTTCCTTTTCCATTGTGTCATTACATGTGCAGGATATTTTGACTTCACTAACAGGTAAGACAGATTTTCCAGCACTCCTCATCAACTCTCAACAAGATTCTATTTTTACTTCAATTTCCTCAACTGCTGCCCCTGTCTTCTCAACTTCCTTTCTCCCTAACAACTGTCTTCATCTTTATTATCATTTCATCATAATTATTTACCTCCAGGATACTTAATTACTGTACATTATGCTATGCCATTCAGGGATCATTTCACAGAATTAATTATTCCTTATTTCATGTGCTTGTAGATTTTGATGCCACAACATAAAAACTCAAGGACATTCACTGTATGCACTAATTTATTCCTGGCTTAGACAAGGTAGATCTGTTGTTGGAATTCACTTAAAGGGATAGATCTGTTAACTGCAGCTTTCCTAACTTATTGTGGAATACTGTTAGATTCTACAATCTTTCATACTCATCTTGCATTGTATATTTTGAAATAAGTGTTTAAACATTTAGGTCATTTATTAGAAAATTTGAATATAGTAAAAAAGTTTATTTTACAAGATGCTATGTTATATGAACCATAAATAATTCATATTTTGTGAGGACTAAATTCTCCATACATATTCAATATGTATAGTCTGTCTTAATCTAGGGTAAAGGAAGAGAAAGAGTTAGCTAAAATGAAATCCCACATACTACAAAATTAATTTTGTTTTCTTGTTGCTTGGGTCAATGTTATTGTTCTATCATTTCAAAAACATTAGAATCAATAGTTTGACTGGTGAAACATAATAGATTCTGTCCCTAAAAATGCATATGAAGCAGTAGCTCTTATAAAGTCATAAATATGAATGTTTACATTCTCGACAGATTCCTAACAGATGCTTTAAGTCATCTTGTGTTTCTGAATTATAGTTAATCACACTTTGTCCCACCCACATAAAAATGTAATTAACAGGAGATGGCCAATTCCGGTTACCTATCCACAATTGCTAGGGGTCTTAACTGGAGCCATCCTTGTAGATTTCTTGTAGTTTCCCTTACACCAGGTTTCTACCTGACCCTAAAATGACCCCCTTACCCCTGTCAGACATCTCTTTCATTACTCTCTCGTTCCATCCAACACCCTCAATCTAAGTCCTCATGTTCCTATACCTCTGGCCCCCAGTCTACCCAGGAGATCTCTTCTATTTCCCCTTTCCAGAGAAATTCATGCATCCTTTCCCCCTTTAGGTCCCCCCTTGTTACCTAGCCTCTCTGGGGCAGTGGATTGTATCATTGTTATCCTTTTCTTTACAACTAATATCCACTTATGATTGAGTACATACCATCTAGGTCTTTCTGGTATGGGTTACATCACTCAGGATGATTTTTTTCTAGTTCCACCTATTTGCCTTCAAATTTTCTGATATCATTGTTTTTAACAGCTGAGTAACACTCCATTGTGTAAACAGTAACACTATTCCAGTTAACATCAAAGAGACTTCATCCAGTGACTGATGGAAACAGATGCAGAGATCCACAGCCAAGCACTGGACTGAGCTTGGGGAATCTTGTTGAAGAGAGGAAGAGAGGGAGGAAAAGATTTTACAAGTGGGGGTGTGGTGGGTGTAGGGAATGGGGATTTCAAGGTCATCATAAAACAACCCACAGAAACAACTAACTTGGGTTCATAGGGGCTCACAGACTTTGGACCAACCGTTAGGGAGCTTGCATAGGACTGACCTAAGCCATCTACTTATGTGTGACAGTTGTATAGTTTGATCTACTTGTGGGTTTCCTAGCTGTGCAAGTAGGGCCTGGCCCTAATGCTTTGGTTGGCTTCCAAGAACCTATTTGTCATACTGGCTTGCCTTGCCCAACCTGAATAAAAGAGGAGGAGCTTAGTCCTACTCATCTGAGTGTGCCATGCTTTGTTTACACCATAGAGGCCTGCCCCTTTCTGAACAGAAATAGAGGAGGAGTGGGTGGGAGCCCTATGTGGGGGATGGGGTGGGGCATGGAAACGGGAGGAGTGGAGGGAGGAAAATCTGTGGTCAGGATGTAAAATAAATGAATAAATTTAATTTATAAAAAAGGGAAAAATGTAATTGACAAATATCTAATAAAAACTTGCCAATAAATTTTCTAATAAAGGCAACTATTTCAAGTATACCTTAATTTATGCTTATTTATAGCAATATAGAGTTCAGAAATTGAATTTATACCGAGTACTGAATATTTTCTACTTAAGATCCTGTGACTCTGTACATAACTTCTTCGTTGTAAGATTAGATGCTTTGAGATGGAGTTGGCTCCAAAGTCTTTCCAGATGATGCATCCTCATCCTCCTTCTTCTGCCCCTATGCATTGTATAGAAGTGTCCCTTTATGAAGTGAGAGGAAAGATAGACAAACAGAAATGGAAAAGAGGACATGAGGAATAAAGAACAATCTAGAGGGCCTTCTGTTAAAATAATTACTTTCTATTTTAGATCTAATTGGTCTCAAAATTAATTTCCTTGCTTTTAATTGGGATACTGATGAACAGCAATAAGGAATAATTATTTTTCTTTGGTTGAATTATACCAACAAAGATCAGAGCATGAACAATTATGGGTAACTAATTTTAAAATCTCTCAGCAAAAATAAAAGGAGTATGGAAATTGTGTCTGGATGCTATAAAAAGCAAAACTCTTTGCAGGGCAACTTCAGATCTATCTGTGATCTCTAGAGATAAGTACCAAGAGAGCTGGTTTCACAAAAGGAAGGAGAGCTGGGATATTTATATCCCCACATGCCTGTCAATTACTGAGATACAAAAGAATGAAGAGTTATGGCTCTCTGTGGTACAATAAGAACAGCTTGACTGGACAGCACTAGAATAAGATTCTGGAAAGCTTATGTAATGTGGAGTGGGCTGGTTAGAGTTTTTTTTTTTTTTTTCTCAGCTTGACACAAGCTTGGGTCATTTGGGATGAGGGAACCCCAATTAGAAAATGCATTCATAAGCTTGGCAAGTAGGCAAGTGTGTTGGTGATTTTCTTGATTAGTGATTGTTGTGGGAGGTACCAGTCTAGCATCTCTGAGTTGTACAAGAAAGCAGACTGAACAACCCACGAGGAATAAGCCAGTAAACAGCATTTCCCATTTGTTTCTGGCTTAGTTTTGTTTCTGGGTTTCTGGCCTCGTTTCCTGTCTTGACTTCGTTTTGTGAAGCACTGAAAGATGGAAGGTGACATAAACCGTTTCCTACCCAACTTGCTTTTGATCATTTTTTTTAAATATAAACCTAAGACAGGGATTCTGAATACAACAGGATCTTTCACAGTCCAGTTATGCATGACTAAATGACCAATCTCATTTTCCCCCATTTACATGATTAGATTGTGGGCTTCCTGTCACAGAAACTTAAATCTATCAGAGGCACCAAAGATTCCTAGACTTTCAAGGCCAGCTAGCCCAGCAAAAGCAGTAAAATTAAACAAATACCCTGCCTCAAACAAGGTAGACGGCAAGGGCCAACACCATAGATATCTTCTGACCACAGAGGTGTTCACACTTAAATACAAAATTACTATATATGAATACACAAAAACACCCATTAAATACATAAACACACACACACACACACACACACACACACACACACACACACACACACACACACGGGGGGTATGTGAAGAAATTTGATCATTTACTGCAATGTGAATAGAACTGCAAAGCATCACACGAGAACGTATAGGCCAAATACAGAAAGACAAATAAATCATATTCTCATCCACATTGACAATAGTATACAATTCTTGACAAAGGTGTAGAATCATACCAACATCAAGTATACATGTGGGTGGTAAAATAATTAACTAGAACACATGTGGTTAAAAATTCCCTTTGCAAAGAAAAATATATTTCAAATTTTGAGTTTCAGATAAAAGTAACAATGGTAAATAAGTGAATTTGAATAAATTCCACTGTTTAAGAGTATGATCTGATGATTTGGAAAATTGAAAACATGACTTTCTTAATAATATGATATTGGGCATTTTTAGACAATTAAAATAAATTATGTCATTCTTCCACAATATGCCTCTACTAACCTTTGGCTTAGCTGCTGGGAAACATTGATCATGTGTCTATTATTGTAGCTTTAGATTTTCTTCAATTTAATATAAATATTAATCAAATTATTCATTCTATTCTACTTGTTTTTTATAATTCATAATATTTTTATATTCATTCATGTTTTTTCAAAGCATATTTACTTCATTTAATTTCATTTCTCAGTATTTGCCTATGACTCCAATGTCATAGAATGTTTATTTATGATGGTGTTTTATTATTTATCATACCGTTCAATAAAAAATCTTTGATATTTAAATTTGTTTTGTATCCTTGCCAACACTGAGAAATACAAATGTTTTTATTTTTAGCACCTCTGGTAACTGTGTATTTTTCCATAAGGCTATATTCTGTGTGAATAAAAGTCTTGATCATATCTGGATAGAGATTTTGGATATTCGTATTTTAGGGAGATTCTCTATTCAAAACACTTGCTCACTTTCATAGCATAAATATTGTTTTTGTCTTTACCGAAGAATTAGAATTTAAAATATGTCAATACTAGAGGTTGAAGTACTACAATTGTACATTTAATTAACTTGGAATGGTTAAACTAAAAATAACTAAATAAATGGTAGTAGCAGGTTATATGGTCCAAGGGCTAAAGGAACTTGCTGTGCTATTTTGATGACCTTATTTGGTTCCCAGATGCCCTAGTTTATGAGGAGACCAAATTCCCAAAAGTTGAACTCTGACTTCTACATGTGTGCACACACCCAAACAAACACACCTGAAAGGGAGAAAAGCTTGTTCTTTCATGGGTACAAGCTATGGAATGGTACTGCGGTAAGTGAGGTACCATTTCATTCTGAAACAAGGAATTTAATATGTTTTGTCTATTAAAATATTTTCATCCCAGTCACTTATATTTGATGACTGTTGAATGTATATTATTTTTGCTCTTTGTATTAAAGTACCATTTTGGTCCCTCATCTTATTTCTTTCTCTACTGTAGTAATTGTAAAATATATTTAAAAATCTATGTCATCATTTCTGGTTCTGGCAGTTAACTTATTTTTTTTTAATTTCCTTTTAAAATGAAAGCACTTTCTGTTTTATGCCTGATATTATCACTTTTAGTTAATTTAGTGTTTTAGTGTTATTGTTAGAATATTGCTTAGTTTATTTATGGTAATCAAATTCTAAGCATGCATGTATACTAGGTAGTTGTGCCTCATTTTATACTTTCCTGATATTTATATAGACTTACTTTTCCTTTAGGGTTTAAAATCGATATTACAAATATGTTCTTTCTCTGGGATTTTGATGCATAATCAAGGTGTTTGAGAGCTCTTTACTCTGAGTACTCAACAAACCATCACCTGGACCTACAGGGTCTGTCCATATATCATAAAGCATCTCTGCTCCGTCCTGATCCACTCTCCCCTCTACCCTGAACTGCACAATCTCTTAGCAGAGCTGCTCCTGCTAATCCATAGTTATGAAATCAGGATGGATTCCTGTACAACATCATACCCTTTTCCAGTTATTTTTCTCATAAAATCCACTGATTTAATAATAAAAATATTGATCTCATACATAAACTGAATGTAATTTCCTGTGTTTTATGAATGTAGCTGCATCACAGAAAGTGTGTCTGGGAAGAAGATCATAGTTCTAGACCACCAGATACTGACCTTTTCAGTCTGATAAAGCTGGGCTACATTGCTTGGTGTAATATTGAATCACAGTCTTTAGAGTGATATGTGGAAGGTGAGAATAGAGACCAACAGTTTCCACATTTTAATCAGATATGGATGAGTCTTAACTTCTGGTGTGATTTTTAAATAAATTACTTTGATAAAATAGTTAAGGGTTCATAATTGTTGAACAGAATACCCTTTAAATGTAAGCACCTTTAAAATGTCCTTTATAATAAATAGCATTTCATAATAAGGCAAATAGTACTATATTTATTGCTGTCATTATAATATCCTGGCATTATAATGAGGCTTTGTGTGACATAATTTCAGTATTTAAATACGTACCATTTTTAGGATTCTGCTACTGTCAATTCATACTGGTATCATAATACTATAATATCAGTAGTTAGTGTGCACTGGCAAAAATTAGGATTATGTCCTTGATTTTCTTAAGCATATTTAGAAATAAAATGCTTAAAAAAATTATTAAAGAAAGTTACAGCATATATGCATATTTAGGAAAGTAATAGTGAATAGTTTTCTGTATTTCAAATCCATCAGCTTTATTTCATTTACTTACAGAGTCTTTCATGAAATCATGAAACACACATACACACACATACACACACACACACACACACACACACACACACACACACACACACACACACCATTGAACAAATAAAGGAAAGTTGAAGTTCTGATATTTAATAATGTTGGCCTATTTTGCCATCTTCAGGGCCTATGTATTAGGTCATATGCTAGGTTGGGTGTTGTTTTGAAGTATTTGTAACTTGATCAAAATTTCAATGAATAGATTCTTGAGTAATGGGGAGCCATTAATTATATCCATAGATCTCATTAAATCAGCTGACTTTCTAGGAGAAAAATAAAGTGACATGAATTCTTTCCTTCATCTTACTTATGCAAGACCTATTATGTATTTGGAGTTGGTTAATTCCTGTGACAGCAATGTCAAAGACAAGAAGAAGAATCAGGGAAAGATGAGGAAGAGGAGATAAAGGATGGAAGGGAGCAGGTAGAAGGGAATGGGAAGAGATAATGGAGAGAGATGAGATGCAGGAGATTCTATTATTTCTATTTCTTTGGAATACTTTATTATACATATTTCTTGTTTTCCTTACTATTAATGACCATCATAATTTTATCTAAGTTTTAACTGTTGTTCTAACATATTAAGTGCTATTATGATGACTTGAAATACTTTATTTGCATATACATTTGAACAAATTTAGTTGAAGAGATCTCTACTGTTCAGATACTATACATTCCCACTCTTGTATCTGTGTTTATTACAATATTTAAATGCACAAGCAATAAAAGGATTTTATTTATTATGTCTTTCACTATGTTTTACTTTTGTTTTGGTTACCCTTGAGTAAAGCAATCTCTTTTGTAAATAAATGCTAAGCAACTTATATATTGGTAAGGTTCAAAGCTGTGTGTTAGTCTGTACTGGAAAAGAAGGGAGTGATATCATTATGATGCATTTCTAATGATCTCCTAAAACATGTCTGAATGAAATGACTTCCTGTCTCTGTGCATAGATGTGTTAACATGCAAATACTAATTGAAAATGTTCATTATATTATTTTAATTTTTGTGGAAAATTATTTAAGTGATATAATATATATATTCTTTCCATTAGTAGATTCAAATTCAATAAAGCAAAATAAATCATTTAATAAATATTCAAGTATTTAATACTGACATATAGCCACAAAACATTTAATTAATATTCTGTGTTCTGCACATTTTGTGAATCATAATTTGATCATGTGCAGTTAAAACCAACTGTCTGAGTGCAGACACATGGGATAGTAGTGTAGGCAGCAGAAGAAAACATTTTTCTCCCTTTTTTTGTAATCTCTCTTATTCTTTTATCCCCAGGTTCTTCCTCTTTTCATGTTTTTCACTGATTCAGTAAGCTTTTCTTGAGCTTTCTGTTTGATAAGGTTGTCCATCTTGTGTAATTTCTTTGGCTGTCATGGCTCAAAGCACAATTTAGGATTGTGTTACATATATTGTAAATCCATGTAATGAAAGCCACAAACTTCTCGTAAGCATTATGAGGCTGACATTTGCAGAGATAAATATTGTTCACTCAGCAAGTAGGAGACTGCATAGAGGGCTAGAACAGTTAACCTTGATATTTCATTTGAGAATGCTTTAAATGCACATCAATTGTAGAGTGTCAGTTCAAGCTCACATTGCGTGACATGAGCTGATTAGTTGTATGTCCTTAACAAGAGTTTAAGACAAATTAGTATTTTTTGGGAATATGTGATGATTCTAAGTCTTTTGAGTTTTAATTAACTCATTAAATTTATTAGACTATTAATACATATCATGTAAAAATATAGAGATGTGAAAGTACAAATATAAGCCCTATTACGGTTATTTACTAACTCAAACATATCATTTAATTGTATTTTTTAAATTTTAAATTCTTTGTCCATATATGTGTCTGTTTACATGCTAGTATACATCAGTACAGTACTATTAATTTATAAAAACATCTGCTTTTGTTTAAAAAATTAAAAAGTACTGATAGCATGAGTTATATACTAGGTAATAAGCTGCCTTGGTATGAAGTTCTGTGGACATGTGAGTAATGAACTTATTCATTACCTCGCACGCATTTCCTTCTTCTCTTAATCTATTTTCTTTACTCAAACTTCTCTTATTGTTCCAATCTTTCTCTGCATATTCTATTCTACAATTTTGTGAATGTTAAATTATAGTTCTCTGTATGCTGGACATCAATAGACCAGTCCCAAGTTGGCTACTTGAAAGAAGAAAGTGTTTCCTACCAGCCTAGCAACCTAAATAAAAATGCCAATGTCAGAGACAAGTGCTAATTTTTTTGGCTGCTGTTTCTCTCTCTTTGGTATTGTGTACACTACTCAATAATAATTGCTTAAAATGGGTATCTACTAACACACATGTGTAGGTATTTCATATATCTGTACTCTAAGTCAGAGATTCATTAAGCATGTAATGATAACAAATATCATATTCAATATTAAGCATTTAATACTAGTAATAGAGTCTTTATTTGTATTCAGGAAATTTAATGCAGGTTCTTGACCAAGTTCTGACTTCCTACAATAAGTGTGGTAAAATAAATTTATTGGAAACATGCTATTCTTTCAAAATGTCATTTTATAATACTTGGCATTTAATATAAATGATAAAGAAAACTAGAAGTTGAAAGTAAGCAAAGACTTCAAATATTGTCTAGGTTTTACAAAACACCTTTTACAAAGTTAAAAAAGAAAAAAACATATATTTACTTCAATAAAATTTAAGAATCCAGTTGGGAGGACAAGGCAGACAATAGTGTAAATACATGAGGAATACAACTTTTTTTTTTTTTTTTTTGTTTTTCGAGACAGCGTTTCTCTGTGTAGCTTTGCGCCTTTCCTGGAACTCGCTTTAAAGACCAGGCTGGCCTCGAACTCACAGAGATACACAACTTCTTAATTTAAAACAGATATATTTGTCCTAAAAGAAACTTCCATAAATTCTTTTATTTATTTTATTTTTATTAAATTTTTACATTTTATATAAAATGCACTGTTCCCCCTCCCTCTCCTTCTCCCACTGCTCCTCCCACTTGCCCCTGTCCCAATCCCCATTCACTCCTCATAGGGGGTAAGGTCTCCCTTGGGTAGTCACCATAGGCTGGCATACCAAGTTGACACAGGACTAAGCCTGCACCCCTCCTCCTGCATCAAGGCTGAAAAAGGCATTCCACCATAGGGAATGGGCTCTAAAAAGCCAGTTCATTTACACTAGATTGGTTCTGGTCCCATTGGCAGGGGCCCCACAAACAGATCAAGCCACACAACTTTCACCCCTACAACTGTCAGTCCCATGCAGGATCCCCAGCTGTCAGTCCAGAGCCTGTGACCTGTGAACTCCCACTAGCTTAGATCAGCTGTCTCTGTGGTTTCAGCAAGATTATGATGGCATAAATTCTTATTGGAATAATCTTCAGTAAAAGAACTGTCTGGATAGAGTTTTATATGCTATGTTTCTGTCTATGGGATAACACATACCATTATTACACAATAAAAGTTCAACTCTCACATTTCAGAATGTGAGAATTCTGCTGTGGAATAATCCTTCTGTACACTGTAGATATGTATTACTCTGATTGGTTAATAACAAAGCTGATTGGCCTATAGCAAGGCAAGATAAAGTTAGGTAGGACAAACAAAGAAGATACTGGGATGAAGAAGGGCAGGGTCAGGGAGATGCCAGCCATCTACTGAGCAAGAAGGATGTGCAGAAAATGAGGAAACAAGCCATGAGCCATGTGGCAAAGCACAAATAGAAATATAGGTTAATTTAAATGTAAGACCTATCCAGTAACAGGCCTGAGCTATTGGCCAAATATTTATAAGCAATATTGAACTTCTGATTGGTTACTTGGGAACTGGCAGGTGAGAGAGAAACAGCTGAGTACATATGGCATTCCAATTGTTGCTGAAATTTCCACATAAAACCTGAACAAGCTTAAAAGAAGCTTCTAAACACATATAAATGGAGCTAGAGGTAGCTTGCTAGTCTCACAGTAACATCACGGTGGGTTTCTGCAATCTCTCTCATGGGCCGCAGTATAGAGAGGCTTCTCTCAGCCACTGCCTGTGGGCTTGAGAGCTACACAAACACACTGCATGTCAAGGTTAGGGTTATTACTCCTGCAGACAGAAAAGGTTACAGAGATGCAGTAAAAACAGATTCAGATGAAAGAAACCGCTAAACAGGTCACAGTGTGTTTAAGGCTTAGGAGAAAAAAGAAAAAAAGATAGGAAAAAGTCCTTCAAAATAGAGTAGTAAAAAATATAATAAGCCACATAAAGATGGAAAATACACAGAGAGTCTGGATTCTATATGTTATTGGGTTGTCTTTTAATTTTTTGGCTGCTAAGAGACATTAGATTCTGGAAACAGCTGGATTAAACCAACCTATATAGTTTAAAAACATCTTGACTTCAAGCTTTAAGTCAAAGGATATGTTACTTTGGGAGAAAGGTTATGCTTTTGTTTACACAGGAAATGAGAGGCTGTACATTATTTTCATGTTAACAAAAATCAGCTTTGATTGAGGAAGACACCCTGAAAATCCTGGCTACAAACAAAAAACAAAACAAAACAAAACCAAAAAACAAAACAAACAAAAGAAACCTAAAAGAATTACAAGACATGTGGTGTATATTACCTTGTCAAAATATCATCTTTAACTGGCTTGTGTACAATGCATAATCTATACTTGTACTAAATATATGTTACCTTTTAAAGTTTGTATATTTTCAGAGCAAGGGGACCAAACACCAATGAAAATGATGGCCCCATTGATCCAACATCCAGAACAGCTTCTATGCTGCTACTGAGATGATCCAGTCTCACAGTATTCTACAGCTAAGAACAATTATCCTAATTTTCTCAAAGTTTCCTCAAAAATTACCAGTACCCCAATCAACAGGAAGTCATCTAGAAAACTATGCCTACATACCCAAAAAAATGGATTATGCATATTTATTATTATTTTAAGGGGGTTGGTTACAAGTTGTTATTGGTATTGGTCAGAAAAAAAGCTAAACACAGGAGAATTGATTCAAAGATTTCTTTCTGAGAAGAAAAAGGGGGATATAGAAATGATAGCGTAAAAGAGTAGATTATTGAATCTACTTTAATCCAAAAAAAACTATTAATCTTAAATACTTTACATTGGTATGGATTTTGAATTATTGATACAAATTTAAAGTTTATTTTGTTATACTGTATGTATATTTCTGCTCTTGTTTAAGGTATTGTGTTTATCCTGCTAGCTCATTACAAATGTAATGTATAATTAATAAAGACAGATTAATAGTCACCCTTAATAGTCAAGTAAAGAGTTATGTTAGGTATGTTTTCAAAGTATGTTTCAGACATTTATGTAATCTTCAAATACTTCAAAGATCTGCAGAATATGGCATTTAATATGTTTAATAACATAAGCTTTTCATGAGAGTGAGATACATCTGCTCCTGGAAGCATCAATCTACTTCAGAGAAGATGATGGGCATCGAAGAAACTCTATATGGAGTTTACTTTTTTTATGGCAAAGTCTAGTAATATGTGCAAAGAAACTGCCTTTGCTTCAATTGCTGGCACAATAATGTCCAAAACGGACCAGCAGGACATAAGCAAGACAACTGTTAAATTTTGCCAAGACAAGGTAGAACAGTCCTTCAGAATTCCCTGCTTCACAGGAAATCTGTCAGATTTGCTAGTTCTGTAGTGCAGACTTGGATGCCCCAACATTACAGAGGAATTTTGGGTGACTATCCAGGCAGTGAGCTGTCCCTGTTGTTAGGTATTATTTTACTATTCTGCGGTCTTTGATTGAGTTGAAGACTAGGTAGTTATAATTATAGTTTTCCTTAGTTATGATAAAAGGTAAATTAGATACAAAACTTCGGACACACAAAGATATGATAGATGATAGAGTATTTCTTAATTTTGCCAAATACAAATAAACTAAATATTCTAACTATAATTCTTACTTAACTGTATTGTTATATATAGTTTTATTATGTTAAGAATAAAACCTTCCTTTTTAATTAGACAAAAGGGGAGAAATGCTGTGGGACAATCCTTATGTACACTGTGAATATGTATTACTCTCATTGGTTAATATAGAAGCTCTTTGGCTTATAGCAAGGAGGGATAAAGTTAGGTGGGACAATCAAACTGAGGATACTGGGATGAAGAGGGGGTGGATGGAGTCATGGAGATGCCAGCTAGTAGCTGAGCAAGCAAGGCACATAGAAAATGAGGTAACAAGCATGAGCCATGTAGCAAAGCATAAATAGAAATATGGGTTTATTTAAATATGTTAGGTAGTAACATGCCTGAGTTATCAGCTGAGAATTTATAAGTAATATTAAGCCTCTGAATGGTAATTTGAGAACTGTTGGGCAAGAGAGAGACATCTGGCTACAGTCAAGAAATAAGAAAGAAATTCAAAATATTTAACCTCATAGTAAATACTAAAACATAATTCAATAATTCTGATGTATTAAAATTTTGTGTTGGACCAGGCAGCAGTAGCACATGCCTTTAATCCCAGCATGCTTGAGGCAGAGCCAGGTGGATCTCTTTCAGTTTGAGGCCAGCCTGGACTACAGAGTGAGATCCAGGACAGGCAACAAAACTACATGGAGAAATCCTGTATCAAAATAATTAAAAAGGAAAAAAATGTGTTGGAATGAAAAATTCATTATTTTCTGGAAATCAAAAAAAAAATTATCAACTAACTTAGTTGAAAGCAACATAAATTGATTGTTATCTGAATGTAAGCTGCCTATGTTAGTTGCAAAGGTCTTCTCTGAATCTGTAGTGGTTTCTAAGTTCCTATGTTGATGCATGCTTATCATCACTCACATTCTTCCTCTTAGGGAGCACTTGCTATATGGAAGAAAGAGAATGTATAAAAAAGACAGATATTCTACTTAAACCCAATAGACAGGATGTTGGGCGGCCAGTTCCTAATTGCCTCCAATTTCTCAGAATTAGTGATTTGTCCCTCAATATGTAGCTAAGCTAACAGCTATGATTCTCTTATAAGAATGGTACTTTAATTTTAGTCAAATTAACAAGTCTCAGAATAAATAAGTAATGAAGTAAAATTCACATGAAATAAAAAATACTTCTGACCCTCTGTAGATAAAATTTAATTCCTTAATTCCATTTTATATGCCACTAAATCTCTAAGCCCTTAGAGATGATTGTATTAGTGACATAATTCAAGAGAAAAAAATCATCTTTTTATCATAACTTGGTAGAATGCCTAAAATGAGACTAGCAAATATAATCTTAATATTCTAATATTTGAATGTTGCTTCTATTATTATTAATTTACCTTATTCCAATCAATCAACAAAACAAACATCATTTATATTAATCAATCAACAAATAAGCAATTTGACACAGCAAAAAATCAATGGGTTTTTATTATTTCACTTACCTTTTTCATAATATGAACATGCAATACTATAACTCAAATACAAAATTAAAGAAATTGTGGCCCACAGTATTCCACAAAATTCATTACATGAATCATACCAATAGTGCTTCTATTTCTTATTTTGCTACATTTACTGAATGAAGTTTCAGGATGCATGAGATTCACATTGTATACGATGTCTCAATCACCTGATGCTTCAAGTCTTTTTCTGTTTAGTGGCATATAAGAGCAATTTGAAAATACATGGACATTAAGTGGGTCTAGCACAAGACAATATAATTAAAAATAGCAACTTGGGAGTATCCCAGCCTCAGTCACTGAAAGAGATACAACTGGGTTTATCTCCCTGCATATTCCTGCAAAGCCCATAGTAGCAATTCTCAAATGCTTCCACACATTCCTCCATAACTTGATTATTGTAGATTTCATTCAACGAAACTATCTAGAATCAGCTCTAAGGAGACTCATTAAGGGACTGTCTAAATCATGACGGCTTCTGGGTAGCTGAGATCTGGTTCTGAGTTTTGTTTTGATTGCCAAAATTGTGCAGAAAGGCAGAACCTAAAATGAGATTAACCATTCCCTGATTTGGAACCCTGTAGTATATATAAAAAAAAAAAAAACAAGGCTGCTGAGCACTAAGTATGCATGCATTCATTCTCTCTCTACTCATGACAGTAGATATAATGTGACCATCTGAAATTCCTGACATCACAAATACCCTGTAGTGACAGATTGCAACTGGAGGATTGGGCTGAAACAAATCATATATCCCAAAAATTTCTTTTGTGTCAGGTTATTTTATTATTTATTTATTTTTGGTTTTTTGAGACAGGGTTTCTCTGTGTAGCTTTGCGCCTTTCCTGGAACTCACTTGGTAGCCCAGGCTGGCCTCGAACTCACAGAGATCCGCCTGGCTCTGCCTCCCGAGTGCAGGGATTGAAGGCGTGCGCCACCACCTCCCGGCGTGTCAGGTTATTTTATCACAATATAAATGACACTAGATTACTATGCCTTTTGGAATTTCATCTCAAATAAACTATGTACACATAATATTAACTTTAAGAGGAAGATTAAGATCCTATCTGCTAAGCAATTTCAATAGTTAAGTATAGGAAATTTTCCTATATATTAATTTGTCTTCATTTTATTTCTTTTTAAGTAGGAAAATGTCATGAAAATAAACATATATATTCTTATTTTAATAATATCACACTTAATATTCATTTCTAATTATATAAAAGAATGTGGACAAATAGTAAATACAATAAGAAGATAAAGATTTGATGCTGGTGGACAGTAAAGGTGAAAGACTACAAGACAAAAAATCAATACATTGAATGTGTGAAGTAAATATTTCTTATAAGCACTGCATTCTTTTGAAGTCAAGCCCTGTTGGTGACAGATCAAATTAACACATCTTAAGAAATATTCCACCTGTTGAGGTGTTACTGTTATATCCAAGGTTAATATGTCAAGATAAGGTTATGTCTGTTTTATTTATCCATCAGATATCTAAAATAAACAAATCTTGCAAAAATTCACAGCATGAAGCTTCTCAAAGAAAAACAGCTGAGTCTCCTTTTCCATTATCTATTCCTAGAGATGTGTAGGAGGAATGGTGCCTGTTTTCATACCAAGATCGAGTTCTTCTGTAAGAATTACTCATCTGCCTTATACTAAAACTAGCCTGTGAAAGAATCACTTATAAACAGACAATATTCTCTGTAAATTAGTTTTCCTTTACTTAAATTCAATAATCCAACTGTTTTTGTTTCCTAATGTAATTTTCCTGTTTCTAATTTGTTAAATAATATAAGTTATACTTATTATCTAATAATATTAAAATCAGAATTGAGTAGATATGCACATGCATACACTGTGCAACAAAACACTCAGCTATTTATAACCCGGGACATCATGTGCTTTGCTTGCCCTAGAAGTATCAGGACGTCAGTGTATAGATATACATTAATAGTATAAACAAAGTTTTGTGAGATGATTTGACAATCCTCACTATAAGAGTCAAAGACCCTATTTTGAGCTCTTGGTCAGAGTTGCCCAAGAGACATCCAAAACATTATAGGTGATTACTATTGCTCTTTGTTGGCCTCTGATTCCTGGAGGTGGAAGTTAATCCTTGTTGTTGAAGACTTCATATACTTCAGACACAGGACCCAGAGGTCCCTGAGCTCTAGTAGACCTGAAAGGATACTGCCTGAGGAGTATCTTTCATCCTATCAGAAGGAACTATGGAAGTTTCCAAAGGACGGAGGCAACCTACAATCCCATCCAGCTATGATTCATGTACCACAAGGAGCAGCAATACAGACAGCCCTAGGGGTGCAGTAGTGGTATACCCACTTTAGTAGTTGCCAGTATCTCTCCAATTGGGCTTATGATTTACTCAACAAGAGAGAAAATATGTCTGATACTCGACACCTCACCAACTATATGGAATAATAAAGTTACAGATCTTGGAAAAGAACCTTTAATTATCTCTTTACTAAAGCATCATTATCCAGAATTACATTATAAATATCTGTCTTTATACCCACATGTAAGACAAAGACCGTTGTAGAAAATCACAACCAAACAAAATGCAGAGTTGTGGAGCCAAATCCTAAGGAACATATTTACACTATAACATTGCATTTAAGACTCAAGATTCATTGTTAAGGGGGGATTAGAAATATGATAAGAATAAGAAGATAAGGAAGTTTATTGTGAAACGGGGTTTCCTAGTAATTTCAGACTGTATACAAAAAGTCCCACCAACATGGTTATCTAAACATGAGCTGAAAGGGATAATATCAAGAGACATTCTGACATAAGCAGGGATATAGTCAAAGAACTTTGTCTACAAAGAGAGAACTATAAGCAAAAATGCTGAAAACTAAAGAAAAAGGCTTCCTCAGGAAATTTCCTCTTGCAAATTGGCCAACTGTTTATCTAATACCAAATACTCAACACTGAAAACACATATACGAGTAACATACAGACTGTGCAACTTATATATATTCAACAGTTAATAAAAAAGGGGCCATGAATTTGAAAGAGTACAAGAAGGAGTATATGGAAGGGATTTGAGGGTGAAAAGGGAATTGGGAAATGATGTTATAAATATATATATATATATATATGCAATGTAATAATGTTTTTACACTTAAAAATATCTAAAGCAAGAGTAAAATGGGTAAATTAATCAGAATGTCTTCTGATTTTTAGATCTATAACTCTTATGCAAATATTGCATTTTCTTATCATTATAATCTACATTTAAAATTACATAACATGAACATAATTTCTACAAACTTTTATAATTAATTATTGCTTTTATTTTTTAATTAATAACTTTGAATCCTTTTATTAATGGTCAGACCAAGAGCAGGCTCATGCCTCTGAACAGTTTCTTGTTTATTAAGCTCAGGAATACATCTTTTCAAAAACAATACCATAATTACATAATTACAGTGCTGGAGATGAGGTTACATCAGTGAGAGATTTGGGGTGACCTAATAAAATCTGCTTTCTTACAAAGCTCAGCCGTATTTTCCAGACACCACATGACAATACTTTTTTATTTAAACTTCCTCTTAGTTATTTTAGATTTGTGTTTAATCTTGCACAAACACCAATTATTTTTGGTTAATGTGTCTGGACCATAGTCAGAATTGTGGACAGTCCCAAAAGCATTGCCTAGGAGGATATGGTTGTTGGGGGATGGAAGACTGAGAAGTATCTAGGCAGTCAAAATAAAGTTGGGACAAAATAGTGTTCCCTTATTTATTTCAGTTAATGTCTCATCCATCATTCAGTAACTTCACATTAATTATCAAGCCCATAGAAGATGATGTCTTGTCAGAAAAATATTGTTCAAACACATCAGATGTTGCTCAGAAACAAAAAATGTATGATGCTACATAAAACATAATCTTCAGAAGTTCTATTTTAGTAAATAGTAACTAATATTCAGTCTCATAATTATTGCTTTTAAACTGAATCTAAAGAGAGTACATACTCTTGACCTGCCTGATAACTTACAAAGTATGTTTTTAACTTTTCTTTTAACTTTTATCTGCTTAGCATGATATTGGTTATAGATTTAGCACTGTATAGCATATATGTTATACTATCATTACATAGTTGAACCATTCCTGAATAGCTACGTGTAAAATTTTCTTATTGTATCCTCAACTGGTTTGGGTATTGTCAGTACTTTAAAGGTCTGGAAGATATCTGCAGTGAATATATCTGATCTTTGCCTTCTAAAATAGGTGTTTGGTGCCAGGCGGTCATGGCGCACGCCTTTAATCCCAGCACTCAGAAGGCAGAGCCAGGTGGATCTTTGTGAGTTTGAGGCCAGCCTGGTCTACAGAGTGTGATCCAGGACAGGCACCAAAACTGCACAGAGAAATCCTGTCTCAAAAAACCAATAAATAAATAAATTAATTAATTAATTAATTGGTTAAAATAAAAAAAATAAAAATTAAGAAATAAATAAATAAACAAATAAAATAGGAGTTTGTTGTTTTAATATAATTGCTGGTTATATAGGTCTGTTTGGATTACTTATGTAATTTTTGTATGTCATATGCAAGAAGAAATTTATCAATTTCTTTAAAAATTTCTAATTTACTTCAATACATGCTTTTAGATATATACTCACGATTTTCTAAACTTCATTTGTATCTCTTATAATCTTTCTCTTTTCATATCTTATTTTATTATATTGGATATCCATTCTCTTTCCTTTGGTTAGGAAATTCATATCTGGAACTGAAAAACTAGAAGGAAGAACCTTAATAACTGAGGATGTCTTGAGGCCTAAGGATGAACTTAATATTGTTATTTAGTTAAGTTGTCATGACCCTAGGCTCCATTTTAAGTATTTATCATTACACCATTAAAAATGCTTCTTCTGATCTTAAACACAGAAGCCTCTTTTTACAATGAACAGCAATAAATGCAGAGACATCGGATAGTTCAAAGAGCTGGGAATAAATGACAGCTGAATGCCCAGCCCAAAACAAGATATTTACACCCTCTTCTCTAAGGCTCAGGGAACATCATTAAAAGGAAACCTCTTCTCTTTGGTGTTCACTACCCTGAGATGCTTAGCTAATTTGTATCTACTGTTCCCATCAATGTGAGTCTTCCAGTTTAGTTTTTTTTTTTTTCTTCAGAATAATGATGTATTTGAAATGGCACTCTGTTTGTTATTTCAACATTTTAGCCTACCCACTTACATTTATTCTGACAAAAGTCATGCATCTTGAAAACAAAGTCCTTTATTCCTAACAGCACAGTGGCCAATGTGAGCTTCACACTTGGATCTACTTCCTTTGTTCTTGAAGTGTCACTTTGGATTGGCAGAGGCAGCTTCATTTGGACATTGTAGGGAGAGTGAACTGTTCCACACATCCACAGTGTTGGAGATTGTATATGTGACAGTCTTGTAAGAATGACAGTAGTAACTCTTTTCAGTCTTTGTCTTCGGATGTATCATTTAATACATTATTGGTAAATGTAGCAATGAATTATATAAACATCCTTGTTAACCTGGGACAAAACTAGTATAATCCATGTAGTAATTTGAAAGATTATTTAAAAATTGTCTACTTTAAATATTTATGTTTTTCTATGCTATCTTAGCTTCTTGCATATTTTACTCTAGATAAAATGCTATGCCAGTATTTCTAATTACTCTGATTAATGAGGCTGGCACCAACTGCATTCATTATTTAGTAGAGAATTACATTAAAAATACTGTCACCAAAGCTCAAAGCAAGAGGATGGAGCCAACCTGCCACACTCACATTGGCTCTCCTCCCAGGGTTTTAACAGTTATCCACACAATCAACAGTGACTTTACGTCTATGCCTTTGCCTTAAATTTTACAATGAACCAAGAAAGCAATTCTTGACATTTTTCAGGCAGGACACAGTATGTTCCTGTTTGCAAAGTGTTCCTTGTCCCATAAAAGGAAAGCTTGCGCTAGTCTTGTCATTGTTAAGAAACCTAGCAAACAAATATGTCTAGTCTAAATGTTTTCACAGCATAAGTTAGCATTTGCATGAACATTTTTATTTTATTGTGGCCATTTCCTTAGGGACAATGTGCTATGTTTTACAAGACAGAGGCCAATTGCTGGCTTGTACATTTTGAGTACAATACCAAAAAAAGCATGTGCCACTCCTGAAGAGAGCATTTACCATGGTTTATCTCTTCAAGTAGATTCTGTAACAGTTCTTAGGTGATTGTGACAGATAAAATTGGATATTTTTAATCTCTCCTCCTTGCTGTCTAGTGTATAATGGGCTCTGTGCTCAGAAGCCAGGACATTGTTTTACCTTTAAATCATTAAAAAATATTGTTTAATTATAATAAATAAAAACTTCACAAAGTATTGTCCCAATGAAGGATAGGTATTCTTCTGAAAGCAGAAGAGATAAGAGTATCTTTACTAATGTAGCCTGAATGACATGAATTACTTCCCTACAAACCTTGTTTCTAAAATGCTGATAAAGGGTCTACAAACCAGACTGGCCTGTGGTCATTAGTATTCAGCAAAACCAGCATGCTTAGAAGTAACTGGAGCCGGGCGGTGGTGGCGCACGCCTTTAATCCCAGCACTCGGGAGGCAGAGCCAGGCGGATCTCTGTGAGTTCGAGGCCAGCCTGGGCTACCAAGTGAGTTCCAGGAAAGGCGCAAAACTACACAGAGAAACCCTGCCTCGAAAAACCGGAAAAAAAAAAAGAAGTAACTGGAAAGTAGAATGATAAGTTTTTACAAGTAGTTTCATGTGTCTTTCTATAATCTATATGTAGGAAATAATTTCATTTTGTCCCGTAGATACCTGGCCTTTGTTCTTACCTCTGGATAGCAATCTCTAACCATGTTTAACCTAAAAGCTTTGCCTGGCTGCCATAGGTCCCTACTGGATACTTTAATAACTAAATTTATTGTGAGATCTTTGGGTCACACAGTATCTGTAGACCTTTGGTAGACCTGGAGACTGGAGACTACAACCAAGATCATGGGTATTAAGTTTTAGTGGAGACTAAGCAAAAAGCCCAAAAGAAAATAAAAAAGAAAAAGGAAAATGAACACAAACTAATAAGAACAAACTCTGAAAACTGAATCTTGGCTGAACTTCCCTGAGTGGCAATCTTCATTGTATAGTTTCCCAGTTCCACACTGGGAAAGTCATGTTGAACCCATGGGGAGACCACTAGAAATTCTTTGTTTACTGCATTTCTAGGACTATGTCCAAAATGCTCTTTCTTTTGGCTAACTTTAATATTTATCCTTGTGCTAGAATGAAGTTCAGACATAGAATGTCAGTTTTCAGTAAATTTTGTTTATTTTCTTAGTAAATTGATGAAACTAGTGTTTGGAATATCTTCAAATTGTGACTAGTTTGGGGAGTAAAGATAATTAATTTTGTGCTCGGGTTTTGACTTCACATTTAACTGACATTTGTGACAATGCATTTCATACCCTTCTTATTAACAGAATAGACAAGATAGGGAGATGCCTTGAGAATAACTATTTAGTGGCCATTTTCCCTTGCACTAAAATGTTTGGAGCATGAAAAAAGAAAGTGAGTGTTTTTTCATACTCAAGCTATTTTTTAAGTCACGGTTTATAATCAAGAATATACTGTAGTTGGTGTTTTGTTTTATGTTTTTTAACTCTTTGGGGGCCTGCCACCCAGCTCCTAAATAAATACACAGAGACTTATTCTTACTCATAAATGCCTGGCCTTAGCTTACCTTGTTTCTAGCTAGCTGTTCTAACTTAAATTATCCCATTTCTCTTTAACTATGTTTTGCCTCCAGGCTTTTTTCCCTTTTTTGTTCTATATCTTTTTTCCATCTTATTCTGTGGCTGGCTCTTTGACTGGGTATCTGGCCCCTGGTGCCCTCCTCTCCTCATTTTCTCACATCTCCTTCTTCTCTAGATTTCACCTCCTATTTATCATCTCTATAAGACACTCCCGCCCATCCTTTCTCCAGCCTAGGTATTGGCTGTTCAGTTTTTTATTAGACTAATAAGGTGTTTTAGTCCAGCAAAGTAACACAGCTTTACAGAGTTAAACAAATGCAACATAAAAGAATGCAACACATCTTTGCATCATTAAACAAATATTCCACAGCACAAACGAATGTAACATATCTTAAACTAATATTCCACAGCAGTATACCCTCATCAGGTTAAGAAAGGCAAAAAGATGGCACAGATTAGAACTGATACCTCTGCAACATATTTATTATGCAAGCCCTTCGCAAGTTAAATGAAAAACCAACAGTATGCCTTTAAATACAAGTCAAAAATCAAGCAAGTAGTAACCACAGAATAAAAACAGTGAACTCAGCCGGGCAGTGGTGGCGCACGCCTTTAATCCCAGCACTTGGGAGGCAGAGCCAGGCGGATCTCTGTGAGTTTGAGGCCAGCCTGGGCTACCAAGTGAGTTCCAGGAAAGGCGCAAAGTTACACAGAGAAACCCTGTCTCGAAAAACCAAAAACAAACAAACAAACAAAAACAAAAAAAACCAAAAAAAAAAAACCCAGTGAACTCAGGTTCAATCAGAAGTGAGCATACTGTTTGTTGAAGGATCTAACAGTGGATGTTGTGTGACCTAGACAGTTCAACAAGCAATTACAATTTATGTTGTTTCTACAGTCCACATTCCCAAAATAGTCCAGATTAACATGCTAATATACACTTTCCCAAAGACCAGAGAAAGCCGGCATGTGTTAAAGACCTCAGCTTTGAAGTCCCAGTGAAGTGCTAATGTCCCCTTTGAGTAAAATAGTGCTAGTATGAAACTCAAGGCTTCAGAAGTCCCAGAAATAGGTCTCAGCTTCACATTAGTCAAACTATCAAATCATCAAATGTGGTAGTGATCCTTTGAACATGGAGGACACAATAAATGTGTTACTTTCTTTTAGGCGATATAGTATAGTATAAACAGTAATTTAAGAGAATGCTGATTTTTTTTTAATAAAAAAAACTCTGAATTTACCAGAAGCACATAATCTCTGTTGAATACATACTTTATATAATTGTCGTTTAACTAATGAGAGGTTGATGTGTGTTGAATGTGAAATGTCCCCTATAAGTTCATGTGATCAAGTACATGGGCCCCAAATATGGAAACTTCCTAGGTGGATATCTGCTGGCAGATGTGAGTAACTTCATGTAGGCCTTGAAGTTTTATAGCCCAACCCCATTTCCTGTTCACACTGTGCTGATGTGATGTGACCAAAGATCTTACACCTGCCACATGCCTTCCCAATCATGGTGGAAATATGGGATCACTTTTTATCACCCTAGAATTGCATACCCCAGGAGCTGTACATTGGAATTGTATACCCCTTTAACTGTAAAATGGAACTGCATACTTCTGGAACCGTGTAACTTTGGAACTGTAAGTTAGAACTGTACACCTCTGGAACTGTAAATTGGAACTGTATATCTCTGGAATTGTAAGTTGGAACTGTATACCTCTGGAACAGTAAATTAGAACTGCTTACCTCTAGAACTGTAGAATGGAACTGCATGTCTCTGGAACAGTAAATTGGTACTCTACAACTCTGGAACTGTAAATTCATTCCTGTCAGGTATTTGGTTGGTTGCAACAACTGGAAACTTACTAATGCAGAAGTCTTTGGTGGTGATTTTTATCTTGTTTTCTTTTGTTTCAGGTTGTATCTTTCTAGCTGTTTATTATTAATCCTCTCTATGTCAATATAGCTCATATTAGGCTAGAAAGTTATACAGTTTTTATAGGTCATAAATTCAGTTCTGCCTGGAGCTCAGTATCAAATTCATGCTTGCTCTTCTAAAGGATCCTCCATCCTACTAAAGAGCCCCAAACTCCAGATTCTACAGATGACTTTAAGTGGAAGCATATGCCCCATGTTTCAGGAATAATTTTGTCATGTAGCATTATTATTTATTACAACAGAATTGTTCCAACCTTAAGTCTAGTGTATGATACAGGAAACCAAAACAGAAACTTTACCTTTAGGCCGCAAATATTTATTTAATTCGTGAGGAAAGTTTATGTTTCAACACTAAAAAGACTATAGAGAGGAAATAAGACTCATATGGCAGACGAAGGAGTTTCCCTGTAAGCATTTCTAAGGTTGGGAATAGCTTCACGGAATAAGACTGTACCTGAGTGCTCTGATTCCTAGGTGGAGGCAGGAAAGGTGTGGAAAGCTGAGAATGTGTGACCATCAATACCTCCTCACTTCCCAGGATGAGAAAGTCTGTCACTTGGAATTCTGTGAGGAGGGATGCACAATGTCTCAGTGGGTTGCCTATTGGTATCTGTGGGAGTATAAAGGCTACTACAAGGCACTGTGGTCTGAGCAGCAGCTGGAGTCTAATTATTTTCTTACATCCAATAGAGATCAGCATGGCTTTTCTTTAGAGATCTCAGGACTATCGGCACTTATAGGGACTTCACCTGCTTCCATACCTACCCTTCAAAAATCTAAACCAATCCTATGACTCCTGTTGTGGTCATAGTGTTAGAGCATTTGAGGTCATAGACTGTGCCTCAATAATCCAAATTTGGCCACTCATCCTCTTTTAGGCATATAAAATAGACAATTTAGTATTAAAAAACAGAAGAAGTAGAATTATCTAAAGTGCTCACATTGAGAATAGGACAAATAGATCCAATTTACCCTTCCACAGTCCATCTATAATGTACTGAAGTGAGGTAGAAGTCTAGCTAGGCATATATAAGCAATCTCTCCTCAGGTGTGGCCCAGCTTATCATTGTGTAAGCTCTAATGTCTCCACCAAGGTAGCCTGACAAGTTGTCAGGACTGTGTGAAATCTCTTTCCCAGAAAAAAGTTTCCACCAGGCTAGAGGAGGCTTTCTCTTCTCCCAGCATGAGATTCCTAGAGAAACACTAGTTTCTTAGGTGTATTGTTTTAAAAGTCTGAGACATAGATTAACAGACACAAGTGTTTCTCTAAAATATTTTCATCACTGCCATGCTAGTTACAGAAGCACAACCAATGATTATTTATTATTATTAATTAATTATTTTTATTTCTGAACTTTTAGTATAATTTAGATATTTTGCCCATCCATATTTCTTATGATTGATGAAAGGGATGATTATTGTGAATTTGCCACATAGTAGAAGGAAAGCCAGAATTTTGTCCACATGCCGTACCTGATAGTAGAATGATGTTACCATCACCGGTTTGTAATTTGCCAGTAAATTATCTACTTGGGCAAGAAAATGGAAATGAAATATTATAGCTACTCCAGTAAATTCTTGCCCACCTGATGATAGCAAATGCTGGGTGTTACATTAGCATTTCACTATTTACAGTTGGTCCATCGGCTAACTTGTCTCATTTACTGGGATAGGAAGTATACATATGTGATAGCTATGATCTGTGAGTTTATTTTTTTTGAATTTGTGAGATGAAGACCTGAAAGCTAGTGGCTCTTGGTGGCTTTGATTTTCTTTGAGTTTCTCAGATAGTAGCTCCTCAAGTTAAGCTCACACTAACACTCCCACATCACTACTGGGAAGAAAGAAGAAATAGTTAGTGTTTGATTGCTGCTTCAGGGTCCTTACTGCTGGCCTTCTTAATGCTCCCAATTTCTAGATTTTCTAAGCCCAGACTTTTTTCTTTATATGCTGTTTTCTTTATACTACCAAATTCTCTGCACTTTCTGCTAAACCAGGAACTAAATCCCCAACTGTCTATTAACTAGGCAGTGTGATTTGGGCTTCTTTTACTGAAATAATCTACAAAATGTTTGCTTTCTTCTTTTCCACACCCCTCACACGTGTTCTCAGTGTTTTCCCTAAAGCGGCTGTTGCTTAACTGAAGAAATCAGGTGAGAAACTGTCTTCCACTAACAAAAATAGTTCTATTTATTGCTGATCTCAAATGGCTCAGGAACCAAACAAAAAGAAACAAATACTTTCCTTTACTGTCAACCAAAAAATCTTTAGTGTGCTCTATTGAAGTTTGAGGGTATTTCAGCTACTGTTATCAGGTTTCTTGCTTCATGGTAATGATATCTTCTATATACTTCCATCTTGCAGAAGGACAAGCAAAGATCAAGGCATAATCCAGGCTTCACCTTTCAGTTAATTACCTTTATTTTTCACTTATTAAAAGGTCTTAGTGTTGGGGACCCTTATTTTACCCTTCTTAACACCAAAAACATACAGTTTGAGACTATCTTGTGCGTGTGCCTGCTCTGCGTGTTTTTTCCCCTCTATTATATCCTAAAGTATAACACAAATCCTTCTCTCTTGAATTTGATGTTTAATTTTTAGAGCTGTGTTACAAGGAAAATTAAGGGGCAAATTACAGAGATTCCCCATGTGTTCCATTTTAACTTCTCCACACAACATCTCACATCATCATCAACCCTAACAGAGGGAAACATTTGGTACAACAAATGACTCTATAATATTATCATGTCTATAGTCTATATTGAGATTAAGCCTTCAGATGTTCATGCTATTAGTTTGAGCAAACAGAAGTTATATAAACCATCAAAGTGTCATGCGTCATATACTGACAACCTTTAAAATGTTCCTGTTCTCTGTCTATCATTCCTTTCTTGCTAATTCCTGGGAGCCAATTTATATTTTCTTATCTTCATTTTTTTTCTTTCTTTTTTTTTTTTTTTTTTTTGGTTTTCAAGACAGGGTTTCTCTGTGTAGCTTTGTGCCTTTCCTGGAACTCACTCTGTAGCCAAGGCTGGCCTTGAACTCACAGAGATCTGCCTGGCTCCTGAGTGCTGGGATTAAAGACATGCACCACCACTGCCCGGTCTTATCTTCATTTTTAACTGCCTTGGGTGAATTCTAATGACAAAGATTGTCAGATTTTTTCATAGGGCCTCAGACAGTTTCTTGAGAAAGTATTGTTTTATCTTCCTCCATGCCTGTCCACTGTATGTTTCCACTGTAAATGATTTAGTGTTATTGCTGGTCCACGGCCTTGCTGATGGTTCATATTATAAATGTTTTAGATGTATGCTGATTGTGCTATTATTTTATTCAACTACATATAATTACTTATAAGTCCAGGGGGATTTTTTTGTGTGTATTTGGACATTTTCCATAGTCCATTATATTCTCTCTGGAAAACAATAGAGTTCTATTTATTTCCTCCAAGTGAGTATATTTGCTTTCTTTGCTTTTCTCTACTCATGGAATCATCTAGGGCTCCCAAGATGCTTTTGATAGTGGTCGGGAGAAAAGAGACATCTCATTCCTTTTGGATTTTACTGGAGGAGCCTCCATTCTTCTCAATGCATAGTCTTTTTTACATTTTGGCTATGTTTGAAATCCCTCACCTTCCTTGCTCCTTTGGCTCTGCTAATATCCCACTTCACTGCATTTTCTCTCTTCCACTCAAAGGTTCTCTTTCACTAACTCTCAAACCTCTTGATTGTTATGTTCACTTGTGGATCAACGTGCAGAAGAAAGTTTTTTTTTTTTTTTAAAGAGTCTGAACTGAAAAAGATTTTGTTTCTACTTCATCTGAACTAAAAAGTGGCACATATATTTCAGAGTTTTTGATCCCAGCTGAATCATTTTTTTTCTTGTTTATTTTCAAAAATTAAAATATAATTCCATTGTCCCCCTGTCTGGTTTTTTTTTTCTCTTCTAATCCCTGTTTAAGTCAGTCCCTCTCTTTCTGGAGTTGTTATTTTTACCCAGTATATCTTCCCAAACAGGACCCCAGGAACAACAGTAGACTAGCTATTTTGGAATGAGGAAGCTCACCTGCATTTCTGTCCCTCTGACTTCAGTGCTCTGTGACTTCATTCATTAGGGAGACCTGCTGGAAGATGAGGAAGCATCCCGACTCACCACCTTTGTAGCAAAGAACCTTTCTGTTATTTTATCTTTTTTTTTTTTTGGAAGATACTTCTTTCTTTAGTTTGAAGGTTTAGCATTTTTTTTAAAAAGGAAAACAAACTAAGTCAAAGAAATAAATAATAGAGAAATTAGAATATAAGAGGAATTGCTACGTTATTGGAATATTTGTTATTTACACTCTTTTCTATATTTTCCTACAATTATTTATTTGTCAGTCTATAGACAGCCACTCTATGTCTGCGTTCAGGTTTGTATTGGGTCATTTGCTGCACTCAATAGGCAGACTAGATACAGTATCTTAGGAAGACATGGATGGCTGTCCTTACATGCTCAAAATTTATACATGTGGTTATTTTTCTACAAACACACAATTATGGCTTTAGCAATACTTCTTCATAACACATGAAATTAATAAAAGTCACAGATAATATCAAGCAAGTTAAAATCATAACAGCAGGAACAATTTCCTTTTCTGAACTCTATTTTCTAAACTATTCTTTATTAGTATTCTTCCTTTTGTCAACACTGACATTAGACTGCTAGATTCTAATGCCACTCAATTTCTTACATAGCAGTTAACAAGAAATTGAATATTATTAATTTTCTTTTGTGATTATTGATCCTTGGCAGCAAGCTTTTACTTTTATTTCCTTTAATTAACTAAGCACTGTGCTGAGAATAATTACTTTTGGAGTGGAGCAACACATCTCTTTGATAATTTCAGATCTATTTGATTCCTTAAAACAGTATAATAAAAATACTGAGTGTTACAGCCTGTGACTAAATAATCAGTCACGAGGCATTTTCTAAATAAGTTGTTCTCTTAATGTCTTAGTTTTTCTACTATCCCCAGAATGATGTAGGATTCTAAGGTTTAAGTATTAAGGGTGTTCATTGTTACCAGTGAGTGACAGTGCTTGACACTGATTAGTAAGATAATATATGTATAACTAGACCATACATTTTATGCATACTAGCATACATGCATAATTATTTCTGCATCTAGTTATTTGAATGTATGCATGTATATGCTAATGCTTCTGTTTCCAAATCAATCCTACAGGTCACATCATAGTTCTCTCTATTCCCTTACTTTTAATAATCTCTCTGAGTTTAAGGAAACCAGCCCTGCTTATCTGTAAAATATTTATTTGCTAAGAACTAGAAGTGTAATAAGTATTTTAGACATATAATTAGCTTCTGTGTCCATCTTTCATAACTGTTTTTGTAGGAGTATTTACTTTCATTCCAGTAATCGGTTAGAGTCTATGTTCATCTCATACATTTTTCCATCTCATTGCTATAAACAAGTAATTTTTTCTTTTATTGGTAAGTACTATAAAATCCAGAGATGCAACCTTAGTGTGATTATTAATACAAGCAAAACCATTGTACCTTAATCCCTGCAGTTGAGAGAAGGGAGCATATGTGTGTTTACTAGTAGCAATCAATATGTCAATCTACTTGTACTTCATCTGTCATCTATCTATTATAAATTATCCTGCTAATTATCATTTCATGTCTAACAATCATCATATTTTTATTGTTCTACCATCTGTACCTATTTATTTATGAATCTGTAACCACAGATAACTAAATATAAGCTCAAAGTGATAGTTCTAACACTTACCCAATATCAAAGTGTAATCACCCTTACCTCCCTGTATGTGAACTAATCCTTCAACAATTAGATCATTAGCTTCACCATTTCTTACTCAACTGTTCAATCCCAATAATAAATTTTCAGATTTTTCAGCATTGTTAAGCAATATCTTCATGGGGAACGAATTTGCCTAATAGAGTTCAATACTTCTACATGGTTATTATTGTCATAGAATCACTGATTCTACTCATTGCCATGGTTCTTGGGTTAGCACATTTGTGGTAGCCTTCTCATGGCATTATTTCATGCCTTTGGACTACAGGTGAACTGTAGGAACACCTTTGGATCAGCTGATACAATATTTACCACTGTTTGTATTGCAACATTAGGACCATATTTAGTTACAGATGTCGATGAATTGTAGAAAATGTCTATTTGGAGATATACTTTTTTTCAGAAACATGTATAACACTTTCTTAAAAGAAAAGTATCAGCTGTATTAACTCCCATCTCACTGGCACCAAGTTGTTAGAGCTGATCAAACGGTGAATCTCAAAAATTATTCATTGAAAGTTCAAATATGTAAGTGTTTTCGGCTCTCTGAAACTTTTCCATGTATAAGACACTTACATCAGCTAAAAATATATAAAAGATTGTAAATAAATTCTTCAAAATGTTTTTACCCAGAGAATGGTGATGACATCATAGAAGAGTTTCATCAGCACCTCTGGGAGTGGTGGCTGGGATCTGGGAGAAGTGTTTCCAGGAACCCGACTTCTTATCCAAAGAACTGAAGATGAAGCTCACACAGATTTGTAAAAAAAGCAAGAGACCTCTGTTTGGAGGTAAGCCATGGTAGAGTTTAAAGAGAGATGCACTATCAAGATTGACAGTGGGCCACGTGAGCTAAGATACTGTGAGCTAAGATACTCGAGGACCTAGATTGCTTGCATCTTTTTGCGGGCTTCAGTTGAAGGAGGAGATAGTGCCTAACAGACCCATCTCAAATGTTTACTATTTTGATTGATAGATTAGATCTTATATTCATTTTTCATAATGTGCATGTCCCTTCCCATAATGCATTCAAATTTCATCACATTCAATCTCAGTTGCACATATGTATATGGTAGTAATTAGGGGATGAATTTCATCACATGAAAACCCAATTACAAAAAAGTATAAGGTGTAATTAGGGGATTATAGTAGCTTGAATGAGAGTGGCCCCATAAACTCATATCTGAATGCCTGGTCCCCAATTATTAGAACTATTTGGGGAGATTAGGATGTGTGTTATTGTTAGAGGATGTCTGCCTCTGGAGACTGACTTTGAGGTTTCAAAGGCCCATGCCACTGTCATTCCCAGTTAACTGTCTCTCTGACTCCTGGCTGTTTTCTCAAGATGTGAGTTCTCAGCTACTACTCAAGTGCTATGACTGCCTGCCTGCTGCCACAATTCCCACCAACATGGTTATTGACTCTAACATTCTGGTATTATGAGCCAAATAAATGCTTTCTTCTTTCCATAAGTTTCCTTGGTAACAGTGTCTCTTTGAAGCAATAGAAAATTAACTAAGGTGGGAAATTTCTCAAAAAAAATTGTTATTAAGGACAAAGTTTTGACTTATTGTGTGTGCAATCAAAAACTAGTTTATGCTAGATCGACTCTTTTACTCTTAATACTCAGATGTGTTGGGAATATACTTCAGTAGAAATGTCTACATTTGATTGTTACCAGGGATGGGGAAACCCATAGTATTCTTCAGAGATGGAAATACTGAAAGCATAATGCAAGTGAAAATTCAGGCGGCTCTAAGGTAGAGAGGTGCATTGTCTGAAGTGTGGTGTATGCATGGTTTGTACAGGTAAATACTCTAAGCTGAAAAGGGAGACAGATGCAAAACCCTAAACCAAATGGGGTCACAAGGCTCTTAGCTGTCTCCTAGTCTTGCCTCCATCATGTCCTCTACACTCACTTCTGTGTCTTTTCTGTCAATGGGACTTCCATTCTTGGCACCAGATGCTTCTAAAATTTTGGAATATTGCTGTGAGACAAGAAAAACTCCCTTCATTGTATGAACTTTTGTTTTAAAATCTTATTAAAGCATCTTCCTAAGTAGGTTTCCCTGGGGAGATGCAGCACATGTCTATTTACACAGAGAGGGAACCCACATTCCACCAAAGTAATAGCCATAGCTAAGGCCGACTAAGTGAACCAAATATTTTACCTTGGGGTTACTAACAGGACTGTGGATGAGAGGTTAATTATAAGTGCCACGGTGACTCAAAGGCAGTTATATCACCAAAAAGACAAGCCCAATCACCCAACACAGGTGATGATCACAAACGCTGAAAACAGCTCTGAACAGCTTGTAGGTAACTGCACAGCCGAAGAATCTATGATCTATGCATTTTGCCTGTTCTGTGTCTCCCTCCCCAGTAGTGATTTACTCCCCTTACAAAGATAAGAGAGGCCTTTGGGAATGTTCCAAAATCATATTTTTCAAGACAGGTGACATCTTATTTACCTGCTGAGTCTCCTGAGTCTCCTCATCCCTCCTGGAAGGAATGCTTCCATATGAAAGAAACACAGTGTGCCTTCTTTTTTACCCAGTTATGGTTTTATTTATTTTGAAAGATTTCTGTTTAATTTTTAATTGTGTGTGTGTGTGTGTGTGTGAAGGGGGATTGACAAGTGTGAGCACAGGTGCCTGTGGAGCCCAGATTAAGATATCAGATCCCTTGGAGTTGAAGTAACAGGTGGTTCTGAACTGCCTGATGTCGGTCCTGGGAACTGCATTCAGGTCCTCTGCAAAAGCAGTATGTGCTTTTCATCCCTGAGCTATATCTCTAAACTCCCAGTTGTTGTTTAGGACAAAGATTTATTGCCTTCCCTTCGAAGAAAAACAGATCTATTCATTCTCTCTTCCTGCGCTGCATAGGAACTGCGGAGGCAGCCAGTAAGCACTGCTGTGCTTCCCATCAGAGAACACACTTCTCATTTTAGTGCTGGGGAGAAAGTCACCAGTGAAGTGTCATGCCCATGGCACCTTCTGTTTCACAGTCCATGCCTTTAGGTTAAGTGATATTTATCACATTTACTAGCTGGATTAAAACAGTTTCCCCATCTTCTGTAAACATCCTTCCACCTGGGACATCCAGGAGATTCTGATTCTCACAGAGATCTTTATACCATCTTTTTCTCCCATTTTAACTAAATTGTTTCAACTTTGTTCAGTTCTACATGTCTGAGGTTAATGAGTATTCACTTTCCATCTTTACCTAGAGAGCCCTGAATCTCTCCAAATTTGGTCTACTTATTCAATGCTTTTAGCCATTGTTATGAGGTCTATATATTTTTTAATTGTTTATTCACATTTTGCCCAGCTTTCTATATTTTACATTTTAGAACAGCAATATTTTATGAATTAAAAAAATTAAGTTAATTAAATTGACCATGTAAACTGAAAAGCACAGACAATTAGGTGGATAAGTACATTAATAAATAACATGTAAAACTATTTGAATGAATCAGTAGCTATGTTTGGTTCTAGACAAATTTAGACTGGAGAAATTTTGCTCATATTAAAAGTGTGAGAATATCTCTAGAAAAGATGCAACTGGGTATCAATCTATTATGTATATACTATTCACTCAGAGCTTATCCTAATGTGTCAGAAGCTGCTTTCTAATACATACTGTTCATTTTCAAAGCATAGGTATGTTGACTGGATTATTCAGAAAAAAAGTCATACTGGTACTGTTTAGGGTAAAAAGTCATTAGTAGCCACTAATTATGATAAGTATTAAATAATTATAATGATTAATGGATGCTGCTAGTTTTTGATTGAGAATATAGTTTTTATATGAAAGGATTAAGAAGAAAGATAGCAATAAGAATGGTGAGTCAAATTCCAAAATTAATTAATAGAGCTTTATGGCAAAAATTTAAGTCTGTGGACATGAAGCCTAGAACTAAGACCAGGTTTAAGGGGAAATTATGGTATTCATTGGAAACTCAGATATTGTTAACTATGAGTTTATGCCATCAACCTAACTTCATTTCTTTCAGTGATATATACTACATATACATATATAATTTATTATATATAATAATTATATTTATGTATCATTTTATATGTTCAATACAAAAGATTTTAGCCTCTGATTTAAACTACAAATATTGATATATATTTTGAGTGTTAATTATTTTATTCTCAAGATTCTTTTTAAATTTAATTTCATTCTTTCTGGAATGTTCCATAAATTTATTTGGATGACATTTTGTCACTTACCTTTCTATTCATAGGTTTAGAATTTAACAAAGACACTATAATTTTTATCTCAAAGACAGTCTATCAGTTGCTTTCTATTATATTATTACTTTCATTTAGTAGTTTCTTGTATTATTATCTCTCCTGAATATTTTGTTGTCTGTAGGAAAAAACAATTGTTGAAAAATCAATGATTGAATATTCAGTCTCACTTTTCTGTCATCAATGTTTAAGTAAGGAGAATTAGAATTAAATTAGGAGAATTAGACCAATGTTTTTGAGAAAGCTATTATGTTAAGGCTCCACTTAAATTAGTGTATATTCATCTCAGTTTATGCTGGCTATCCATATATTTGCACTCCCACTACATTAGGTATACAAGTTTAATATCAATTCAAAAAAGCAAAACAAAAAAATGACAAATCTATTTTAATTTGAAACCTTGGGGATGGCGATAGGTCCTAATTGCTGAAGACACAATAAACTTTGAAGAAAGAGCTCAGATGATTCCAGCTGAAGTTGACATGAAAGCCTCTCCTACGGCTTTCATGGTTTCAGATAATATCATGTAAGCTTCAAAGGGAAGGAAGCAATTATACAGTCTTACCTAGCTACAGTACCTATGAACCATGACAATTACAAGATTGACAATATAATGTGTATCACACACCAGTGACAACAAAGAGCTGTCTTATTAGACTTGAGGCCTACTCAACAGAAGGAAAATAATGACTGCTGCTGGAAACCTCATCAGCTTTGTGGGGCTAGTGAGGTCATAAAACTTGGAAAAGAATATACTACTGTCATTTTGCTAGATCATCATCCTTCCTAGACACTAAGTTCTTATACCTGCAGATAAGTGAAGCTACCAACCTTCATAAAAGAAGCCTGTCTTTAGAGCTAATGGAGATTGTGGATCTGCTTTTTTTCCCAGAATCATTGGCTGCTGTGGGATGTCTTTCTGTATGCTCTGAATATGTGTTGCTCTGACTGGTTGATAAATAAAGCAGTTTGGCCTTTGGAAAGGCAGCCTAGAGGCAGGCAGGAAATACAAACATATAGACAAGAAGAAGAATGGCAGAAGGGATAGACATGAGCCAGCTGCCCAAGGAGCAACATGTAATAGGATGCAGGTAAAGCTACAGAACATGTGGCAATACATAGATTAATTGTTATGGGTTAATTTAAGATATAAGAGCTAGCTAGCAAGAGGCCTGCCATAGACTATATAGTTTGTAAATAATATAATCCTCTGTGTGTTTACTTGGGTCTGTGCAGCTGCAGGATGGGGCAGGATACAGGGAAACCTACAACTACAGTTGGTTATATTGGTCTATGAGGATGGAGGGGACAGAAGCAGGGAACAGGGTTCAAGATGGCTGTGAATACAAGTGGAGACAGCCCTCTAGGAGATAAACTTTGGTGATTCAGCTCAACTTTATTCCAGAAAATAGGAAATATAGAGGATTGAGGAGCTTGGGAACAAACTCTGATTTACATTAAGAGACATGCTTCTATCACAGGCTTTGTATGTGGCAGTAGGTTTCTATAGCAGAGCTCCTAGTTCAAGTCTCCTTAGCAGGAATCTGTTCCAATGGTTAAGCTAAAGATAAATCAGGCATCTGGTTTAGAGACAACTTTTCAGATAAGTTCAGTTCTCCAGGCCCAGGGATATTCTCCAGATAAGGGTATGTAGAAAGCAGGAAGTTCTGCTGGAGGGAGGGAGCCCATGTTGTCCAGCTATTGAAATAAACTGCCAAGCCTTGAGGAGACTGCAAAGTCTCCCAGTCAGCAAAAACCTTCCAACAGGAGATTATCACAGAAAACCACAACTGGAAACAATGTAGAGACCAGTAAATCATGAGTGGCTCAACACCAAGGAATATAACTACAACATAGCTCAGCTCATGCTCAGGGAACATTGTGGAAGAGGGAGAGAAAAGTTGCAAAAGTCAGGATTCCTGTGAGTCTGCTGTAAAACAGTCTTTCATAGAAACAGCTACATTAAAACCAGAACAGTGGCAATATCAATAGACATGTTATTATTCAAGGGTGATAAAAACATCACATACATGTCCCCCATTTATAAAAGTGAAGGCAGGCATCTTCTTTTCTATGAGAGGGAAGATTTTTCACCCTGAAAATTTTGCGGGGTCTCGCATTTAGACAAAGAAGTAGAAGCAAATACTGATTATTGGGAGAACAAGAATTAGACCCTCTCAGGGATGAGCTTCCTTATTAACTGTCCAATATAGCATAGTCAGCCTTGAAACCATATTCGTATAAACAACAAAAAAGGATCAGGAGTTTGTATTTATATGTATTTGCATATGTATACATGCATGTCTCTATATTTATATATACTTATGTAATAATACAGTAATTATTAAGGAAAAAAGAGGCCATCCACTTAAGAGTGGGGGTACATGAGAGAAGTTCAAGGGAGATTAACTGAGACAGGCTGGGGGAAGGAAGAGAGGAAGAAAGTGATGTAATTTTCTTTCAATTAAAAACCGAATAAATAAATAAACATCAGATATGTTTAAAAAGTAACAACAAATCATTTGTTTTAAAATGATTATAAACTACAGATGTATTTATGACTTATTTTAGCTTAAACATAGACTATTTTTCCCCAGTTGAAAATGCCTATGTTCTACAAATGCTAAGTAAAAAAGACAGAATGAATACAATGAGGTTCATAGGAGCATGAAATTTAGTTATGACCCACTTTTCTTTTTCTAGTTCAATAAACATGTGACTTTCATTTACAAATTTCAATTTTACCTATCATATTTACAGATGATTATTTTGGTTGTATAGTGATTTATTGAACATTAATTAATTTCAATGTAAGTAAAATTAAAGCCCATAAAACATATATAACACAAACTAGAGTACTTAATCAAAGTATAATAATATTTGCATACTTTGGGGCAGTTGATAATTTAAAAAAATACTCTTGACAAGCAAATATCATGTGTAATCAGCTTTAGATGCCAACATACTACTTTTTAAGTACAACATCGACATTTTCCTTAGTTTCATAAATTTTCTTTCATAATACTATTATTTCTACTATGGATTATAAGACATTTGGGGGGGATTTTTTGAGACAGGATTTCTCTGTCTAGTTTTGGCGCCTGTCCTGGATCTCGCCCTGTAGACCAGGCTGGCCTCAAACTCACAGAGATCCACCTGGCTGTGCCTCCCCAGTGCTGGGATATAAGGTATGCACCACTGTCACCTGGCCCATAAGACATTTTTCACAAAGAAATTAATGAACAAACTAAGCATGACTTAATAAACAAATTAAACATAGTGCCACATATTTAATCTTCAATATTGAGCAGCAGAGCCATAAAGATTAAACATTAGAAATAATCCTTGGCTACCTAGTGAAATCAAGGGTGTCTTGAAATCCTGTTTCACAACCCTCCTCCCAAAGAAATTAATAGAGACTATGAAAAATAACTTAAAGGAGAGACTATACAAAATAACAATATGTGTTAATAAGACATATCTAAATACTGACATAATTTACAATTAACAGACTCATCTATAAAATATATGGATAATTCCAACTGTGTCAGGGTTTAAAAAAGAGTTAAATGTATTTATATTATTTCAAGCTATTTATTATCTTGAAAAATATATTATAGAGACACAGTAGTTATACTATAGTACCTGGAATGTAGGGGATTAATGAAAATCATTAATTTGCACTGACGTTTGTAGTAATATCCTATAATTGTGGATTTTAGAATATGCTGAATATTTTCACAGAACTTCAATAATATTTATGCATTAAGCTTAGAATAAATTAAACATCAATTCTGAGTGAAAATTATGCTTCAAATATTGCAGTCACATATATGTGAAAACATATTTACTAGATTCAAATGGTAGTTAGAATTCACATCAGATAAATTGCTATTGGGAGCAATTTTGTGCTCTAAATTTAATCAGGTAAAGCTGTAAACACATCAAAGTGTACAAGCTGTTGTCGTTTTAATGTGATTTGTTGAAGACAACTTTTCATGTTCATATAAGCAAAATTGAAGACATACTTTATTTCAATGAAATATAATCTCTTATTAAATAAAAATTATATTTTTAACATGACACATAGTACATAAAGTCACATATAACCTGTGTAGGTGATTCTTCTCTGCAAAAAAAATGATACAACTTTCTGACATAATTGTGAATTTATAAGCCTAATGCCACTCTAGAAATTTAAGAATAGCAAAAGTTATACAGAGAACAAATATGTCTAAATATGAAACTGGTTTCTTTAAAGTTCTATGAAACCTACAGAAAAGAACTAATCTACAATGAGTAGGTAATGTGACCAGGCAAAAGACTACCTTTTAATATTGGAGATGGAGTTATGTTAGAATAGCATCATGATTGTCTTTCACCACTATGTAGCTGGAATCTAAACCCTTTGCCATTTACTAAATGAATGGGGAATCCTGAAAGATAAAATAAACAACTAAAAAGGGAAGGGTGAATAAACATTTTATGCATTATTATATATTTTATTAGGAATCCCTTATCAATAGTAATTTTGTAATTTAGCAGGACAAAAACATATTGAGTACTTGATGAATGTGTCACATTCTGTCAAGGGTAGACAGTGGAGTAAGGAGAGCACAACGGCGCTTCTCTGTTCTGTATCATCTCAGTCACACGTAGTTACTTTCTTGTTTTGACTTGATCCGTTTTGATTTCAAAATTATTATACCTTCTTCATTCGAGGTTACACGATTTGGTGTTGAATTGTCTTCCTTGTATTGTTTTCCAGGTCAATAATTATGGTGTTTATTTGAAGTCTTTTCTTCTTATGCAGTGAAAAAGTTTATTCCTATAAGTTTCTCTTTTAGAGCTGCATTTAAGACTAACTGTCCAGCTCAGTGGTAGAGTACTTCCCTAGCATGCAAAATTTTCACCTTACCTTATAGCACTTCAGACAATATTCTTGATCAATTTCAAAATTTGTGATTTTATTTTTGTTAGTGTTTTTTCTTAGTATATTAAGGGTTTTTTTTTACATTTACTTTTTTCCAGTGAGTTTTTGTTCAAAAATATGATTACTTTTTGTGAACTGGTGACCACATACCCTGAATTTCTTACCTACTATTTATTTTAAGTTTAAAAAGAGTTGATGGTCAACTTCTTAAGTTTGTTGATTTTTTTCTTGGTTTGTAACTTACACGTATTTCAGCCTAGAAAATATATGTATGCTTGAGAATAATTATTTCTGGAATATAGACTATTCTTGACAAATGGTAGGTCACTCTATTTTGTAGATTTATTTAAATAGGATGCTTCCTTCTGGACTTTGTTTCATAGTTATATCCATTATTACTGATGTCTCCCAATCTTCTTCTCCATAATCTATTGTTATATATATATATATATATATATATATATATATATATGTGTGTGTGTGTGTGTGTGTGTGTGTGTGTTAATATTCAAATGCTTTGATACTGAGTCTCTATAAATTTATACTCATTATACTTTCCCAGTGAATTGATATTTCCATTAATATACAGCCTGTGTTTGTTTTATTTGTACTATATTTTCATTTATCTGCATATGTGTATGCAGATATATGCTAGTGTGCACATGTGGAGATCAGAGGACAAATTTCAGGAGTCAGTTCTCTCCTTCTACCAATTGTGTCCTGCATATCAAACTTATTTTGTCAGGCTTGGCAGCTAGTGCCTTTATCCAGGGAGCAATCATTCTTGCACATAAAGTCAGTATTTAAAGCCACAAAGTTTATATAGCATCTACTCTCTGATATTATATATGCTTTATTAATTAATTTACAATGGAGTTTATTTTTGAGAAATAGAGTATGAAGCAAATTGTTCAACAAGAACATTAGAACACACATCCACTAATAAAATCAGTTAGCTTTCTATTATATAATATCTATGCAATTCCTGTCCTATGTGCATTCTACCTTTATCCAAATAACATTTCTTCAACTATATTAGTTCTTTGTTATGCTTGGTTCAATAAATAATCAAGGCTTCTAATGCATTTTCCATTTCATACATGTTATTATTTGCCTCAGAATTCATGTTTAGTTGCTTTATTGAATTCCATATCTCTACGGTGATTTTCTTGTTTCCTATAGGATTGTATTGGTGTTCATACATTTGAAATTTTTTTTGGATTTTTCCAGCTGTTTTGAGGTGCTGCTAAATGATGGTTGAAGTTTCTAGAGGTGCTCTATCTGATGGATGCACAGTGACTCTATTTGTGAATTGTGTGTATGTGCTTGCAGAAGTGGCATAGCGTGGACTGAAGCTGGAGCTAAGCTGATAGAGTTCATGCCTCATAGATTAGCATGATGAAGCCCTGGATATTATCCCTACTTTCATACAAAAATGTGTATGACAGAACACACTTATAATCTCAAAAATCGGAATGTAGACACAGGACAATGAGAACTATAGCGTCAGTATTGGATACACAGTAAGTTTAAAGTCAACCTTGCCTACATAATAGCTTGTCTCAGAAAATTATTTGTGTCAGATCAAGGATATGCTGTGCCACGGACTCCATGCAATCCATTAGAAGATATTTGCATTGATGAAGACTATAAAAGTTTTTAGGAAAATTCTGTGTGCAATCGCACTGCTTTTATAGACTGGTTGCATACTTTGTGGGAATTGCTATTGCAGTCATTCTCCTCTCTTATTCCTCCATAAGGAGTTTCATAGCTGAGGAAATTACTCTTGGCAATGAGTCTGGTGATTGTAAGAATGCAGGTAAAAACTTTCCTAAGTTAATATATGTGGCTATTCTCAGATTCTATGTGCTAGTGGATCAATTTGTTTAGTTCTTTTTCCCTGTTTTTCCTCCCACTTTGATTGATTCCAATAGTGTCTCACCATGTAGTGTAGGGAAGCCTAAAACTTAAGATGCTCCTGCCTCAGCCTCCTCAGTGCTTGTATCAAAAGTATAGATCAAGGTACCTGTCTCTATTGCACCGTTTTAACTGAACTCTGAAACATCCCTAAAGCTGTTTTTCTCAGAAGCAGTCCTTAAATTGAGAGGCTGAAAGCCAAGAAAGTCCTTGACTTTGCCAATTTAACTTTCTTCTCCTTTGCTTCCTACTCTGAAGTTACAGTTGTAACTTCAGATTGCTTAGGATTCAGCTCCGGGTAAATGAGGGCTGATGAGGAAGTACTCCTAGGAATCACAGGACTGTGTTTCCATATTTCCCTTCAGTCCTGGTCCAAATGGTTATTGTATTTTTTTGGCTCAATGCCAAATAAAACATAAGTCCTTTTGTAATTTTATCCTAATTCTTTCCTTCTCAATATGTTTCTAACTGAATGTAGGAAAATAAGTTGGTTGTTGTCATATACTAGTCTGGTATAGGAGTTTGAATGGAAAATGTGCCCCATAGGCTCAGGCATTTGAAAACTTGGTTCCTAACTGGTGTGTGCTGTTAGGAGCTGGTTTAGCCTTGCTGAAGGAATTTCACCCCAGAGGGCAGGTTTGGAGAGTTCAGGTTGTTTTCTTATTTCAGATTGATGATAAAGATATGACCTCTCAGCTCTCTATTCTTGCTGCTATGCCTCTAAGCCATGAAGGACTTTAATTTCTCTGTAACCATAAGTCAAAATAAACTCTTCTTTCTGTACGTTGCCTTGGATATGGTTCTTCATCACAGTAGCAGAAAACTAACTAATACATCTGGCATATCTAACATGTATGACTCTTTCATCTTATGGAAAATTATTTTTCTGCTCCATAAAAAAATGTTGATAGGAAAGTAGATAACATACGTTTGATATTGCTCAGTAGTATGTATTTTTCATTCATGTTTTCTGGAGCTTTAGACCTGAGTACTAGACGTTTTGGGATAAGGTATTGTTTTATTATGGCCTAATATTTTTTAAAAGAGTGCTTGACTAGGGAGGTGGCTCAGGAAAGTTTTTACCTGCAATCTTACAATCACCAGACTCATTGCCAAGAGTAATTTCCTCAGCTATGAAACTCCTTATGGAGGAATAAGAGAGGAGAATGATTGCAATAGTTAATTGTTGTACAAGAAACTGAATTCAAAACTATAGTACTCATAAAAATTTGGGCATGGGTGTACATGTTACATTCCCAGGATTGGTGAGCAGAAAATGGAAAGGTCAAGGAGCTTGATGGACACTCAGACTAGTATAAACAACAAGTTTCTGATTTATTAGAGAGAAATTTTGTCTCAAGACAGTAAGTCAGAAAATGATAGCAGAAGACACATCTTGTGTTTTACTGGATTCTATATGTGTGTGTATATGTAGGCACATTTTATACACACACACAAAGAAAAAAATGTAAGAGCTCTCAGACTAGGAATTATTATCTTTTATTACTCAGCCATACCTTCCTAATTCCTAATTCCTAAAGCTTTCCAGTTTGGCTAATGGAAACAGGCACAACTCCCAGTTCTGCAGCAGCAATGTATATAAGTATTAATAATAATCCTGGGTGGTTCTATCTAAAAAAAAAGGTGATATCCCTTCGACTAGGTATGTGCTGATTTGTACTCAACTAAATTCTTCCCAGACAAGTATTTAATCTTGCCATGTCTTTGTTTGTATAATGATGGATTGATTACTTTGGACTTACAGCTACATTTCACAAAATAGGAGACACAAAAAACCACATTGTCTTCTTACAAAACATCCTCAACAGTATTAATAAAAGAACATTATTTGGCTCCTTTGTTTCTCTTTTCTCTGAAAACAAATTTTTGATTATTTCATGAGGAATTTTTCATAAATAACTGTACCTATCCCCAATTTCTTTTACTTATTATAATTTTAATATGAGTTTGATTATCAGCAAAAATTTATTTCAATAATATAATATAAATTTTAATAGCTTCATAAGTTGATGCAATGTTTAATAACTTTTCAGATTTATCTCATTTTGTACGCATATTTATAAAGCAATATTGTGGTTTGTAGGTGAAGTATGTTCCATAGACTCTTGGGTTGATGACTTGGTACTCATTATGAAATTCAGAAATGGACCTTTGAGGTAATGGCTAAATATGAGGGAAATAGCCTTACAAATGAGTTGATCCATTGGTAGACTAATAATTGAATTGACTATTTAGAGGCTGAAGAATTTGGCTATTGGGGCTTGATTGGATGCAATTTGGCACTGTGAAAGGAAAATCACTTCCTTAATCCCTCTACCTCTGCTAAAGGGCTATTGTCAAGTGAACATCTCTCTTCTGCCATGATCATCAACCATGCTGTCTGTGCTTTGCCACAGCCTAACAATGAATGGAGACAGCAGATGATAGATTGAAAAGTTAGCAAACTTGAGCCCAATAAATCTTTTCTCCCTCATTTGAATTTCCCCAGATTTTATCAAAGAAACTAAAATGAATACAGAAAGTTGATGCTGCAATGTGGGCTGTGTTTTGAGATTATATTTGACCATTCAGCTCAGAAATATTTGTACTTGGATTTCTGGAGAAATCGAAGTGTAGAGAAGCCAGCTTATAAATCTTAGCATGCAATAGATGGAACTTGATGGGTTATTCTTGTAGAGTTAAGAATACTTGACAGGCAATAAGAATGCAGATGTGGAGTGTGCCAGTGATGCTTCAAATGAAAGTGAGGACTCGCTCACCATGCATCAAATCAAGTAAGAATCAGTCATCTGTCTTAACATCTCTTGGAAAAAAAAAACATTCTATAGTTTGTTCATATATTAAGTATTTGTGTGAGGCTGAATTTAAAAGGTAATCTGTAATGAAGTATGAAGGGAGCTCAGCATTCAGTTGCTAACATGCCTGTGGATGCTGATTACTCCTTCTCCTCTGAGACAAACATTTAAAAATGTTAATTTTTCAGGATTACATTTGTATTGTTCGTGAAGGGTTCTAGCAAGGCTGAGCATGGCAAACCTAGACCTGAGCCTGGCGAACATGCCATCAACAGACTTTGTCCTTTTACATCTCTCCCTCTCCCCCTTGCTAAACTGTTGGATTGTGTTTCTAAAGCTAGGAACTTTGGCCCCTGACTCATTCCTGAAACAAAACACCAAGGTCCAATAATCAAAATTCAGTATTTGGGTAACCTGTCCAGTCAGGATTTACCAACTGCGCCTAGCACAGACTCCCTTTTTTCCCCTTAAAAACAGACTCCTGAAAGAAAAAACAACAACAATCAAATAAACAAACAAACAACCCTGCTCTTGCTTGGTTGCTGCAATGCTTGCTATTGCTGCTGCTGCTGCTGCTGCTGCTGCTGCTGCTGCTGCTGCCGCCGCCTCTGCTGCTGGCTATTTGCCTTTGCAGCCTTCCCCCTCTCCAGCTTGCCCCTCCATGGGAATAAATCTCTGTGCTGAGAATGTGGTGTCTGGGTGTGTCCTGTACCGACTCTGAGGGGGATAGCCTCCCTTACAGTTCATAACTTCAAAGATTTTTGACTTGGAGGCAAATCCCTCAAATCCCTAATCTTCCCCTTCTCCCCCACCCCAGTTCCTTCATCTCTCCCTCATTGCCCATTTCCTTTTTTTTCACCGCTTTTTCTCCCTCCGTTTTTCCTTACTGTGTCTCAGTGACTCAACATAAGCCTGGCTTAAAGCAATTGAGTATTTTTTAAAACATTACTTTGTTTCTGGTAGTTGGAAAGGTGCTTTGAAGATACTACAGGATATGTAAATATCAGCATTGCTGGCTCAAAGATGTAAAGTCATTAACTCATTTGAGACACTTTCCTTTAAAAGAGAGCTCTGGAAATGTTTCCCTGCAGTAAACTATGCAGACACATATGCCACTACAGTGATGGCTCACGGGAGACTGATCCTGCTCTAGCCATCAACATCCATTGGTGACATCCACATGCTGCTTACTTTGCAAGGGTTGAGGGAGAGATCATGGGCATTGCAGGGAGATTTCAAAGGAGGGCTAGGGAGTCTAGGTACCTTTGTAGCAGGCTCAGAGTCGCTATGAGAAGTGGTGAGTAAATCAGAAAGTTCAGTATGAGACCATTCAAAAATAGAGATGAAGGAAAAGGAAAAGTCTGCTAGGAAAACCCTAGGTAATGAGAAGAAACACCCCAAAGGAGAAGCCATGTAAACTAAGCCAGAAGAGTCATAAGGATTGGTTTGCACAAATGTTTTGAAACTTAGACCATTCTACTCTCTGCCCTAGATTCCATACATAGATATATACTCTCTGCCCTAGATTCCATACATGGATATACAGGATTTAGTCTTGCCCTGATGGGATTTTCTCCTTCCCTAATATTCATCTATTCCTACATTATGAAGTAGAACTCTCACCATGTGCTATTGTATCTTCAGTATCTATACAGAATTTGACTTGTACAGGATGCACTGCAAAGATTTTTGCATTGATTCCTATAGAATCCATTGAATATTGTTCAATGCGCTAATTTTGTTCAAATGTTGACTGCTGAGACTTTAAGGATTCCAACAAATGAACTAAATACATTTTTATATTATGATATAAACATGAGGTTTTTAGTTGACGAGTGAATGTTGTTTATTGATATAAAAATGCTCCTTCAAATCTTGTTTGGAGACTTGATCCCAGAGGAATATTGAATATCACTGGCTTTGGGAAGCAATTGTATCATGCAGATGGTAAACCATTAACTGATGATTCACCACTACACAGACAATTGTATGATGATGGGAACTGAGGAGATGCCAGTTAATTAGAGGAAGTATGTAGCTGTGGGTATGGAACTTAAAGACAAACAATATGACCAGCTGTGCTAGTCACTTTCAACTACCAACTTGACACAGCATAGAGTTATCCAAATAGAGAGTGTCAATTGAGGAATTGCCTAAATTAGATGTCCCATGGTCAGTCTGCAGGGAATTATCTTTATTGGTAACTAATGTGTCAGGACATAGTGCATTATGGATGAGTATCATCCTTAGATCTGTGGTCCTAAATTGTGTAAGAAAGCTAGTTGAGTACAAGATGGACCACAAGCCAACTAGCATACAATATCCTCCATGCTTCCTGCTGTAGTTATTTGGAAGTGAAGTGAATTGTTTGGTCAGAATAATGCAGTGAGAAATGAATAAATAGCAGGCTTTCCTTCCAGTTCGTTCATTGACTTCTCTCAATGTTGTATAGTGAACTGGATTTGTAAATCCAAGTGAAACTTTTCCTCTCTTCTTGCATTTGTTCAGAGTGTTTGAGTGCTATTGGAAATGAGAGTAGACCACCAAACTCTTACTCTTCCTTCTACTGTCTGTTTCCTGGTTGCCACAAGGTGTGTAGCTTTGTTACACTCTCATGTTTTGAATGACAATTCTGCCTTCTCACAGTCCTAAGAAATGGAAGTGTTAACTGTGGACTAGAACATCTACAACCTGGAGCTAATATTAACTTTCCTCCCCATGGTTGACTTAATCAGGTGCTTTGTTACATGGATAAAACATGAGTTATCAATCTGACAATCATTTCTATGAACTAAACAAACTCCAAATTATTATTTCTCACCTAAAATAATATTATTTTTATTTTATTTTCCTATTATATCCAGATGTTAGTAAAAAGTTCTCCAAGAAAATACTTAACACAAGGTTAACACAAAGTTTACTAAAACTTACAAATTATATAATCATAAATCAGAGTTCTCAAAAATATACAAGTTTTGATAGAGAGCATTTTAAAACCTTTTTGGGGACTTTTTAAGACTATATCATAAATTAATAATTCAAAAAATTCATTATTTTTGCTGCTTTCCAATGTTTTTTAGAATTTTTGATTTCAGAAGAATTTTGTCATTATAGTACATGAATCCTTGAAAAATTAGGATAAAAATGAACACTAAGGAATTCCCATTTTTGTACACTGATCTTAGACTCATATCTGAGCCACAGAAGATTTTAGTATTTCTCAACCTATTAGCCATAGTGTTCTATCCCACAGAAAGCTGATTAAGTAAATATGGAAGTTTTAAGATATTTGACAATAGTAAAAGTTTTCTTCATACACACTAACAAGAGATAAATTCAACACATAATGAATATGAGGTACCTCTGGTATCATTTATCCATGTTATATCCTTTGACTTCATGGCAATGTTGGGCATGAACTAGTTACATACATATTTTACTGATGATGATGTCACTCCATGCAATACAAAGGGCAGCTGCCTGACATGTGGGATGGGATGCAAGACTACTCTACTCTATGAATTGTGGTTCTTTGCACTGTGCATACAAAGTTTTCTGCTATTATGGAAACACAATGATTTGAGTGTGGAAAAGAAAGAAGTTTAACTATCTCCTACCATCATTTCCTAGTATGTAAATATCGTCATTATATCTGTGGATTGATTGTCTTGTGTCAGAGTGTTTGGTTTTATGAAGTACTATTTTGACTGCTTTCTAAATACTTACATTTATATTGGATGTTTTTATCCATAGATTGGTGCTCCTCCTAATCTTTGTCAGATAAACTTCTCATTGAGGTAAGCAGTAGTTAATATAGATTCATAGATTCATTACTGTTCAAAGTGTTGAATATAAGCAACTGCATGTGCTTAGCCATAAATGTGACATCTATACAAACACTACCCACAAAGGCTGACGGGGCACCTGAGACGGGGTACACAGAGAGTGTACGATCTGGAGGATGGGGAGGGATGCTATAAAACAATCTTCTAACATAACATGGCTTTTGCACACATATGAAACAGCAGCTGTGGTTACTTATGCAAGAGTTCATAAGATCAAGATAGTTAAAAGTTCCAGGATGGTTAGGGGAGGTGCTCCTGAGCATCTAGCCCTAGTTGAGAGGCTATTGGCAGTTGGTGGATGCTACTATAGGAAAAGACAGCTTTCTCTTTCAATTATTATTACTGTATTATTTTATGAATATGGGCATATAGCCTGCATAGGTAGACCAAACAGAGTTCTCCAGAGAACACAGCTGACTGCACTTTGTTTTCCCCAGACCCTGTAACCTACCTATCCCTTCATTTGTAAGTTATGCCACTAAATAAACCTCCCTTTTAACTACATGGAGTGGCCTTAATAATTTCACCAATATCGCCATATATATGCCTTGCCCTCAGAGACTAGAAGAATGTTCCAGATTCCCTGAGACTGGTGTTGCAGCTGGTTATGAGCCACCATGTGGGAGAGGGAGATAGAGACCTCCCAGGTCTTCTTGAATAAGAGCCTGTGCATGATTTCTGAGCTATCCTTCCCGTCTCAAGTCATTCTTTAGGAATGTGGCCACTGGGAGTTGGTCCAGGTCCAAGTGGAGGACCACCATTTGGATATGTGCAGCATTAATTGGATTCAGTGAGTAAATAAATAAATAAATGAATAGTAAAATGAGTACTTGAAGTTGGGTATGAGATATGATTAAAGGTGTTCTAGGGAGAATGGAAGGGTAAGGGTGATTATGGTCAATATATATTACATACATGTATAACACTTCTTAGAATGAATTAAAGAAATATCATCAACATTTAAACTGTTGACTAGACTGTCACAAAACATTGTGAAATACTTTGGTTTCAGATTAGAAAACAATGTAGAACTATCTCTAGAAATGCCTCAAATGCACTTCTACATTTCTACTAGTATTATTATTATATTGTAATAGAAATCAACCTTGAAAATTGGAAAAACTGTTCAATATCACACACAAATATTCAATAAAGATTGAAATATTTCTGCCAAAATTACCATATGAACATATGAATATACTCTTATGAACAATTCATTTTATAATTAATAATTGACAAAACCATATATAAAATAATTGTGTTATATAAGTTTCTTCAAACTATTTCCAATTGGTTTGTTTTGTACTCTTATTTTATATACCTATTTATACAGGGTCATGTTAATTTTTTTCAGGTGAATAGGACTCATGGAAAGACGAAAGTTTAAGAAGCCCTGCTATAAATGAATTTCAAAATAAAAGCAATTCTAAGAGTTTTATCACACCATATCATGTGTTGAATCAGTTCACATTTGTCTGAACAGTGGGTTTTCCTTCTTCCCACACTAGGAGGTTAATGTTCTATGGAAGTTGTTCGCAGTACTACTGCAGAGCCCTGTGTTGTTCTTTTCTTTCTCACTGCTGGAAAGCAACTGAGAATGGTAATTTAAATTCAATCCAGGCAGCATCCCATTCCTCAGACAATTTGAGTTATCTTCCACTCAATGCCTTTTACACTGTATCTATCTTATTGACTTACATAAATAATTATACTCAAGGATGTTTTGTTTCTTTATTATTTGTTTTCCTTTCATCTTACTAAGCCACAATATTTGAGGTTAGTAAATTATATTTCAGTACACTCCTTTCAATATGACTTTCTCCTTTCAGTGATCTCTTTCCTCAATTACCTGCCATTCCAAAAGTTTTGAACAATATCTTTCACTAATGATAAAATCATGGCTTTCTACTTGTTTTGAATGACCTCTCAAGATAAACATAAAACATATTTCTCTAATCAAGTATGGCTCTTTCTGTTATTACTTTTTTATTTTTGAAATTAAAATACATCATTTCCCCATTTCTTTTTCTCCCTCTAATTCCTCTCATGAGCTCTATCAGCTCTCTCTAAATTCATAGCTTCTCTTTTGTTCAGTATTATAAAATATGTGTGTGTCCTAAATATATAAAATCAACATTTATATGTTTATTATAATATATGAATAGTTAATCTGGGTATTGTTTTCTACATGTGTTCCTGGCTGACTCTTTGGTATTGGATAACCAACTGTAGGGCTTCTTCTGGAGAAGACTATTTCTCCCACTTTCAACATTTCTTGTAGCTAGAGTTTTCCTGCCTGGCCCACAGTCAGGACAAATCTCTTTCACCTGCCAGTCCCCCAGCCCCTCAGACCCGACCAAGTAAACACAGAGACTTATATTGCTTACAAACTGTATGGCCGTGGCAGGCTTCTTGCTAACTGTTCTTACAGCTTAAATTAATCCATTTCCATTAATCTATGTCTTGCCACATGGCTCGTGGCTTACCGGCATCTTCACATGCTGTTTGTCATTGTGGCGGCTGGCAGTGTCTGACTCAGCTTTCCACTTCCCAGCTTTATTCTCCTCCTTGTCCCACCTACACTTTCTGCCTTGCCAATGGCCAATCAGTGTTTTATTTATTGACTAATTAGCAACACATTTGCCACATAGAACATCCCACAGCACTTCCCCCTTTTTTTTCAAAAAGGAAGGTTTTAAACTTAACAAAGTAAAATTACATATAATTTGGGAATTTGGGCATAGCTTCTCTTACTACTTCCTGCTGGAGGGGGGCGATGTATCTTATGGGGGCACAAAGAAAATTTTAGGATTATGGAATAGTCCATGAGGCTGTATTGTCTGAGCCAGTTGCCTTGAAACCATTCCGGATGTTGGATCATCTGGGTCTTGGTGTCATCGGAGACTTTTCAGGGGGTCTTGGCTGGTCAAACCTGATGTATCTTAATCTGGAACAAATCCATAGCCTCTGGCTTTCTGTGGAAACAAAAGAGACTCTTTTCCAAAGCAACATATCCTTATATCCAAATTTTGAAGTCAAGGTACCTTTAAAATATACATTTTCGCATAACTCAACAGCTTTTACAATCAAATGTTTTTCTGCAGTTAAAAATCCCAAAGACAACACAATCCAGATTCTCTGTGTAATATTCATCTTCAGGTGGCTTTTTTTATATTAATTTTACTGTCTCTTTAAAGACTTTATTTTTTAAAACTATGTATTTGTTTCTATAACTGTATATACCACCTTTTTTTGTCTCTTTGAAGCCTACGTATATTTTACACATTGCAAACTATTACATCTGAATCTGTCTTATTGTGAATCTATTGCCTTAAACTGCACCAGCTGTGGCTGCTGGCTCTGCCCACCTCAGCTTCCCAACATGGCCGTGGTACTTTACCACCGGCTCTGGGAGCTATCGTAGGTCTATGCTTTTATCCAAGCAGCATGTAGCCCAGAAACCTTTTTTTTTTTTTTTGTATTAGCAAAGGCTAAATCCACCATGCAGCTTAATGTGCCATTTGCAGAGGCCTCATTCCTGTCATACTGCAGGTCAAGCACACCAGAAACCCACCAGTAGCTCAAACCAGCAGCTGCCGCTCATTTGAGAGAGACAATTAGGAACTGTTTTTAGCTCCGTTTTAGAATCTTTTTTCTCAGTTTTTAGGTGGAAACTCTTGCCACCACGTTGGACGCCATTTGTAGCTAGAGTTTTCCTGCCTGGCCCACAGTCAGGACAAATCTCTTTCACCTGCCAGTCCCCCAGCCCCTCAGACCCGACCAAGTAAACACAGAGACTTATATTGCTTACAAACTGTATGGCCGTGGCAGGCTTCTTGCTAACTGTTCTTACAGCTTAAATTAATCCATTTCCATTAATCTATGCCTTGCCACATGGCTCGTGGCTTACCGGCATCTTCACATGCTGTTTGTCATTGTGGCGGCTGGCAGTGTCTCTCTGACTCAGCTTTCCACTTCCCAGCTTTATTCTCCTCCTTGTCCCGCCTACACTTTCTGCCTAGCCAATGGCCAATCAGTGTTTTATTTATTGACTAATTAGCAACACATTTGCCACATAGAACATCCCACAGCAATTTCTTATTTGCTTTACAACTTATTTTTATTTCCTTGTCTAGGATTGGGGCCCAGTGATATTTCTATTTCTGTGTTAGTTCTCTTGTAAAGGTCTAAAATAATTTCCAGAACTTGTTTCTTTTGGTTTTCTATGATTACTTTAAATATTTTTTTTTATAACTAAGACTTTGGGGAAACCAATTTTTTTCTTGAGTGTGCTCCAATATAACCCATTACAATATTGCCTGAGATAAATATCAAATGATTTCTCTTTAGCATTTTATATGAAATATCATGCTTCCTTTGGGCTGAAATCACAAAATACAAGAAATTGTCATGAGATTATCTGCTTGTAGTTTTAAATAGATTAGTATAGTTGTTCCTATAATGTCCATATGCTATGTCAGATTATTCATATTATAGATAAGGGAACAAGTATAATTTTGTTTTTTAAGTCCTTATTAGAAATATATTTCTTATACAACAACATCATTTAATGCATAGTGCTTAAAGAAGATGAATTTTAGAACCAAATGTGGGGTTATGATATGTGAAAGCTGTCTGAGGCCTGAAATTAATTCTCTTCTACACAGAAAGACTATATGCTCCAGCATCCTTTATTTATTAGCTACGTGCACAAACCTAGTTCCATTTCATATCTGAGTGAAGCTTTGCAATTATTTATCCTGATAATGAATGGTCCTCAAGCTCAAGGTGGGCAGCAAAACAGTAAACACATCATCATTAATCAGCTACAACAAAGAGTGTATTGTCAAGAGTAATTGTAAATCAGAAACGAGCCTACTGCATGGAAGTCTTGTTGTTGGAAAAAAAAAAACAGGTAATGATTTTACAAAGGTTTGTATCACAAACTTTCTCGAAGGATGTGCAGAAAACATTCACTTCAGTGGTATGATGAAAATCCAAAATAGTATATTTAATGACAAGATGTCTCCCCAAATACTCAGGAATCATTCTCCAGCAAACAATACTTTACAAGCTGATTCTTCATTTTATTTTATTTGCAAATAAAATTCTTTTTCCTCACCCTTACAATCTGAATTTCCATATGTTTATTAATTAATATAATGATTTTTTAGTATGAATAAGGGGAAGATAATGAACTATGGCTAGGGGAACATTTTTATCAGAAATACAAAGATTCCCTAGCCATTGCTCATTAATTAAAAATTATCTGTTTATCAATACTATTTAGGCGATACAAAAAGAAAACAAAGAAGGTGACTTAAAAATGGCACATCAATATGCTACTTAGAGAAGGTGTGACCCAATGTGCAGAAATAAGTTTAGAATCTCCAAAGTATAACCTGAACTATTAAGGAAATTCATTCTGTGTGGTTTTGAAATTAACAACTCAATCCTCTTATCCATAATATGTCATATCATAAGTGGAAAAATTATTTTGGTGAACTAATACTATGTATAATAGTATAGTGCACTAAAAGTCTTTTAGACAATATAGTAATATAATACAAATCTATTGTCATTCACTCTCCCAATTCTGGTTAGAATACATAAGATAATTTTCAATATAAGCTTAAAAATGTTATTTTGGGGTCATTGCTTTAAAGGTTCCAGTATGATTGGGTGTCAAATGATATGGCAGGTAGTGTAGTGGTGAAAAAATGTTCATCTCATATCAAATAACAAAAGAAAGAATAAAACAGGATTGTGAAATACTCTCCCTGTCATGCTTCTAAAGACCTAAGGCCTTCTTGCTATAATCTACTCCTCACAGAGCTCAGGACTTGCTTGTGGAGCCATTTTGGGGACCAAACTTGTAATATATGTCTCTATGGATTCAATATCTCCACTACAGCATGTTTTCTGCACAGATTTGCTTTCTACGATTTCATTTGCTTTCAGTAAATTGTAATCTGAAAAATACAAAAAGGAAGTTGCCATAGATGAATCATTTATGTTTTATTTTGTGCACCCTACTGGGTATAAAACCTTGAGAAATGTCACTTTATATTGTGTAAGATGTAAACCATCATTTTCAGCACTTCCAAACTCAATATGATAATTATTGACTTAGTAGGCATGCTGATTGTCAGGTTGAATACTGCTTTTATTGACACGTGCTCAGATAGCTCTATTTGTATACACTAATGACCCCTGAGCTCAGAAGCAGTTAAAAAGTCCATTTAGATGGCATAGAGAAAACATATAGCTTATACTGAAAATAATTGAAAACATAAGAAATGAGGAAACAAAAAATATCTTTTATGCAGTGCTTTCTCAGACATGAAAAAAATGTAATAATCTGTTTGAGATAGATCATTTTCATATATCACTTACAATAACATTGTTATAATTATTCTATATGTTATTCATTGTTAATATTTTCATGTGAATAATTTTTAAATTGAACTTCATCATAGGCATATATACATAGCAAAAATTAAAGCAGTTTATATAGAGTTCCATAGTGACATAGGTGAAGACATTGACTAGCCCATTTGGGACACATACACACACACACACACACACACACACACACACACACACACACACACATACAAGGTTTGCTTACAGAAAAAAAAGTATAGCTGTGAAAAAGAAGATTTAAATAAATGTCAATATAGTCTACATCTGGAACCAATAATAGTTAGGTTTTCATGAGTTTAGTTGTTAATAATTTATGTTTTCACTGAAATTTCATTCAAAATTCCAGCAAAGTATGTATAATTTCTTTTCTATGGTTATTTAGTTTTTAGAATTTTTTCTACTCTTGTTTTAATAAATTTTATTTATTTTTAAGCACCTATGTATTTTGGAGTGGGGTGTGCCCAGATGGAGATCAGAGGACAACTTCTAAGAGATTTTTTTTCTCTCTTTCCATGATGTGTGTTCCTGTGTTTGAACTCTAGTTGTCAAGCTTTGTGGCAACTTTTCATATGCTGAGACCCCAGACCCCAACTCCCTCTCTTTCTTTCAACTTTTAGTTTATTTATGTGTGTGTTGTGTGTTTTGCGTGTTTGTGTGTGTATTTTGTGTTTGTATGTGTGTGAGCTGTGTGTGTGTGTGGGGGGGGTGGTGGTGTGTGGGTGTGCTTGTGTATGTGCTTTGCATATGTGTCTAGCTCATAGAGACCAGAAGAAGGCATCAGTTCTTTGGACTTGAAATTACAGGTTGAATCTCCCAACATGGATGCTTTTAACCAAGTATAAGCCCTTATGGAAGAACAGCAAGAGCTTATAAGTTCTGAGCTCTCTCCAGACTCCTGTTTATTTCTTAGCAGAGGAAAACACAAGGCAAAATATGCTACTTCATTCCCTGTTCATTTGCAAATGACAGACCATTACATGAGACAATACACAGATATAAGCAGTGGCTTCAAATGATAGACTAAGGTTTACTTAGCATGCATCATTTTTAAAATTCAAATTGTTTCACACAAAGCATCAGATTAGTAGACAATAAAGCACTATTATTAATTTAAAAATATATATTAATAGGAAAAATTATTATCAATGATATTTTGTCTCAACTTTTTATTTTTATTTTTATGTAGTTTAATCTCATTTGAAATGTGACTATTAGTCTTATCTCCATGTAAAAGTGCTTGAACTTGGTACTTCTACACCTTAATGTGTCTACCGCTCTTACTTTCTTTTAGAATTTTTTTCCATTTCCATCTCTGTTTCTTCCTTTTTATCTGAAGCATTTCTTTTTCTACTCATCTGTCCAACTCTCCATCTTTCCTTGTAGATTGATTCAACTACAAAATGACACTTCCGTACCATCTGTTTCTCATCAGTAAGCAGGAGCACACATCTTATTGAATGTATTGTTAAACGACTATTTGTTTTTCTTTGCATGTTGTAATACTACACAGGAGAAATCCAAAGCATAACTATTAATTCCTATGGAATTCACTGAATGTCACCAGAAAGCACAATCCCTTACATGTAAAAAAAATATGCTACTCCCAATATGTAAATTTTGTGCCAGAATAATTACTTTCAATTGCATAAATTTGACTTTTATGATGTTATGTCTAATTAATCTCTAAGAAAGAAACTGCATGATTAAAGATACAATGGTTCTAAAATTAAGTTGTGAGTCACTTTTCATGTGAAGTTCTCTTTTGATTTAATATCCTTGTTTCCATGAAGACATAGATGCATGCACTTGATAAACTTAATGGCTAAATTTATATATAACTTAGGATTTTCTAAAGCTTTTAAAATAGTTTATTTGTTATCATGAGTGAGTATGTGGCACAAGCCAACCACAGTGCATGCATGAAGGTTAGAAGATTTGAGGGAGGGAATTTTCTTTCTCAACATAGGGATTTCGATGATGGACCTTGCAAACAAATACCCAAACCTGCTGAATCATCTTGCCTGCCAGGCCTGCATTGTTTGATGTGCACCCTGCAGGTCTAAACTATTTTGGAATTTTTTAGGCAGTAGGTGACTAATAAGTGCATAATTGCTGTGATACTTCCCTTCAAAATTAAAAAGGATGAGAAAGTCATGATAAAAGTAAATTATGAATCAAGTGTAGAGGCAGTGGAGATGGTAAGTTGTCTAACTGAGCATGATGAAGATCTGAGTAGAGTTCCTCAACATCCTTATAAAACTCTGTGTGTCGCCATGTACCTACAACTCCCAGCACTGAGGAGAGTGGAAAGGGGGGTATTATCAAGGTTTACCACCAGTTTAGATCCAGGTGCTATGGCAGGTCCTTTCTCAAAGAAATAAGGTGGAGTGATAGAGTAAGACACTCTATGCTATTGTGCACACAGGTGGGGTCCCTTGCATACATATGCACATACAACACACACACATAGACAGACAGACACACACACACACACACACACACACACACACACATACACACACACACACACACACACACACACACACGCTCCATATACATATACATAAACATACAAAACTTTTTAAAAAGTGTATTTTCCTATATTCTAGGTTATTTATAATTTCAAAAACTAACACAATGGCTTCTGAGAAACACTATCGTCATGTTTATCTGATGCCAAAAAATAACGCTACCAAGTATACCTACTCATCTGCAACAGTCAAAGTTATTTTGAATCTAATTGCAGAAAGGAAGACACTCATTGTCATAGATGACCTGAGTTTCACTGAGTTATTGTTGCTAAAACAAGCTCAGTTTTAATAACTTCCTCTCTATTTTACAGCCTCACCTTGTCCCAGCACTGAAAAAAAACTATCTTCAATTTATATACAATTTATCCACATTAATATATTTAGCTATATAGTGAAATATTTTAAATAAAATATTTGTCATATTATCTGATACTTCTATATTATACAATTCATATTATGATAGACACTGATGGACCAACCCTACTAGCTGGAATTTTTCATAAAATAAAAGAATATAGTGAACAATAATGTAATTTGAAATTTACTATAGATGTTTTATTTAAAAAAGTAGTAAAGTGTAGTGTTTATCACCAAAGTTCTTCAAAAGTTATGACATACGTATTATCACTGAGAAAACAAGGAAAATGTACAGTAAAGAAAATATTCCAGTGCACAATTAATATTGTTTCAGTATTGAAATGAGATGAGGGTGATAGAAACATGTTACAGAACTAAAAGTCATCCTGTTTAGTTTTGAAGCATAATTAGTCACCATAACTTCTGGTTCATTTTCAACTCTACTATTTCATTTCTTAGGTTATGTTGCTTGTGACTTGTGAGATAAACTTTGAAGACAGTGATTACAGTCCCAGCTCACCTCATCCTCCTAAAATTACTGTAATTATGCTTCTCATAAGATATTCTGTGATTTTAATGGTTGAGCAATACTTAGAGATATACCTTCATATATATATATATATATATATATATATATATATATATATATATATACACACACATATATATATAGTGATATTTTGTGCTAAAATGTGGTGATATTTTATTTGTGCTTTAATAAATAAAGCTTGCATGGAGATCAGAGGAAAAAGCCAGCTGTTATAAGTAAAAAAGTAGTCAGGCAACAGTAGCACATGCCTTTAATCCTATCACTTGGCAGGCAGGGATCTGTCTGGATCTCTGAGAGTTCAAGGCCACACTAGAAACAGAGCCAGGTGTGGTGAAACACACCTTGTATTCCAACACTAGTTAACCATGGAGGGCTGGAGGGCTGTACAAACAGACAGGAAGTGACAGAGCTGGCAAGGAAGAGGAAGTGATGTAGCTGGACAGAGAGAGCAAATCAGATGGCAGAACATCAAGGCATATAGGCATGGGTAGACAGGAAGTATCTCGTATTTGGAAGCTGAGATATCAGTGAGGTGAGGTTAGCTTGTGGCTGTTCCTATTCCTCTGATCTTTCTCAGGCTTTTACTCCTGTATCTGGCTCTGTGTTTTTTATTTAACAAGACTGTTTTAGCAATTCATCTACATATATATACACACATATGTACATATATAATACAATTTATATAATTTCCAGTAAATTATAAGAGTTCAAGTGAGCAGAAACAGTATTTTAAGGGCATATAAACTTTCACTTTTAAGTGGGTTTCTGGGATTGAACTGAGGCTGTCATGAACGCCTATCAAGCAAGTTGCTTGTTGAGTATTCTCACCAGCCCAACTTCCACGTTTGACTTTTGATACTGAGGTTAAAAAAACAATGTAGTAAAGTTAAGCAATGTAAGCTGAAGACACTCTGGAGTGCTTCAGATTTATTGTACAAATTGAGTACTAGCAAAGTAAAAATCAAACTGTGAGAATGATAGTCAGCTAGAGAATTTTAACAATTGTTTTTCATGTATAGCTTTCTGATAATACAAGGTTGGCTGATATGACACACTCATTTTATTGTAACTTAATTGACTGTGTTCAGTACTATAAAATAGAATACAAGCCAAGGCTGGAAAGAGCCTCTGCCTGGTTCATGGTAAGCTGTATCCCACAACAGGAGACACTTTCCCAGAAACTTTTTTAACCATGCATTGAGTAAAAAAAGCCAGGAACTTACCCAAAATGCCCATTTCAGAATTTAGAGATCAAATGAGTGGTTCTAAAAATATTTTATCTGCAGCTTATAGGAAAAGAAATCTGGACACCAAGCAGGCCACAACACCCTCCACCTACAGTCTATCATGCCTGCAAGGTGTGCTGGTACAATGGCAGCACAGAGCATGTGGGCGCACCCAACCAATATTTGATTTAACTTGAAGCCCACCCCATGAGAAAGATCCCATGCTCTATCCTCTCTAGATGGCCAGGAGCAAGAGACTGGATAACGCAAAGACCTAGGGTAGAATCAAACGTGAGTGGAAAAAATAATCGATGAAATGTTTTCTAGTGATATTCTGCAATAGTCAGACATCAATGCCTTGTTCATCTATCATCATAGAGGCTTCCTCCAGGAGCAGATAGGAGTGGGTGCAGAGACACACAGCCAGACATTATGTGAGGGGAGAGAGGAAGAGAGAGAGAGAGAGAGAGAGAGAGAGAGAGAGAGAGAGAGAGAGAGAGAGTCTAAATTGTAGGTCTCCATAAGGTCCTTCCCCTTGGAAATCAGGGAACCCAGATTAAGAGAGGAAGGAAAGATTGCAAAAGCCAGAGGGCATGGAGCACACCAGGAGAACATGCCTCACTGAATCAATTGAACAGCACTCACAGAGACCTGCATGGGCCTTTAAGTGATAATCTTCGTATTTTATGGCTGTTGGCTTGGTTCTATTGTGAGAATCCTAACAGTGAGAAAGGGTGTGTTTTTAACCTTTTTGCCTGCTCTTGAGACTCTTTTCCTCCTATTTGGTGCTTTGTCTAGCCTCCATATAAGGGTTTTCAGCTTATCTTATTGTATCTTATTGTATGTTTTGTCTTGTATGGTTGTTGTGTCTTGGAGACCTGCTCTTTTCTAAAGAGGAAATTGAGGGGCTTTGGATCTACCGGTGAGGGAAGATGTGTTTGCTAGGAGGAGTGGAGCAAGAGGAAACTATGGTTGGGATGTTTTGTATGAGAGAAAAATCGAGAGAGAGAGAGAGAGAGAGAGAGAGAGAGAGAGAGAGAGAGGGGAGAGAGAGAGAGAGAGAGAGAGAGAGAGAGAGAGAGAGAGAGAGAGAGATTGAGACTGAGAGAGAGATTGAGAGAGAGAGAGGAAAGAGATGCTTTCCTTAAATGAAGGAATGAAGATTTGAAAAACATTTTGATTTTTCTTTGTTGGTTAACCCTATCAGTAAGAACCATGGAATTCAGTTCACTAAAATAAATTTATTGAATACTTAATTGATCATAATGGCATGAGCTACACGGAAAAGTGGCTGACTTCAAAACAGGCAGCACGGGAACATATGTAAATACTGTGGTAAAAGTGCAATGAAGTGAGGAATTAAATTGTTTAATTTAGACCTTCATGGTCAGAAAAAGCAAGGCAGAAGGACAGGCAGATGGGCATAACAAACAAAAATGTGTTTTCAAAATGGGAAAGCACGTACATGTAAGTAAGAAAAAAGTCGTGTGTCTTGATTATGAAGCAATTAAAATCTGCGTATAACTGAAAACATCATCTGAGAGCATCATTTTCTTTTAATTCACTATCTGTAAATCTCCTTTGACTCAATTCTTTCTCATTACATTTATATTTCAATTCCTACTTAAGAAACTAAAACAGGATATATTACTAGATGCCCTTTGGTGTTTTCAGATTCCTAAAATATTTAGTATTTATATTTCTTTAAATATGTTTGTTCTCTTGAGTACTTCTCATGTTTTATAGTGGTCACATTTAGAATTCTTTCTTCTAGCATTTTGCTTTGCACAGTGCATTATTATCATGGCTCAAAGGCCGGTGCAATAGCACATCAGACTTCCTTGTTCCCAATTTTAACTTTGACCTTGGGGATCGGTCCTTCCCTCTCTCTCCAGCCACTCTAGTCACCTCAGCCACAAGTAACTGCCATTTGACTGGAAACCTTCGTAAGTTCAACTTGGTTAGATTACCCAGGTCTACAATCATGCTGTTTTTATCTGTGTCTGGTTTATTTTACTTCACATGATGAAAAACTGTTTTCCAGTTCCACTTATGTCTTAACAAATGTCAAACTTTTATTCTTTTTCAAAGCTAAACACTTTTCCATTATGCACATGTTCCATGTGTCCTAGATTTATTTCTGGTACTGTAATAAAATGTTCTAGCAAAAAACAACTTAGGGAATAGAGTTTATCTTTGTCTAAATCTTTCAGGTTGTAGTCCATCATTTCAAGGAAGTCACAGTGGCAGGAGATGGAAGCAGTCATCCCCTACTGATGTTATATCAAAAATCAGTAGCAGGGAGAAATAAATACATAAATGCTCACTTGCTTGCTTTCCAATGTTCAGTTAGATTTCCTCACATTAAAACAACCCAAGAACTCCTGCCCAACTCATGGTATTGACCACAAATTGCTGGGTCTTTCTTAACTATTAACTTAGAAAGTTTCTCATAGACATATCCATAGGCTAACCCAATGCTGACAAGGCTTTCTTGGTACTATTCTTAGGTGATTCTAGACTGTGCCAGGTTGCTGACAAAAACTTACCATCACATCATGTTTGTCTGCTTACTCATAGAGTGATAGGCAGTGGTGGTTTTTAATTTATGGGTATCATTTATATTGCTACAATCAAGAGTTTACTTTTTGGAAACAGTTTTTATTATCAAACATTGATTCACAAAAGTTTGAATTCTATATATTTTTGTGTTCTTAACCAAAGCATCTTCATAGATAATTCTTATCATAATCAAACCATGATCAAACTTGCAAGATACAGGCTAAAATTGCACTGTATTATTTTATTATTGTCCAAATAGAAATCTCTAGAAGCATCCCAATTGAAAAAGATTCAGAGTATTTTTGACAGTTCTTATTTTTTCAATGTAATAAGTACAAATTTTCTTTACTATAATTGGCATATGAGTACATTTTTCAAGTAATATATCATAAATGAAATGTGTGCACATACATTATCCAGAATATTTTTCAATGTTTCGTATACCATTGCTTTGTCAATAAATATTTCCTGACCACATGTGTGTACCTACATTTCAAAAACTCTGTTGAGTTGTAGAGAGTTGAGGTAAGTGGTATTACATTCATCAACTAAGGCAATAAGTCAAGATGATTGTTCTTCAACTAAGCATTATTTTATCATTTTAGCTTAATATTAAAAGTAGAAAGTTAAAATTGGAAAAGCGACTGACTTGCTAATATTATTAGTTAATGTATACCCCTATTAATGGAAAGGGTCTCCAGAAGAGTTTTGCATTGGAAGGATAGGAGCTGAGGCTCCCTTCCTGCTGACCTTTATTGACCAGTCAAATGTAATCAGTACTCGGTAAGACAGAAAGGTATTCACACCAGCTTGAGTAGGAAGCACAGAGAGTTCTCTTTCAAAAGGAAAGAAGGCTTTCAGGATTAAGACTATCATGTGGAGATAAATCATATCACACTCATGGGAACAGATATTTAACTTACTCTAGATTGTTATTACTGTGTCTTATTTAATAATCAATTTTATTTAAAATACTGCGTCCATATTATTTCAAATATTTTGTTTTGAGGAGTTGCACACAAAAAGGATATATGAAGCTAATTAATGGGTCTTGGCCAAGTGAAGTATAGGATGAAATGCTGAATAATTGCTAGGATCAATTCCCTAAAAATAGCAAAGAATAGAGTAGGTAAAAGAAGGGAGAGGGGGGTGAGGAAGAAAGAGGGGCCATATAAAACATGTGATTTCCATTTGTGAGTTTAATGTCAAAAACCAAAAGTAGTCAAATCTTAGAAGGAACTGTGATCTCAATCAATGCTGAGATTTCAATTCTCTGGAATTTGGAAGTGATTAGTAGACCGTTAGCATGTCTGTGGTAATATACTCCATCTGTGCAGGGTTTTAAATGAGGTAAGGACATGAATAAACCAATGATCATCTCTATAAGAAATGGTAATAAGTGTGATTAATGGTATATGTATTTATATTATCAAAAATTACCTATGCAAAATTTGCAATGAATTTACAATTTAAACAATCATAGATAATCCTGCAGTAATTATTTATACTTATTAAATTATTTCCCATTGATCAGACACCTTAAGGAATTTATCATACTCAGATAAGAATTATACAACAAAGTACAATGGACTGAGTAGAGAAATTACTGGGGTTTTTAACTTAGAAAATTTTAGCTTGTGGTACCAGCATGGTCACTTTATTAGGTAGGTTCTTTTGTAGCATACAGATAGTTCACTTTTCATTACATCCATACTTGCCAGAAAAATACTGACCCAACTCACTGCTTTTTCTCTAAAACACTAATGAAATTTCTGAAGATAGCCTGTTCACTAATTTATTCACAAAAGTTCTGCCCCAAACACAATCACATTGGATTTTGGTTGAAGGTTTTAATATATGAATTTGAGAAGGAACACCAGACAGGTTTGTTGCATATTTAAATATTACGAATATTTGCATTATTTCACTGAGGAGGACAGTAAGGTTCATAGAGTCATGACAAGTATAGATAAACTGATGTTCTGAGGGAAATGATCTGACTCCTCAAAGAATTTGCTGAGAATAAGCTTGATGTGAGCAATAGAGATAAAATAAAATATAAGCAAAAAGTTTGCTAGTTTGAAAAAATTAAGCATGTAAATTATAATGACTATATAATGATTGATAAATTCTAGAGAAAAATGTTTAATAATTGTCAAAGTAAATAGTATAACATAGTTAATTGGGACAGGGAGAATGTGTAGGTCCAAGTTAAGGAATATGAAAGTTACCAAGAAATTATGTTATAAATGAAAATATTTTAACTAAGTAAATAAATTAGAAAGACTCCTGATAATTAATTTGAAGGATGTCTTGTAAATAGCTGATTTAAATGAAGAAGGAATAGTGAACAAACTCATATAATAATCCAGATTTCAGAAAATTGAATTTCACACCAAGACACTCTGAATCCCAAAAGAAAGGAGAGAGCAGAGTCAAGAAAAGGTTAATGAAAATTTGTGGATCTTTATTTCTAATTAGATGTTAGTTTCAGCTCAGTCTTGAGGAATAAGTCAACTTAACTATCTTTACTAATAGAAGACCTACTTTGTGTTTTCAGGGGTAGACTGAAAACTCTAAAGTACATTTGTCCAATTTTATCTCTTGTCCAACTTTTTCTCTAGTACTGGAAGCATTTGTTCTAGTAACGTAGAGAACTCTCCAGTGAGTTCTTCTCAGGGCAGATCATTGATAGAATTTTTAACAACCAAGTTTAACAGTCAGCTAACCACTATGTTATTTTATTAAAATAAAAAAAACCCACCAAGGTACCTATCAATGGCATCAGAACCCATAAATTTGACAGTTTTATTTGTCCCATTCTGCCCCTAATTGTTGTTACTGTCTTATTTCGGAGTTTTTTGTCTGGTTACAGTTGTTTCTTATTCTTTCCTCACAGCACGTTTACATTAACATTCATCTGAGCAACAGATATGCACTGTTTCATTCACCAAGGAAGTCCTCACCAATCGTTGGATATTTAATGGATATTTGATGATAGGCTAGGTATAAAAATATACACAAATGAATAACATGACACCTGTTATAAAACAATTTCTTTGTAGAGACAGTTGAATAAAAAAATGACAAAATACGTATGAATATTTGCTCATTATAGTGCTCATTATTATGTGAAATGGACTCAAGATAGATATCAGTATAAAGGAGAAATACTGAAGTTTTATTCCCAAGTGACCAAAGTTAGCCATACAATACAATGGGAGACACTGGGTGTAGATCTTAACAGCTTCATGATTTACTTGATTCAATACCTTGGAATGAACGTATCTACTACTTTCTGATTGTTTCTTCCAACATGGAAAGTCAAGCGAAGCAAATTCTAATGTCTTTATTTGTTAGAACTTTCTTAAATATTTAAGGGAATGTAATACCTATGCCTGACCTAAATGGAGAAGTTCACAACATGCAAAGTATTAAGTCATTTTTTATTCCTATTGTTTGGAAAGTGTTTGAGACAGCTACAGGTGAGTCACATTCAAATAACCTTGAACAACTTCATTCTCATATAACTTGCTTCTCTCTACTCAGGACTAATTCGGGACCTTGAAATGAATGACTGGACTTGAGCTAATGTATGACCCTTTGGTTAATGAACATTCAGATCCCTCAAGGCCTGGAACAAATTTGACAGTTGTCAGAGTGCTATGCTTTTTAAATCCTATTAACTGACATCATAACTTCCCCCAGACTTTAATACCATTATTGGCGAATTTTCTGCCAAGGCATTATTCATTGGTAATCAAAATTTGGAGGATTGCTTCCCTAGGGAAAATATCTCTTTGAGTAGTTGGCAGTATGATATGAAAATAATCACTCAAGGTCATTTTCAAATTACAACATAAAGCTGCTCATGCTGATGTCAGCTTTTCTGATGACAAGAGAAAATTTAAGTCCCATCTATTTCAAATAGATTGTGTTTCTGATAATTATGATGTCCTCTTCTAAGGTCTAAAATTGAGAATATTTTTAAATTTTAAATTATAAATTATTAATATATGCAACTGTTAATTCTGACATAACAAATTTGTGTACCTGCATCTGTGACTAAGCTAACAAAATCAATACACTATATTTTGTGTCTTTGTTTAATATATACTTTAAATTTTTAAGTTAATTTCAATTAAAAAAACCAAAATATAACAATTTCATATTTTATGTAACATGCAGTACCAATGTATTTTGTCACATTTATATATTGCACAATGTTTACATGAGGTTTAAAGCATCTATGAAGATTTTGCACATCTTGTACATAAGTTTAATATTTATTTACCTTGAGATACAAAACACTGACCACTTTCCAGAATAAATTTCCAGAACACTGAAAATGTATTGGTTAATCACATTGCAATTTTATGTTTTTTCCTCTATTTGTAGATTTATATACATACAAACAAATGTGTGTTTATTCAAATTTAGTTTAAATGTATACATATAGTAAACCTCAAAGGTATATTTTTTATATAAATGTGTATGCAACAGTTGATGATTTTATATTTAACTTGATATTGCCACTTTTGCATTTTTCTTATCTTTAAATGTAAAATAAGTATGCCAAGTTGGCTTTGGAAAAGCCAACAAGGAATATAAATTCTTATCACCTTTCATCCCCAAACCTATTGGAATGTAAGCTAGTAGTTCCTCTTTTATTTGCCTTCTCCTTTAACACTAAAAATTGCACATCTCTTTTCCCAACAATATAAACTGTGTGTTTACTGTGAGACTATTATGACCATTTCTCTTTGGAATTGTTCATATTTTTATTGCTAAACTGTGGTACTACAGCTTAATTTTGAACCTGATTATTGTTTCACTTGGGTCTTTACTCCTGTGTCTGACCTGCTGGTACTCTTTGATCATAGATTGATTTAGATAAAGTAAGTAGGTAGAATGAGGAATGAATAATCTGTATAACTCCAGGGTTACTGGATTTCACTTTTAGGGACCTCTTGAGAAAGCCTAACCTCTATCTAGCATTTGTTAGCCACTTTTCTTCACTTTCGTGCCAAAGAGAGTTTGGAACAGTAAAATGTGAGTAACGTGATTCGCATTGCCTAGAACTATGAAATTGTGAACTAGTGATGACATTACTAATAACAGCAACACACAAAGCACATACATGAACACACACAGAAAATCTCATACACATTATTTATACAATATTTTTATAGTATTATACTATATGTGTTATATATACAAATTATCTTTCAACAAAACATTAATGTTAGACAACGTTTAAAATATCTTGACCAAAACATGATAATGCCATCTCTTTGTTATCAATTTTCTGTGGTGCTAAGCAAGGCTCTATCCCACAGCTACAGCACAACCCAAACAATATAATCCTTAGAATGAAAAAAAATATCATTAGTAAAACAAAGAAATGGTTTTACATACAACATATCTATATATGAAAAGCCTACAGTAGACACCAGTTTTAATTTTCATGGGATATATTAAAATAGAAAATGAAACATGTTGACTAAGATGTGGAGAAGCTATAAATAATAATCTTTGCTGTTGATGGGAATGCTAACTGGTAGCATTTGGTACCACTAGAAACTTCCCAATAAACATAATTGAGCTGCCATAAAATACAGCTAATTTCATGTAGACATAAGTAAAAAAATATTGAAAGTAGAGACTTGAAAACAAAACTCTCTATACTAGTGTTTAGAGAAGCTAGAGTCATAATAGCTAATATATATGTATGTATGTATATGTGTATATATATCAATCCAACTCTTAATCTTCAAATATATAGATAAATTGTGTGATTCACCCTAAAATGTCTGCAGCAGTCAACAGTAGACATTAATCTTGAAGAAATCAACATAGGTGAAGTAAACCTAGCACAAAAATACAAATAATACACGGTTCCATGTAAATGAGTGGTGGTTGGCGTAGCTGGCAGCTGTTGTTTAATGAATATAGAATTCCAATAATACAAGATGAGAAGAATTGTATTTTGTGAGATATATAGCATAACCGAGTCTTGGATGTGGTGGTGAATGAAGCTGAAATAAAAATGAATCAACTATAATTGAAAATAAGTAATCAATATTACATAGAAATGAGTGTTACCAGAAATGACAGCAAATTCGTTAGTCACATAGAAAATTAACTATGTTCCTTAGTTTTAGTTTGAATAAATGCCAAATTATATTTTTCCTGATATTTTAAAAACTTAAAACATGTCTGTGTATGTATTAGCTTGATGTATAAAAGGCATCTTCATATATTTTAATTATATTACTCCAACATTTTAAAAGGTTGAACTATTTACTTAATTATGGAAAATTGTAACTAGAAAGATCTTTTGGATAATATGTATTTATCTTCATTCATTTAGAAGAGTAATAAGGTGAAAATTCTCAACAGCAAATTGTAGGCTATAGAGTGCAGAGGGGGCAGAGTGGTGTTCAGAGAACAGACTGAATAAAATATCTTATAAAGCCTAAATGCTACACAGTTAAAATACTGTATATGACTCATTTAATCACCTCTGTATCTTTTCTTATTTCATATTTTTATTAAGAGATTTTCTATTCATTTTACATACCAACCACAGATTCCCCTGTCCTCCCTCCTCCTGCCCCCCAATATTTCCCCCCAACCCACCCCCTATTCCCAGCTCCTTCAGGCTCTGCTGACTCCCCATGGGAGACCTCACCTCTGTATCTTAATCATGGAATCTTAATTATCTGGCATTTTAGGTCAGATATAAAATATTTTAGCAATTAACAATTAGATTTTTGAGAGGATATTTAGTATATGCAAGGTGCTATAGCCCCAAAATATATTTTAAAATTGAATATCAAACACTATCACATTCAAGTAATTTCTTTGAAAAATTCCTTCAAATACAATGGAAATTGTCAAGCTCCTTGATTTACCAAAGCCAAGCTGACTGACCTTTACTGAACATAGTAGCAAAGATTTTTGTAATACAGAGTAAGCAGATAAGAATGAAATTATTTCTTATAATAAAAATTTCTTATAATATTTTAGGTTTTCACAATATATACTGATGGAACATATTTGATAGGACATGATCTCAGAATGTTATCCAGACTTTTAAAATAATCCCATACATATGAGGTAGCATGATTTCTCCTCTGTATAACATGGGGTTGTATTTTCTAACCATACATTTATAGGCTTGTCTCTCTATTTTATTTTTATTTTCCCATTACTGCAAGTTTGTGTCTTTCTCAAAACTGGTGATTCCATGTTAGTTTCTATGTAAAGGACTTTTGATGTCATCTTGGACAGAAGGATTCATTTCATCACTTCTCAATGAGTGATTTTACAAATGAGCAGGAGTATCACTAGTTATTTAATTGTTATATCCACAGCATTATGCAATTATGACAGAGAAGCATTGCAATGAGTTGCATGTTCCTTGTGCTTTTAAGAAAGGAGAGAAAAATGTTGATGCTTTTTTTTTAATTAAGAGATTTTCTATTCATTTTACATACCAACCACAGATTCCCCTGTCCTCCCTCCTCCATGTTTTCTCTCCAAAGCTTTCAGAAATAATCTTTTTCTTACTTTATAGTCACTTTTAATACTAGAAACATTCTTGATTATATACACACATTTACATTTCTTCTAATCATTTTTGCCATATATTGATAATTTTAAAGTCACATTATATATAATGTATATTGTATATATGATCCATATAATGTACATATGTTATACATACCTGAACTGAATTGGGAAGGTTTACACAAAACTGTTACAAGTTAGCCAATTAATTAATAATTTTTATAATGATCAGTCACATTTATTAAAATATTTGTATTATCTATGTTACTTATTAATTTAATATAGCTACAGTTTGACATATTTAAAAATTATTTTTCAATTTAGGCTAACTATAGTAATACTATATCATAGTACCTTATTTAAATTTGTCAATTGATTTTTAGTAGTAGAAAGAGAGGGTTGACTCTGCAGCAAAAAAAAAAACTGCAAAGATAGTATAAAAACAGCAAGGATCAATTCTTTGAAACAACAAATATGTTAATTATCTTGTCATAGATGATAGTGGTACATATATTTTTGTAAATTAAAGTCATACACTTGAAAGTTTTAAATGTGAGACAATTTGAAAACACTGCTGCGCGCCTCTGTGTCTTTAGATAATTCAGAGGAGTTCCAACCATTATTGAGGTCGTAAGACAAGATGATATAGATTTAAAAAAAACTAAAAATATGCGATCGTAAAATAAATTTTTACAAAGGTAAATAGTTATGATCGGTTTGGGCAACATGACTGATGATTCAACGATCAACTGAGACATTTTGTTTATGTTTTCTCCAACACTGTCTACCTTTAGGGGAACATCTATGTCACCTCTTTCAAGGACAAGGCGAATATTGCAGTAGAGTGTCAGAAAAACTAAAAGACCCAAAGAGGGAAAAGAGTACTGTGAAATACTTTCTTCTGGATAAGACATGGCACGTACACTTTGAAGAAATCCTGATTAACTACACAGGGTCACACTAAGGCAGTACAAAGAATGAGAACAGAAGAGCAACCTGCTGGGATGTGGTTCAGCAGGAACAGGATGGGAATGAGATAGGGGTATGTGGGGCCAGAAGGAAGCTAATAAAATGCATCATGTGCTTGCATGGAATTGTCGAAGACTAACAATACCAACAAAAGACCAAGGGAGAAATGTTAAATACTATCAAGACAATTCTCCAAATAGTTCCTCGATTACTAAAATGTTCAGTGTACACTCAAATTGAAGAATTTACAGCCCAAAGTAACTTAATCTTTTACTGGTTCACCTAATTTTGGGTGTTTCAGTATGCCATACACATATATGGAAATATCATAAGTAAGGTCATTATTTTGTAAAGTTAATATCTACTCATACAAATATTTAACAATAGCAAATGTTCAGCCATGATTTGTTTATATGATTAACTTGATTTATTTTGTGTAACTACCTAAATATTCTATACAATAAGAAACATTAAGAATTACAATTTATGTGCCCGTGATATGTAAACTAAGCTACAGTTTCAAAGTTATTTCTGTTGTATAACTAGCCTGAAATTAATGGTGATATACTTCATGAGAAATGTAAAATCCCTATATCCAAATAATCTACAAAGAAAGAGTGAAAGTATCATGCTTATATTTAAGTATAGTGTTTACTCCCACTCTCCAGTTTAAAACACTATTGTAATGAGACTCTTTTCTATACCACAGAACCTTTGGGTAAAAGTTTTGGAGGTTTAATGACAATAATAAAATATATATTTTACATTATATATAAGATAACCTTTATTTTGTAACCAGAAATACTGGTTTCTATGCCAAGGCTTCCTTGTAAATGAAATCCTATTGATCAGTTAATGGCAATTCCCAGTGCATTACCTAATTTTATCCCATAAAAATATTCATTAAGAAAATTTTGGGGGTTGGGGATTTAGCTCAGTGGTAGAGTGCTTGCCTAGCAAGCGTAAGGCCCTGGGTTCATTCCTCGGCTCTGGAAAAAAAAAGAAAATATTGAAAAATGTCTTTACCTGTCCATATTGGTACCAAATCTGATTTAATGCCAAGTTGAATGCATTTCTGTTTGTGTCCTTTGGAGTTGCTTATAACACTTCACAAAGGTTACTATTTTTCCGTCTAAGCTGGTGAGATAGCTGAGTATAGATGGAAAACAGACTATTTGTCCACTGTCTTCTCCTTGAGCTCATTTTTATTTGATCTTTAATAGTATGGTTCCCTTCAGCCATGCACACCCAGGTACGGCCCATAGATCAGACAATTCCACAGTTGTCCCATGACCTGACTGTGGCAGGATTCTCTTCTGTTTCTGAGCTTACACTTGCCTTTATTTATAAGAATTATGATCTTAGTTTTCACAGGCTGTGTTTTGTCTTAAGATGGAAATATGCACTATTCTATCTAATAAGATACATAACCACATCTTATACATTAAAATAATTTCTTCTTTTAACCAATTGTCATAGAAAATTTTCCTACATAGATACAATTTTTAATCTTCATTTATTGATTGTTCAGTGGCACATGATTGCTGTGGAATAGTTAGTGTGTGAAGATGTATTTTTATGATTGGTGTTGTAAAGAGCTGAATGGCCAGTAGCTAGGCAAAAGAGGATAAGCTGGATTTCTAAGGAGAGAGAGAGAGAGTGAAGAGAAGGAATCTAGGTGCATAGATAATGCCTGGGAGACATCAGGGAGGCACTGAAGTTGTCAGACATGTATTACAGAGTAGAGGTAACTGAGCCTCATGGAAGAAGGCAGATTAATAGAAACAGGTTAATGTGAACTATAAGAGCTAGTTAGAGATAAGTCTAATCTAAAGGCCAAACTTTCATAATTAATAATAATTCTCCATGTTGCTATATGTGGGCTGGCAGTCCCAACAGAAAAGTATTACTACAAATGATTCTCTCTTCCCCATAAAAGTTCTTAATGAAATACCTTACAGGTATAATAATTAAAGAAAAATACATTTCACACGGGAATATTGTTTTCCAAACTGTCTTATAGACTACCCTCATATCAAATAAACTACATAATTTAGAGATTAATCTCTAATTTTTATTCTCAATATCAAATTAACTAGACAAAAATCACATAATTCTTTCTCATAATATGCAAAGACCATTTCCTTCTGCTGGTTTACTTTCTCTTAACATTTCAGAGACTTATTTTCCTTATATATTTTAGTCTGTTCATTCAACACCACTCCATTGGCCTTCAATGGTTTTTGCATCAAATTTTAATGGAAACTTGTCCTCTTGTAACTTTTGCATACTTGTGGTAGGCACGTTTACTTAGAAAGACCTAAATAATAAATGTTTGAAATCTGTACTAGTTGTAAATAGATGAATGTGTTGGTATTCTAAGGCAATCAAAGAAAGAGCATCATTCCACAATGTAATTTAGGCTCTGTGGCAGCAAGAAAGTTCAGCCTTGATGAAGAGGACCTTAAATAGGCATGCAGAATCATATTTTATTGATTATTACACAAACGTTGTTGTTGTTTTGGTTAAAGTGAGTTCCTCATACAAAGCCCCTAATCTCATCTATATGTTTCATGAAGGAAAACATCACATCTCTGCAAATTTTGTACATATTGTGCACTGTTTACAATACTCACTAATGCAAGACATTCTAGGAGTGGCAAGATTGTGTTGTGACCAATGTCATACAAAGACTGTAAAGCTCCTTCAGAAAAACAACTCTATAGATAACAGAAACCAATTTATGTTTTCTGCAATGATTTCTTCAAGGTCAAAGTACTTCTAGAAAACAACTATTCGTTCTGATGTTTACCTTAGATACAGTAAAAGCAACTATTTCATACAATGTCTTCCCTAGATACAACGATTCTACTAGAATTCCACAACAAACGTGTACTTGCACCAATAAAACTTTATTTATAATTAGGCAGGTGGTCAAATTACAGTTAGAGTTTGCTAACACCTACGATGATTCCTTAATTCATTCCAATGGTAGTAACTGCCTCTTATCAAGTGGGGTTGGGGAGAAGAGATGGTAGTGAAGGTGCTAATCAGAATTAAGCTAAATAAAAGTATAATAAAACTAAAAGTATAATATATAAAGATAGAAAAGGAGTTTGAACAGAAGTCCCGTGCATGAGTGGATAATGCTTCATCCTGAAGATTTAGGATATTAAATGTAAATTGCAGTTAGGACACAGAAGTAACCCAAACAAATTCTTTACTTATAAAAATTGGTCTTTTAGTTATATAGAAATATATAATGAGGCAGCAATATGTATTTAAATTATATATCACATGCATATATTAACATGATATATACATTTTATTGTATGAAATACAACAAAATTCCATTCCCTTTTGAAGAATGACAAGGAATAGGCCTCATAAGTAATGCCTAATGCCAGTATGATCTGAATACATTAATTATGTTTACCTTATGTCACATTTAACACACCAGCATCCCAGGTTTAAGTGACACTCACATTGCATTATACCAGGCACTTCTGTTGCCACTGTGTTTCCTCTGTCTAGGGTGAATTTACTGTCATGTCACTTTGGGATGTCAGGTCTCAGAGCCCAACTGCTTTCTTCCTCTGGAACGTTAATTCAGTCACTTTTTATAATACTCTTAGTATTTTGTAGTTTATAATATAATCATTTTCCCCTTCACTTTCTGTCCCCTTTACTTTCTCTGAAATTCATCATCCACTTCTTAAATTGCCAATTTACACACATATAATTGTATATCTACATATTTATATTTTATATACATATATGCACACATATGTATGTTTTATATAGTATATGCATATATACACATATATTATACATATACACATACATATATACAATATGTGTATGTGTGTATATATATATATGTATGTGTGTGTGTGTGTGCTTGTTTGTGTGTATCTCTGTATGTATGTAGTTATGTCCATGCAAGTTTTCTCTTCTCTATGCTAGCATATCCACTGGTGTTGACCTACTCCAGGCAAATATTTATTTATAGCATAATCCTACAGGATTTTCATAGAATATCTGCGACTAATCCTTTTTAAAATATTAAAATAATAGGAACAGTAGAAGCGTCTCAATTCTTCATATATGAAGCCAATGTAATGTAAAACAGGGTAAAAAAAAAACAGAAAATGGCAAATATTCCTGATTAATATAGATTAAAATTACTCAATCAGATACTTGTAAAGTGAATACAATCATAGCAAAAATGTGTGAAATGTGTATGTCTCCCTGTCTATATGTGTTTTTTGTCCTTTTTTCTTAGTATTTTTTCTGCTTGTTTGCTTTTTCAGTTGCGTTTGGTTTGCTTGCCATTATTATTGTTATTAATATTATTTTCATTACTACTATTATTAATATTATTATGCATGTGGGTTTTTCTAAACTCATTAGAAAGAGAAAGAGTATGTATTTGGTTTAGTGTGGAGATGGGAAGGATTTTGGAGGAGTTGGGGCAGGGGAATTTATATTCAGGTTATATTGTATGATAAAAGTCTATGTTCAAAAAAAAAAAAAAAAAAAAAAAAAGTTACATTTTCACCATGTCCAAGGTGGCTTTGTCCTGGAGATGCAAGCATAGTTTAACTTATTAATGTCAATAAGTGTAATAAATTACATATGGATTTAAAGACAAAATTCACATGATGTTATCAGTTGATACTCAATAATATTGTAATTTCCATGGCTATCTACTCTTCAAAAACATTTTGAGTTAACTATGAGAACAAAAATTTTGGAGACTTTGAACAGTCCTTTCCTATTTAACTCAGCAGGTACTTACCTCGTGATTTTACAGTAATGAATGGCATTAAAGTATAAAGTGTGGAATAATGACTTTTTCAGGCTTTCAAAAATAAAACACCCTTTCATAACAAATTAAATTTGTACTTGAGGCACCACATACATTTATATCCACTTATCTTGATATGCTTAAGAAACTACAGATTCTACTGCCACTGCATAGCCCTGAGTCCATTGGTTCTATTCGTGAAATGCAAATTTTATGCATGGTAACAAGATGATGTATAACATTCCTTCAGCACACAGATCTCCAAAGTGCTTGGAGCACATTGAATCACAGAGTGGAATACACATTGCGTAGCCTATTTACAAGTCTCTAAACATTCAGGACCCTCTGTATTTTTCAATGCTTACTCAGAAAAATTTCTCTGGTCTCTCAATATTTTTTCATTGACTCGTCTCTGTTATTGCCTTTATTGTCTCCTTTCTTCAGTAGTTTAGTTCAAATAGGATTTTTTAATAATCTAGTTGAAGTATTACAAATTATTTTTTCTGGGGAAACTTCTCCAGTTTTGTAGCATTAATCTTAAAAGGTCTTATTAATAAAATCAAAACCGAAGCCAGGTATTGAGGTGCATGCTGAAAGATCAGAGCAGAACAAGCCACAGCCAATTCCTCAGCTGATCTCATTTCCTCAGACTGGAAAACTCTGTCTCCTCATCCCAATGAATCTCAGCTGAACTGCTGCTCAAAAGCCTTAAACCTTAACAAGGCTCTAGTTCCTGGTCCTCATGCTTTATGTACCTTTCTGCTTTCTGCCATCACTTCCTGGGATTAAAGGCATGAGTCACCATGCCTGGCTGTTTCCAGTGTGGCTTTGAACTCACAGAGATCCAGATGGATCTCTGCCTCCAGAAGGCTAGGATTAAAGGTGTGAGTGCCACCATTTTCTGGTCTCTATGTCTGTCTAGTGGTTGTTCTGTTCTCTGACCCCAGATAAATTTATTAGGGTGCACGATATATTGGGGGACACAATATATCACCATACAGTTTAATCTTGTTTACATTCTTTTTGGGTGGAGTAATTCCACACTTACCTTAGTCTCCAAAGTAACAATATAGATTTCAGTAATGTGCTTCATCTGATGTAAAATCCCCTCTAAAAATAAATCTTTAAGTAATTTTAGAATGACCTACCTCTTTATTCCATGTATTGTTGAGTATTTTAACACATCAACTTATATCTAAATTAAGCATCTTAAATGTATCTATAAAATGTACCGTTCTTATTTGTCAGGGTTCTGAGGATATTTTTTACTCTGGTGATTTTTTTAAATTTTTTTTGAGCCTTTGTAGCTTCACAATATTTTACATGGAGTGATTCTTTAATAACTTAAAATGCTTGAGAAGCTTTAGTGGGAAAATCATCTATAAAAAGCTGCATGCAGCTTGTAATTTTTTAATAATGAGGGTTATTTCTCCTGTTGTTTTTATTAAAGTTACAGCTCTTATTAAAACAACATTGTAAAAGAATACAGAGGCATTGTGCCAAAAAGAGGCACTGTAATTTAGAAAAAAAAGACATTTTTAAACAAGTAAAAATTTCATTCTTGTTGTAATAAATGTAATATCAAGAACCATGCAGCAAATATGGTTAGGATAAAGGACTAAGCATTAAATACAGAAGAAAATATAGCCAGCATGTTATTATATATTAATAATTACATATGTATTAATATTATTGAAATAATATTTTCATTTTACTACATGTAAACTTGTATATTAGAAAAAATAATAAAATTAGACAGGGTTAATTTTAGAACATGAAGAAAAAATGACATAACACCAGAATATTGCAAACCACATACTTCATTTTATATTTTTTGACAGTGTTTTATTATATTTGATCAGATTATGCAACCCCTCACCACAGAATAACTGGTGTGACTCATGAATGATTGATATGTATTCTTTCTTGTGCAAAAAAAATATTCCCCACTGAGTATATTGTGTAAGTTTTGAACAAATCTTTCTTAAATAATTCCAAATCATCTCCAGGTGAGGCGAAAGTTGATATCTTATTTCTCTTCAGTAACTAAAACATTTGAGGTAAAATTACTCTCAGCAAATGATGTACCTGACGTTTTAGTCTCTGGTCTCTGCCTCCAGGTCTTAGGTGGTCAGAGGGAACAAGGGTTATGAAGTTGATCAAATAACAACCCCATGATGTGGGATTCCTTCACCATGAATGTTGTCAATACTAAAGTCAAATCTATTCTGAATAGATTAGACCACACAGGCTCATTCAGTATAATCCTAGAGATTGTGGAGTTATGTGCATTTAGGGGATTGCTCCCCTCTTGCTGTGTGTATGTGTGAGTGTGTGCGCATGCAGTTTTGGGTATCTGGAGGCCTAAGATCAACCTCAGTGTTGATTGCTCTTCACTTTCTACCTTGAGTGAATTTTTCACGGAACCTGGCACCCACTAATTAGCAAACAATTACACCACTAATTCATTGTTGTTTTTTTTTTTTTTTTCAACTTTTATATTAGGTTTCCAAATTTTTTTGCTATTGCTTGGGAGGCAAGGAGTAAACCAAGTAAGCTATTTCCTGAGGCTCAAGTGAGATTCTTTACGAGAGAACAGGCAAAAGGTTCCAAACAAGCAACAAAATAAAACGATTATATCAAATACATACTTGAATTTTACTTCCCATTGCTGCAACTCATTTATAATTTTGATAGGTTTTGATTAACACTGACAGTCTTAGTTTCCATTTCTGCAACAAAACACCATGACCAAAGCAGCATGGGAAAGAAAGAGTTTATTTTTATTGCACTTCCATATCATAGTTCATCATCAAAGGAAGTCAGGACAGGAGCTCAAGTAGAGAAGGAACCTGGAGGCAGGAGCTGATACAGACACCATGGAGTGCTGTTTACTAGCTTATTCATCATAGCTTGCTCAGCCTGCTTTTTTTGTTTTTAAATAGAACCCAGGACTGCCAGCCCAGGCATAGCATCAACCACAATGGGCTGGGCCTTCTCTATCAACCACTAATTAAGAAGTTGCCCCCCAGGCTTGCCTACAGTCTGATCTTATGGAGGCAGTTTAATCATTTCTTAATCATTTGAGGGGTCTTCACCAGTAAAATGAACTTGGTTTGTGGCAAGTTGACATAAAACTATCCAGTGTAATTAACCCCTCATCAACTTGACACACAAACATCACTATTAAGTTACAATCTTTCCTTTCTTGTTCAACCCAAACATGATCCATTAATACAAGTATCACAATATAAAATATTATACAAATTTAAAAAGTCTGAGTCTCTACAAATTCAAACACTTTAAAATCCTGTCTTTTTAAAGTTCAAAGTCCATTATGAAAGCTAAAATATCTTTAAAAATTTACTCTCTCAAATGTGGACTATTGTAAAATAAAAATAAATAAATAAATAAATAAATAAACACGTCCTTAATTCAAGAGGGAAGAACCAGGACACAGTCATAGTCAGATCAAAGTAAAACCAAATTCCCAACAGTGTAAATTGCCATGGCCAATGTCCATGATCCACTCACCATTTTCTGGGATCCTCTAAAGGGCTTGAGTCACTTCGCTAAGTCTCCCTTTGCAGCATACACAGCTTGTATTCTTAAATTGGGCAGGCTCCTCTCCACTGCTGCTTCTGTTCTTGGAGGCCACCCATAATACTGGCATCTCCAAAATGCTGGGTCTTCTGCTGAAACTGAGCTGCGCTTTTACCAACAGCCTTTCCTGAACTCTCTTCACGGTGTCATGCCTCAGCCTCTCAGCACAACCCCTTCAGTCCTGCACCTTCAACCGCCACTGAGGTTGCACCTCCACCAATGGCCTCTCCTGGCCTCTCACAGTGCCAAGCCACAGCTGCTCTCCATGTCCCCTTCATGCCTCAAAACCAGTACCACCTGGGTGACTCTTAAACTACGAAGTTCAGCTGCAAGCACAAGGTAAAAACCATGCTGCTTCTGCAAACACAGCTTACATGTCTTGACCCTGAGGAGACAGATTTCAGAAGATTTCTGAATCAATGATGCTGGTCTCTTCTTAATCCCCTCTAATTTCTCAGCTTCATGTAACTTGCATCCATTATTCCAGTAATACAAAACTTTCACTGCCATGATGCCAGTCTTGATCTAGGGAATCATAGATGACTCTTCAGCCCCAGCTGACCAGAATGAATCTTAATTCAAAATAGCAACCAGCCCTGATAGAGTCTTTAAACTTCCCTCTGAAACACTACATTCCCTCTGTCTTTTGCACTGCTCTCAACAGCCTTATCTGGCAATCTCCTACAGAACATTCAACTGTGCTCTCAGCATTCAATGGCTATTCTAGCCCAAAGTTCCAAAGTCATGCAACAAACCTCCCTAAACATGGTCAAGTCTGTCACAGCAGTGCCCTGCTTCTGGTACCAACTTGTCTTAGAGTTTCTATTGCTGGGACAAAACACCTTGACCAAAGCATCTTGGAAAAGAAAGGGTTTATTTAGCTTATGCTTCTGCATCACAGTTTATCATCAAAAGAAGTCATAACAGGGACTCAAGCAGGGCAGGAACCTGTAGGCAGGGGCTGATGTCTGCAGGGGCCATGGAGGGGTGCTGCTCACTTGCTTTCTCAACATTGCTTACACAGCCAGCTTTTTATAGAACCCAGCACCACCAACCCAGGGATAGCATCACCCACAATAGGCTGGCTCCCTCATCAATAATTAAGAAAATGCTTTTAGGCTTCCTACAACCTGATCGTATGGAATCATTTTTTTAATCAAGGTTCCCTTACCTCAAATGCGTTTGGTTTTGTCAAGTTGACAAAGCTATGCAGTGTACTAAGTAAAGTCAAATTGTTTTTCTCTTACTACCTATACTGAAGGGTAAATTCATCTTATTAATTCAAACAAAATCAGCTCCTATCCCAGATTTGATGTCATTGACTATTGTATTAATTTGTAACATGCATTAATACAGATTCATCTTAAAATATTTTAACTTCACTTTTATTTCTATTTAAACATAGTTTTTTTCTATTCCTAAAAGAAATCACTTTATTTTTACTCAAGGCTACACTTATAAAATTGTTGAATTTTGTACATTTATTATCTCCCTGTTTGATTTCAAAATTATTTTATTTATTATATAATATTAAAATATTGAAAGTCTAGTGTATAAAGCACTCTCAATAACTGCTTTTTGCTCATGTCTAATTAATGAACAAGTTGTTCATTCTATAATATTAACAAGAAATTTGCCAGTATCACTTGGTAAATTTTTCATCAGAGTTTAGCAATACATTTTTCTTTTTTACTTTCTGCTGTTTTACACTTAAAAAGTAAAATAGAACATTTTCTCCATCCACTTTCTTCCCTCAATGTGTGGCAAAACTTCTGCCACTCACCTCAGACAGGGGCCTACAACAGACCAAAATACAGAAACCGCTGAAGTCCAGCTTGGTGAATGCTGAGTTTTATTGGGATTTCATAGAGGAGCAGAAAAGACTGAAAGAACACTGTGTCACCAAAGTCCACCCAGCACAGGTAATCCTAAACAAAGGCTGGAGACCTAGAGCATGATGCAGAGCCTGGAGGCACCACAAATGTATCCCTTCCAAGTAATTCAGTTGGTCTGGAAGAAGCAAGGTTGAGTTTAGCATCTTGGAGAAGGTTTAGATCAACTGAGTCACTTTTCAAACATACTCCACAACTAATATCATCTCCCTTAACATTGAATGTTCATTGAAATTGGTGTATGATATTATATGATTTACTACAAAACATTAGAGAAAAGCTTAAAACAAGGTTAAATGAAATTTACATGTTTTTTTAAAGTGTAGCACATAAAGGTGCTATTATGTTAACATTGCAGTAAACGTTTAAATTTGTCATAAAGATGCTATTGATCCTTAATGATTAAAAATAGGAATAGCACTAGCTGGGCGGCGGTAGTGCACACCTTTGATCCCAGCACTCGGGAGGCAGAGCCAGGCAGATCTCTGTGAGTTCAAGGCCAGCCTGGGCTACAGAGTGAGATCCAGGAAAGGCTCAAAGCTACACAGAGAAACCCTGTCTTGAAAAAAAAATAGGAATAGTCCCAGACAAATTAAAATAAAAATGGAAATATGAATTTTCAATCATGGTTTTAGAAGGATATAAAATATAGCAAAATGTATTTGATGTTTGTTTTCAAACTTAAAATAATATATATTTAGACTAATCAATGAAAAGCTCTAGAAGCTGCACATGTTTCCAACAGATGCAAATTATACTTTCTTAATGGATACTAGGAAGTTGTTTCTGTTATGCCATTACTGTGAAGAGGCATTTGAGTCATTTAATTTGGGAAGGTGAAATAAATATTCCTTTAGTTGGCTGGAGTTCTCTTTCTTCCCTTGGCATATCCTATTACAGCACGTAACTTCCAATGTAAATGAAGTTAAATTGTCTGTCTTAATGATTTATGCATGACTTTGAACCATGTGCTTTATTTCTAAACAAATAAAATATAATGTTATTGTTTACAATGTTATTTGACTACTTTAATACAGTTACACAACAAAATAGAAGATGAATAATTTGCTTAAAACAGGATTGTGATATATTTGAACATTTTATTGTTTTATAATAAAACCCATCCAGATGTTTATTGCACATAGTACACTACATATTTCCCTCACATATACATCAATAAGCTTCATTATTTCCAATGTTTTATGCATGAATATACATGTAAATATTTGTTAAAATAAATGTGCACATAAATATATAAAATAATATATAATAAAACCTATCAACACAGTGCAATCCATTTGAAATTATTTTACATGCTTTAATTAAAGAAAAAGAAATGAGTAATGTTTTTTATATTCTTCATATAAGTGAAAGGTAAGTGATTTGAGGGAAAGTTATTTATTTTAAATATTCTTAGCCTTAAAAGGGATGTTATACAAACCTCTTAGTATTTTTATTCAAGAGCTAGATTAAAAAAAAGGGTTGGACTCTGAATTGGCGCATTAGAATAAGGTGTTTTCTACTAAATGTGATGACCTGAGGTCCCCTGTGGTTGAAAGGTAAAACAAACTACTGTAAGATGTCCTTTATCCTCTATATCTATACCTTGGCCTTTGTCCATGCCTACAAATACATGTAAACCTACAGGCACATATACATACTAAATAAAAGTGCAATCCATTTAAAAACAATAAAGAACAATTTCAGAAGTGGGGCAATGGAGATATAGCAAAAATATAGCTTTCAAGATTTTTTTTCTGTTTATTGAAAGAATATTTTCATTCATACAATATATTCTGTTTAGAGTTTCTCTTCCCCTCACACTTTTCAGATCCATCCCAATCTCCAACCATCCAAATCTACACACTTTCTCTCTTATTAGAAAACAAAAATCTATCAAAATAATTATTAATAATAGTAATGAAATAATATTATTAATAATATAAAAGCAAAACAGACAAGCCAGAACAGTACAAACCAAAAATAAATAAATAAATAAATAAACAGAAACAAGAGTCAACACAAAGCACAAGAAGCACATACATGCTTGGGGACACACATACATCCATTCATACATACTGAAAACCCATACAAACAAAAACAGAAACCATAGTATATAATATCTATAAGAATAAACAGGAAAATGCCATGACAAAGCATTATGAGACAAAAAAATAAAAGCTAAAAAGCTGAAACCCTCCAAAAATACCATAGAGTTTGTTTTGTGTTGGCTATCTGGACAATTCTTCTGTCTTTTTTTTTTTCATCTTGAAAATTGTTATTTATTTATTTATTTATTTATTTATTTATTTATTTATTTATTTTGCAATACAATTCAGTTCTACATATCAGTCAGTGATTCCCTTGTTCTCCCCACTACCACCCCCCTCACCTTACCCCTAGCCCGCCCCCCATTCCCACCTCCTCCAGGGCAAAGCCTTCCCGGCTGACTGAGATCAACCTGGTAGACTCAGTCCAGGCAAGTCCAGTCCCCTCCTCCCAGGCCAAGCCAAGTGACCCTGCATAGGCCCCAGGTTTCAAACAGCCAACTCATGCAATGAGCACAGGACCCAGTCCCACTGCTTGGATGCCTCCCAAACAGATCAAGCCAATCAACTGTCTCACCCATTCAGAGGGCCTGATCCAGTTGGGGACGCCTCAGCCATTGGTTCATAGTTCATATGTTTCCATTTGTTTGGCTATTGTCTCTGTGCTTTATCTAACCTTGGTCTCAACAATTCTCGCTCATATAAACCCTCCTCTTTCCTGCCAATTGGACTCCCAGAGCTCCACCTGGGGCCTGGCCATGGATCTCTGCATCCAGATCCCTCAGTCATTGGATGGGGTTTCTAGCACAACAATTAGGGTGTTTGGCCATCCCATCACCAGAGTAGGTCAGTTCGGGCTGTCTCTCGACTATTGCCAGTAGTCTGTTGTGGGGGTATCTTTGTGGATTTCTGTGGGCCTCTCTAGCACTTTGCTTCTTCCTATTCTTATGTGGTCTTCATTTACCATGGTCTCCTATTCCTTGTTCTCCCTCTCTGTTGTTGATCCAACTGTGATCTCCCGCTCCCCCAAGCTCTGTTTCCCTCGACCCTTGCCCTTCCTTACCCCCACTCATGTCCAGGCTGTTCATGTAGATCTCTTCCATTTCTCTGTCATTGGGCAATCCCTGTGTCTTTCTTGGGGTCCTATTTTCCAGGCAGCCTCCCTGGTGATGTGAGTAGCAGTCCAATCATCCTTGTTCCACATCTAGTATCCTGCTATGAGTGAGTACATACCATGTTTGTCTTTCTGAGTCTGGGTTACCTCACTCAGGATGATTTTTTCTAGATCTATCCATTTGCCTGCAAACCTCATGATGTCATTGCTTTTCTCTGCTGAGTAGTATTCCATTGTGTATATGTACCACATTTTATTTATTCATTCTTCAGTTGAAGGGCATCTAGGTTGTTTCCAGGTTCTGGCTATTATAAACAATGCTGATATGAACATAGCTGAACAAGTGCTCTTGTGGTATGATTGAGCATTCCTTGGGTATATGCCCAAGAGTGGTATAGCTGGATCTTGGGGGAGACTGATTTCGAATTTTCTAAGAAATCGCCATATTGATTTCCAAAGTGGTTGTACAAGCTTGCATTCCCACCAGCAGTGGAGGAGAGTTCCCCTAGCTCCACATCCTCTCCAGCATAAGGTGTCTTCAGTGTTTTTGATCTTAGCCATTCGGACAGGCATAAGGTGGTATCTCAGAGTTGTTTTGATTTGCATTTCCCTGATGATTAGGAATGTTGAACAATTCCTTAAATGTCTTTCAGCCATTTGAGTTTCCTCTGTTGAGAATTCTCTGTTTAGTTGTAACGGTAACGCCCGCGTTACTGTCACCCGTTCACCATGTCCGAGCGAGGGGCTGCGGATAAAAAATAGAGACAAGAAACAGCGAGTCATTCGCCATGGCTGTAAGCCGGGTGCCAGCCGAATGCCGTTTATTGAAAGAGGGAGGAAACCTTAAATACAGGCTTACAGCACAATGGCGGATCCCCGGAGGGCAGAAGTTTGCTACTGAATGTTCTACATTCTTGCATCTAAGCTGTTAACGCCCAATATGCAGGATACACAAACAAGGAACTTCCCTAAAGCATTCAGGAGGGTGGATACCGGCAGGGAATTAGAATAGGGAGGACATCTGGTCAAGGTCGGCAAGCAGGCAACGGCTTTACTCAATATGGGAGGAGACCAGGGCCCTACATTTAGTTCTATAGCCCATTTCTTAATTGGAATGTTGGGCATTTTGATGTCTAATTTCTTGAGTTCCTTGTATATTCTGGATATCAGTCCTCTGTCAGATGTGTGGTTGATGAAGACCTTTTCCCATTCTGTAGGCTGTCGCTTTGCCTTGTTGACCGTATCCTTTGCTCTACAAAAGCTTCTCAGGTTCAAGAGGTCCCATTGATTGATTATTTCTCTCAGTGTCTGTGCTTCTGGTGTTATATTTAGGAAGTGATCTCCTATGCCAATGCATTCAAGACTACTTCCTACTTTCTCTTCTAGCAGGTTCAGAATAGCTGGATATTTAGTAAAAGTAAGTGGGGTCTTTCAGTCAAATCCTTCTACTCAAAGCTCAGCGAACTCCATGCAAGAGGAGGCAACACTTTCTAAGATCCAGTAGGGATGGAAGACAGCAAGGATACAAGTCCTTCTAAACACATCAGGACATACATATCCATGTCCAACAGAGACTGAGGCAGCATGCACAGGACCTGCATAGATCTAAAGCAAGCAGGATCCCTGTGGTAAGAAGGGAAACAGACAAAAGCCTTCATTCCTAACTCAGGAGCTATCTCCAATTGATAATGGTTTGAAAAAAAAAACAGTTAGCTTTATCCAAAGATTTTATTTGTAAAGGTTGACTTCATATCAAGGTGATACAAGGTAGGAAAGTTAATTATATGAGAATGAAATTTGCATTATGTGTGACTGGCTTCCTTCTTTATTGTACAGTCTGTTTTCAGAGTGGAGTCATTATTGGAAAATATATATTTTCAGTCATAAAGTTGGAGGAATAGCTTATGAAACAGATTTATTAAATAATGTGTTCATTTGTAGTCATACTTTATGTCATGGACCTTCTCATGCTGAGGGAAAGTTTTCCATATGGCATAAATATTTAAAGAAATGATGATTACTTCTCTCTGAGCTTATTTACTTTCTTCTTCAAGAATCACATTTAAATAATGCTAAGCAACAAAGCAGTAAATGGGTAGCAATAAAAAGTTGTGATTGATTTTTGTATTTAATGTCCCCTCCAGGGGTAAAGCTGAGTCATTACATCAAGAACACAATACTTTTACCTTTATTAAGTAGATGTGTTGTATCACAGAGAAGCACACAGTAGTAACCACCATGATCCGAATTCTGTAGCAAATGAGTGGCAGGTCTGAAATGACATATGTCTTAACTTGAAGCTATTAATATCAACATCAGTGTTGCTGCTACCACAGTCTTTCAAGTATTTTTTAATATACCATGTTAATGAGATAGAGAAAATGCAAAAAAATATTTTGACCCACTATATTAATTATTTTTCTGTTGCTGTGATAAAATGATAACTAAAGGCAAGTTAAGGAAGAGAAAAAGTTAATTTTAGCTTACTGCTCTAGGGGATAATGATCATTATGCTGCAGGGAAGCATGGTATCGGGAAAAGAAAGGGAAGAGTAGTCTTGAATCCCAAATGGAAATCGCATCATGAGTCACAAAAAGAAAACAGAGAATGCTGGCTGGAGGTGTGTCAAGAACATAAACAAACAAAGACTATCTCCAGTTATGTCATTCTTTTATAAGCCAAGCCTAAACCTGGCCCAAAGAGCACTACCAATTGGGGAAAACATTTTCAAATACTGAAATTTATAGGGTGGCATTTCTCCTAAAAACCTCCTTTTATGCCCATGTCATGAGCCCCCCAGAGTCTGAGTTCATATGCAAAAGCTATTTAGTTTTTATCTCAAGCTCAAGCTTGGGTTCTCCATCTGTTCTGACACAGTGGTTGGATCAGGGAGAGCATCAAGCTCATTGAGGCAGAGATTTTTTTTTTGTTGTTTGGTTTTTCGAGACAGGGTTTCTCTGTGTAGTTTTGTGCCTTTCCTGGAACTCACTTGGTAGTCCAGGCTGGCTTCGAACTCACAGAGATCCACCTGGCTCAAGGCAGAGATTTTTAAGAGTAAAGGATGGGAGGGGGTTGGGTGATACTTGATTCAGATGGGGAGTTGAACTCCTGATTGGGCAGGAGTGAGGCAACAGAAGTCTTGTCAAACAGTGATTGGTACTGGAATTATTGCAAGGAAATTGGCAACCTATAAACAGATTATATAAGCTATTCTTAATGTTCTAGAGTATTTAGTACTTGTTTATTTCAATTGTCAATGGTCCCCCTCAGGGTATAGTTTGCATCTTTTCCTGGTTATTTTGAGGTATTTTCCTGGTAGTGGCAAGGCCTAGTCCCAGTAATGTTAGTCTGCAGCCTGTCATGGATGCACTAATGTTAAGTCAGGCCTCCTCAGTCCATATTTCATTCACTGGCCCCATAAGTTCATGGGTGCATCATAATGCAGAATGCATTTAGTTCATCCTCAAAATTCCCCCATAATTTTTCACTGTCTCAGCACAATTTAAAACTTTAAAGTCCAGATATCATCCTCAGGTGGGCCCCAGACCTCATGAAGCAAGAACCCTCTCCCTACTTAAGACATCACCAGAGTTAGTGTTCTCCTAATTTGTCAGGCACCACATTCACTGTGCTGATCTAGGACTGCTTGAAGTCTGAACGTGGAGTTCCAACCAGAAGTTCAGGCAAGGAATCTTAGTGCCAATTCATTACCAACTACACATCCACTAAACACTGCCTGCCATCTTGCTCACTGCTGGACTCAAGACCTCTGGGAGCAAGGAACTAAGCTAAATTTAAGAGATCTCCATCTTTTGGTTCTGCTTTTGTGTATGTGTGTGAGAGAGAGAGAGGGAGAGAAAAAGAAAGAACATGAAGTTGGGTGGGAAAGGAAAGATATTTTAGAGGAGTTGAGGGAAGGGAAAATATGATAAAATATATTGTATGAAAAATTAAAAACATAAAAAAGTAAAAAGAGATAACTCTAACACTAGCTCATTCATGTGACACAGTGACACAGATTACTTACCTGTGCTTCATGGCACAATACCACCCAAGTTTAATACTCCCAGGGTTGCTTGTCTCAGTCTATCTTCCAGTCCTGGCCAGGCCCACACATCCTCTACTCTGGTTTGATCAGATGAAGTCTTTCTGATCTTCAGTTGCTGGCACTTCCCCTGCTCTGAAACATACCCCACATCTGACAAACAGGGCTCTCATCTAGCCTGATTAGCCAAACCTCCAGGTTCTGAGATAATGGCACCTACATTTACAGACACACAACTGATCAATGGATACCAAGTTCTCATCATGAAAACAGTATGAAAGGTCAAGATAGTATTGACCTGTCCTGTAGAAGAAATTTCCTCCAATGAGAATTATATAAACGGACCACAGGACATGGGATGTAAAAGAATCATAAACTTAATTAAAGAATTCAAGGAGATTAATGAAAACACAAATAGCTCAATGAACTTAAAGAAAATAAACATTTGAGTGATTCCCAATAAGGCATAACATAAAAATGAATAAAATGACAGATGCTTCAGGATATAAGAACTTAAATAAATAAATAGAAATACTTAAAAGCACGTAAGCTTAAATGAAGGTCAAATTGAAGAACTTTATCACACAATTAAAAAACTAGTGGAAAAGCCTCATAAATAGAATAGATTATGTTGAACATACAACAACACCAGGACCCTTTAGACAAACTAAAGCAATTAGGCCATACAAGCAAAATATACGGTGCAAAAAGAAAAAAAAATATATATATGTCACATAGAAAGGAAGCCCCCTCAGAATAATTGCTGCTTTCTGAATGGAAACTTTGAAACCCAGAAGAGCCTGGAATAATGTACTCCAAGTTCTAAAAGAACATAGATGCCAACCTAGACTATTGTACCCAGAAAAAACTCCTGTCATAGTTGAATGACTTTCAATGATAAAAAAACAGGCTAAAGGAGTTCATGTCCAAAACCCAACCTTAAAGAGAATACTGGTAGCAATATTTTGGACTCAAGAAAGAAATAAGTATAGCCAAGGAATACTATGTATGAATAAAGCCAATAAAATTATAGTTACTGAAACACCAAGTTAAACCAAGATAAACAGCAAACAACAAAACAAAACCAGGAAAATTACTGAAGTCCACATTCACAGTTCAATAATAATTATAAATATTAAAGGCCTCATCAGACATCTCTGGCTGCATTTCTCTTTAGCTTACTATTCCATAAGAAGAATAGGACCTATGCCATCTCTTGTGATTGTGGAAAGATTATATTGTCATCAGTGGCATGTGGAAGCTAGCTCTGCAGTGCTACCTCTATATCACCAGTCTGTGGTGTACATCTACCACTGACCTCCTAATTTAACTTAATGGCTTTCCACAGTCAACTGTCATTGCAGTCATTGTGAAGAAACTGTCGTACTGGCCTTTTCTAGGAACACCAATTATTAATGTGTTTTTATATCTTCACTTATCTGTGACTGTGTTCACTTCCTCTACTCTTAACCAAAGCTATTCTGAAGGTTTACTTCATTAAGTGTGTCATTACATGAATTTGTCAGAATATATTCTGAGGGGCTTTCAGAACATAAAATCCTAGTTATATGAAAATACTCAAATACTGCCAAAATCTATTATTTATTGTTGAAATGCAGACACCTACATACACAGATGAGCATGTATATGCATAAGCACACCCAATTGATTTGAAACACTTACATCTAGACTCACCTCCCACGTTCTTGCCAGGATACATTTAACATGCTCTGCATCTCCTCCATTCCAAAATTTCTTCTTTTAGAAAATGAGATAATTATTTTTGTTTATTATCCTGAACCCTAAATAAAGAAAACACCATCTTTCCTATAAAGTATATTAATTAAGCTTCTTTAAACAAAGTATTGCAGCATACTTCTTGTCAGAACAGGGTCCAAGAACGGAGTCCTTTGAGTAGAATTATTAATGCTTGTGAGAAAACTCCAATAAAACAAGACAGAGAGTCATGACCTCAGTTTCTTCAAAAACATGACGTTGTTCTGAGAATATGTTTTTCTGCCCCTCTCAGGAATAGCAGATATGAGTGTGCTTACTTCAAATCATTCATTATAATTGGCTACTGTGATTCGATTATATGTCCCAATGGAAAAATGTGTTTTTGCCACATGAAGGTTGTCCACCTCATGCAGCTTACCCAGCAAGTGTGGCTTGCCCTTGTGATTGGACACTTTCCTCATCTGACTATCCTTAACCCTCAAAGTTTAAGTTGTCAGATACTCTGAATAAAATTAGCTGTTGAGACTTTAGTCTGACTCATTTATCAACTTCATTACCCCAGATCCCACCATTCTAGAGCAGTAAACACTTCTAGTGATAGACACACAAGTATTTCAAGGGTTTTTTTTTTGTTGTTGTTGTTATTGTTGTTTGCTTGCATTTTTTCATTTATATAACAATATATTTTTTTTTTTTTGGTTTTTCGAGACAGGGTTTCTCTGTGTAGCTTTGCGCCTTTCCTGGGACTCACTTGGTAGCCCAGGCTGGCCTCGAACTCACAGAGATCCGCCTGGCTCTGCCTCCCGAGTGCTGGGATTAAAGGCGTGCGCCACCACCGCCCGGCTTTTCTTTTCTTTTTTTTTTTTTTATTTTATAACAATATATTTTTTTAATTATTTTTTCCGATTGCCTTTTTTAATTTTATTTTTCTGATATATTTATTTTAAGTTTTGTTTTTTTTTATTTTGCAATACAATTCAGTTCTACATATCAGCCACGGATTCCCTTGTTCTCCCCCCTCCTGCCCCCCTCACGTTCCCCCCAGCCCACCCCCCATTCCCACCTCCTCCAGGGCAAAGCCTCCCCCGAGGATTGAGATCAACCTGGTAGACTCAGTCCAGGCAGGTCCAGTCCAAGGCTGGATAAAGCACAGGGACAAATAGTCAAACGAATGGAAACACATGAACTATGAACCAATGGCTGAGGGGTCCCCAACTGGATCAGGCCCTCTGAATGGGTGAGACAGTTGATTGGCTTGATCTGTTTGGGAGGCATCCAAGCAGTGGGACTGGGTCCTGTGCTCATTGCATGAGTTGGCTGTTTGAAACCTGGGGCCTATGCAGGGTGGCTTGGCTCGGCCTGGGAGGAGAGGACTGGACCTGTTTGCTTGCTTTTGATCAAGCCTTATACACCCCACTGAAAATTCATTTCTTTTACTATCATTTCAATGCCTCCAGGATTACAGATGTTCTTATAACCTTCTTTCAAATTCTACTACATTCTACAATCAAATCCTGTTCTTGATATCTAAGCTTTAATCTACAAATTGCAGGATATGAGTTCTGGACAAAAGACGGTGTGGAGTTAGTTGTTCTAGTTTCCATATATTGCTTTGAATTTTTTATTGATAGAGCTGAGCCTCTCAGGTCAACTAATAACAAGCACACAGCCAGGACATCAAGTTCTACTATTATTATGACTGTGATCTCTCCTGCTTCTCTGTCTCAGAGGATATCACACGGCTAGTGCAACCTCCTCATGGTTTATCCCTTTCAGGCACATCATAGCTGAAGCCTTAGCAACTGCTTTACAATATAACTGTCAACATTACACTTCACACCAGTGATTAGATCTTACCATCCAGAAATCACATCCCTAGGGACATTATCCTAGGCTGACTACTGATAGGCATTGCCTTAAACTAAATATTCTAGAAGTGGTATGTGATAGAAATTTTGGGGGGGTACCATATCAAAAAAACACTTTCTGGAAATGGAAAAAAAAAGTGGTAAAACAATATAGGCCAGGAGGTAAACTGCAAACAATAATGGCTTGTCAGGTAGAAATTGGTTTTGGCCTGATCCCATGTTGACGCTATAGTGTACAACTCGCTAACTTCCATCAAATTACCTTGAACCTTAGGGGAGTTACTCACCAGCTAAAGTCAGCTATTAAACATATAACTTTCTAGTGAGATGGGTAATATGTGGATGAGAGCAGTCTTTGGAAGAAGCAGGCAAATATCAGTTATATTGTGCTAAGCATGAATCTCAGAGTAGCACGACAATACATATATACCAGCTCGGGAGACCTAGAAAGAACAATTTTAACAACTTTTAACATGTAAAATTAAGATGATAAATTATTAAGGCTTGACTTTTGGTAAGCATATGGCATATACATTTAGAAATAAATGTAATGGCTTGATTTTGAAATCTTTATAGTTTCTAGTAAAGCTGAGATGCATTTACAGAACAGGAGACAAGGAAGGATTGTTAGAGATTTAACACCTTAATAGCAGGGCCACTTCTAATTTTCCACATCTTATTTGTGAGATTCATATATCTTTTTTGAAGGTAAATGCATCTTATGACACCCCAGGAATATAATCTCCAAATCTGAAACTGTGTATTTTACATTGAATGTATATTGAAGTAATTCTTTTATGGAAAATCAACTAAATGATTATTATTCAATAATCCACATTTACCCTTGGGAATGTTAAATGATGACACGGTGTGGTATCATAACTTACCCAAACTGGAAGTAAGTCTTGGGCTAATTATGCATGTCTACATTTGAAAACATCAACACTCTGTACAATCCAGTGCTATATTCATGCCCTGCAGCTACACAATGGGAGTAAACTAATTAAAAGACTGTTGTTAGGGGTAAGCTCAGAAGGCAACTTACATCACCTCAGGGCTGCTACAGGATTTTGTGATGGATAATAAAGAAATGACTTTCTTGAAACAGGTCCACTTTGATCAAATTAGTGATTTGTAGGATTGCTCAGTGAGATGCTGTACTACTCAGAGACAAAATAACTGAAGGAGACAGAATACTTTACCAGTTACACATTCAAAGGAAATCACATTTCTTAGAATAAATTCAGGGATAATCACATTTCGTGCAACGTTAGAATATCTGAGATTTATCCTGAGGATTCACAATGATTTTATATATCTCCATTTTTTTTTCCTTCAACTATTGCCTAGTAAGTAAGGAATGTGAAACTTCTCTTATTGAATTGACCTCTAGGAAAGCAAATCACATCTAGAAGACATGTGGGTGAAGAGAGGAAAGGAAATGAAATTTTAGGTGTAACCATGTGGGAAGATTTGTTTTCCTTTCTTCTATAATATTATTGTATTACTCTTATATGGGTAAAAGAAAAAGAGGAGAAGGATATGAAACAGCAAAGTTCAACAAGTAATAAATTACTATATGTTTAAAAATGTTAATTTTAAATATATACTTGAAATAATAAAACAATAAATAATAATCATTAAAAAAACTATGATGGCTTGGTAATATATCTACTATTACAAAGAAGTGCGTTGTCACAATAACAATAGGAAAAGTAAAGTAATGCTGAAGCAACTATTTTTTTAAATGCCAATCCTACAACCTCCCACATGAGCATGCTATAGGAGAAGGGTCTCTTCTCCAATATTTCTGATGAAACACAGTAATATGCATGTCCTTCATTGGAAGATCTAGGGAGAAATATCACAAGTTACTGACCAGCAATTCTCCAAAATAATTTGAGTGTAACTTTCAAATTGTCATAGTCCTAAATCACTAAGAAAAACCTGAGAAGCTGTTCTAAACTAAAGAAAATGAATAAACATGGTAACCAAATGCAATGTGCTACACTTAGTTTGAATCTGGACAAAATGGAAAGAAGAGAATGAATATTTTCAGAAAAACGGATTCCTTTTGAAAAATACCTTTGGATTAGACCATAGTATCATTGCACTATTGATGTTGGTGCTTCAGAGACTTTGGGTACTGTAGAATTGTTATATGAATCTTCTCTTGTTTTTAGAATCAAACTTTTAATGAGGAAAAGAGTCCCTAAAACACAAATTGTTCTTATTTATTCTGAATAAATGATATTCATTTATAATAATGATAATTTCATAATTTCTGAGGAATTTTAATTATATAAAGCACTTTTGTACCAACTGAATGATAATATTACAAATGAATGATATACAGAAGGCAAGCCCCTTCCAATCTCCAACACATAAAGGTAAGTCAAATGTGTCTACCTTACTACTTTTCTTAGGAGATATGATTCCAGATTCAGCCTTCGATTGCATGCACATATAACCAGAACTGCAAGTGCTGTTGTACAAGTTAGGGTTAAAATTTCCTGCACTCTCAGAATTAACGAGAAGTAACAGAATATGATTGGCAAATATAAACCTCACTTTAACTAATATCATTTCACATAATTATATCACAGAGATAGATTTGCCATTTGGTTATGACATGATATGATAAATAATCACTGTCCCCATTATTGTCCTTGAGCTGCTCACTTTCTGTCACTTTGCTCTGTATAGCTCTTTAGTTTGGGATGATGTGATGCAAGCCATCCATCAAACATTGTGTTTCTGTCATACAAAAAAAAAAGTTTAGCAAAGCATAATAATATAATTGAAGTTTTGTTTTGTTTTACTGAATTACAATTATAATATATGATACTAATTTGTGCTGTTATGATTGTATTATTTGACATAAGATGAAATACATTAACCTAAACTTCAAAGGATAAATAAAGTTAATTGAAATTGTTCTTGCTTAAATATATTCGGGCAAGAAAAATATTTGAACAAAGTAAGAGCTGTTATTAAATAAGCATCTTACATTATAAAACATTGAGTTTTAAATTATATACAAATGTGAATTTCCCTAGTAAAACTTTTGATTTATAATAATTTGCAAAACTAGAAAGTTTGAAAAAACTGAGAAATCATTTTAAATTGGAGATGATAACATCCATGTAAGATTATAATCTATTTATAGTTGAATATAATCAATTTATAAATTTATAGGTTATAATCAATTTATTAAATTATATGCATGAAAAATTAAATCTTTCCTGTTGGGACATTTATATATTAGGGGTTATGATTGCTATCCAATCTGAATAAAATTAAGAAAATTTTAGTACCTAGTAAGAAGGCAAAACATAGAAAACCAACCTGAATCCCAAATCCCACAAGTTTGCTATAATCAGGTTCATATTTTGGACATAACTTTGTATTTCAAAGAGGTTGGTGACCAGCTATATGTGGTGATATACTTTGTACCCTAATAAACTTGCCTGAGGATCAGAGGACAGAGCCAGCCACTAGAATAGACATAGAGGTCAGGCAGTGGTTGCACATAACTTTAATCCCAGCACTTGAGATCTCATGACATTGCTTGGAAAGCATACATGCCTTTAATCCCAGGAAGTAAGATGGCAGAGCAAAGAAAGGTATAAAGGCGTGAGGAAACAGGAACTCACTGTCTTTAGGCTGAGGATTTCACAGAGGTAAGAACTAGTGGCTGTCTTTTCTGCTGCTCTGATCTTTCAGGTTTCACCCTGATATTTGGCTTTGTGCCACCACTGGCTGAACTCTGTGTCTACTCTAGTGGCTGGCTCTGTCCTCTGATCCTCAGATAAGTTTATTAGGGCACACAATATGTAACCACATTTCCCTCTTTTTGTCTAAAATAACAAATGAAGGTTATAACTAATATAAGAAAAACTATATTCAATTAGTACAGTAAGTATACACAATATATATTCAAGAATTGCATTAACAATGTCCATTCCATAAAAATTTGACAGATTCAGAGAAAATACTCCATTATTTATCCTATTTGGGTGAGTCCAAAGTGTTGTACCTAGTTCACTTTCTATCCTAACTTGTATTATCAACTAAAAACTATCTTTTGATGTCTTTCAAACTTATACACTTTGTACATCTTTAGTGAGCTCCCTTTCTGAATTTGTTAACAAGGAAAACTATAATTATAACTGTCTAATCTTCAACTCCCTCAGAGACCTGAGAAAGAAATAATATTACCTAAGTAAGCATGAAGTGCAAACAAATGACTTCCAAAAAAATTTGAAAAATGACAGAAACAGCTGGTTGCCTAGACAGCCACCCAAGATTTTTTTTTTTTGCAATGTTGGGACATCCATCTTTGGCCATCAGGCCTAGCATATCTGATGGACTCATCTGTGAAGCTGGATTTTCTAAAGGGCCTTCCTACCTTGTCTTGGTAAGGTTTGGCAGTCCTTTGTTTTGTGTCTTACTTGTCCATTTGGACAGCATACTGTCAGTAGTCGAGACAAGGGCATTTTCTTGCCCAGTGACTAACTTACCACAAAGAAAATAAACTCCATAAGGAGTTTCTTCAATGCCCATCATCTTCTCTGAAGTAGATTGTTGCTGCCAAGTGCAGACATGTCTCATTTTGTCCTAAGAAAAGAAGCTATGTTATTAAATCATCTTAAATGCCATATTTTGTAGATATCTGAAGTATTTGAAGATGACCTGTCTTTCTAAAATATATCTCTGTTTGACCTTAAAAACATACCTAACCTGACTACATGTTTGATTGTAATTGTTGTTGGTTATCTTTGGTCTTTTTGAGGTGCCCACCACCCAGCTCCCAAATAAATCATATATGGAGGCTTATTCTTATGAATGCCCAGCCTTAGCTTGGCTTAGTTTTTAACCAGCTTTTCTTAGCTTTAATTATCTTGTCTATCCTTTGCTTCTGGGCTTTTCCTGTTTTTACTTCCATAAATCTTACTCTTACTCCATGGCTTGCTGGTTGTGCAGCTGGGTGGCTGGCCCCTGATATACTCCCCTTCTCTGGTTCCTTGATCTTAGATCTCTCCTCCCAGTTTTCTCCTTTCTGTATATGTATTTTCTCCTTCTATATCCATCCTTTCTCCTGCCTTGTTATTGGCCAGTTCTCTACTAGATCATCAAAGTGTTTCACATAGGCACAATATCACAGCTTCACAGAGTTAAATAAATGCAACATGAACAAAAGTAACACACGTTAAAATATTCTCATGTAATAGGTGACTAAATACTAACTTGCATTTCTCTACATCCTAATTAGTTGGTAATAATAACTTTCAAGGACTAGCAATTTGCATTACAATGTTAAATGAGCTGTGTAGGTATAATATCTTGAACAAGAGTAGAAATATATGTACAGTATTTTCTAACAAAATCAATACCAAATTTGTATCAATATATCTAATTTGTATACAATATACAAAATTAAATCCAATGTAAAATATTTAAAAATAGTAGTTGCTTTCTAAAAGAAGATTCAATAATCTACCTGTTATCAGCTAAACATAGCTAAAAAAACAATGAGTAAGACATTTCCATGTTAGAATTTTTCAAAAATAAGAGACAGTTGGGCAAATAAAAAAGAAGTTCACTCCATATAAAAATAACCTTCAGGCACAGTCCACACCAGTTTGAAGAACAGGTGAGTGACTGCCTCTTAGCTGAGTTGCCCCACCCCCCAGATCCTGATCCTTAGGACACATTCTGCTATCCCATTCTTGGGCATATATCCAAAGGATGCTCAACCATACCACCAGGACACTTTCTCAACTTCATAGAGGCTCCATTAGTAATAACCAGAACCCAGAATCAACGTAAATGCCTTTCAACTGAAGAATGGATAAAGAAAATGTGGTCATTTTCACAATGGAGTGTTACTCAGCTGTTAAAAACAATGGCCGGGCGGTAGTGGCGCATGCCTTTAATCCCAGCACTCGGGAGGCAGAGCCAGGCGGATCTCTGTGAGTTCGAGGCCAGCCTGGGCTACCAAGTGAGTTCCAGGAAAGGCGCAAAGCTACACAGAGAAACCCTGTCTCGAAAAACCAAAAAAAAAAAAAAAAAAAAAAAACAAAACAATGGCATCATGAAATTTAAAGACAATAGATAGACCTAGAAAAAAAATCATCCAGCATGAATTAACCCAGGCACAGAAAAGCAAACACGGTATATCTCACCTGTAAGTGGATATTAACTATGAAGTAAAGGATAACCATGCTACAATCCACAGCCCCAGAGAGGCTACGGAACAAGGAGAGCTCAAGTGGGGATAATCCAATCTCCCTGAGAAGAGAAATAGAAGAAATTTTCCAGGGGGACTGGAGTCAGGTAAGGAAGGGAACAGGAGGGATCAGGTTGTGTGAGGGGGTTGGCGGGGAGAGAACTGAAAGAGACAACTTGAAAGGGGGACATTTTGAGTTCCAGTAGAAACCTGGTGCAAGGGAGACTCACAGGAATCTACAAGGATGACCCCAACTAAGACTCCTAGTGATAGTGGATACCGCTATCCTGAACTGGCCTACTCTTAAGACCAGGCCAGGCTTCCAGTGGAGGGTTTGGAACACCCACCCAGCCATATGACTTTCTGTGTACACTCTGTACTGCCTACAAGATGTGGGGGATAAGGTGGCACAGAGATTGTGGGAGTGACCAGTCAGTGTCTGTTCCAGCCTGAGCTCATCCTTGACATTTCCTAGAACTCCAGGACCCAGAGACTAGATGGCCCTAAGATATAGCCAAACATTGACTGGAGGGGAAAAATGTGTCAGCATAATAATGCCTAATGATATTCGGCAGTACTCATAGAGTGGTGCCTAGCCAGATTGTCAACAGAGAGGTTTTATTCAGCGACTGGTGGAAAACAGATGCAGAGATTCACAGCTAAACATTGTGCTAAGCTCAGGAAATCCTGCTGAAGAGAGAGAGGAAGGATTGTAGGACCCAGAGGGGTCAAGGACATTATGAGAAAACCCACAGAATCAACTAACCTGGGTTCCTAAGAGCTCACAGAGTATGAACCAACAACCAGAGAGGCAGCATGTGACTGGGCCCTCTGCATATACAGGACAGTTGTATAGCTTGATCCTCTTGTGGTACTCCTAACAGTGTGAGCAGGGGCTGTCTCTGACTCTTTTTCTGGCTTTTGGGGCCCTACTTCCCATACTGGTTGCTTTGTCCAGCCTTAATACAAGGGGAGGTACTTAGTCTTACTGCACCTTGATAAGCTATGTTGATAACCATGGACAGCTTGCTCTTTTCTGAACAGAAACCACGGATTGAAGAGGGAGGAGAGAGGGGAAACTTCAGTCATGATGTAAAATAAATAAATTTAATAAAAAAAATTTTTTCAAATAAAACAAAAGAATGTCCTCTAATTCTTCTTCCTACAATGATTGTTAGTTTTAAAACTGAAAACACATGTTTGATATTTTTCTTGATGTCTATATTTTGTTCTCTCTATTTTTTTGTGTACTATAAGAACTCATAATAGAAACATTTACTTTTGAAAACTAAATATATGGTATACTTGAATCAAAAATACACAAACACTAAATCACAAAGAAAACCAGAGTTTGCTTATTATTGGTTATGAAAATCCTTTTACTATAGTCTGACTGAACTTATTTGATAAAGAAAATTATACTACTATATAAATTTCTTCAGTGATTTCCTATGACAATATAATAGAACTGCATGAACAATTGCTTTAGAATATTGGAAAACAAAATGGTATGGAATTTTAAAAGGTGAATTTAACTCTAGGATTTCACATCTATATCATTTTTTCCTATAATTTGAATTACTGCATACTGAAGATTGTACCAGCTAATGTTTAAAAATAATAATTTTCAACTATAAATGACAATATCAATGAAATATATTTTCTCTGGGAAAATGTTTTGTTTACTAACAAATAACACTTATTATTTAGAAATATATTAGTTACCCATTTGAGTCTTCTCAACCTAAACATACTTATTACAGATACTCTCTAATGATTCTGCCATTTTTCTTCATAATAATAGACATTTTTTATTAGATAGCTTTGGTTTTTGTTTCCTACACATCTTGCTCTAGTGTTTTGTTTCATGAAAAATTTAAGACCCCAAAGGGATGGATGAAACCAAGGAGACAGTGTCTTCCAGATACAACAGTAATGGCATATATATGAACTCAGAGACTGGCATTCTACAGAGGATCAAGCCAGACTGAGTACCAGCTCACAGAGGTTGGATAGCCACTATCTCCTATCCCTACCCAATATCTTCAGTTGACAACTGCTTGCTAAGAAAAGTTTTCATTTTTCTCCAATGGAGTGTTACTGGGTACATTAACTACACTTAAGGGAAGGCCCCATTCACAACAGTAAATGGCCAATACAAAATGAACTCAATGGTGTTTTTGTAGAGTTTTTTTTTCTTTGTTTGTTTTATCTCATGTTGATTTGTATGGACAGTTTTTATCTTACTGGTAGTTTGTTAGTATACTATGGTTTCCAATTCTGTGTTTAATGGTGTGTGTGTGTGTCTGTCTGTCTGTCTGTCTGTCTGCCTCTCTGTCTGTCTGTCTCTCTGTATGTGTTCATTTCTTATGATATTTTGCTGTCTTTTTTAAAAATTCTAGTTTGTTTTCCTTTTTTCACTTTTCTGATTGTTTTCTAAGTAGAGAGGATGAAGACACGGAGTTGGATGAGTGGGAAAGTAGGGAGGATCTGAGGGAAGGTCAGGGAGGGAGAACCATAATCACCATATACTGACTAGATTGCCAATCAAACAAAAATAAATAGAAAAAAGTTTAATCACAAAAAGCTTGAATAATGTACAGATTTGTGTAATAATTATATTTTGTACGTTGCTGAAACATGGAGTTCCCATTTTCCTTCATAGTTTTAGCCAAAATATAACGGCTGCTACAAGTCTACTTGTTCAAAATTAACATTTTGAAGGTTTAGACAACAATCACCATCTGCCTAATGTTCTGATTTCAGTGACTTTTTGATTTATAAAGATCTCTTTGTAGAATTATTATTGTTTTTTTTTTCTATCAGGTCACTTTAGTTCATGCAACTTTTCATGTTTTGTTTAAATAATCTTGAATCCACTAATTCATTCTGTAATTTCTGATCCATGCTACAATTTGTGGCCTTCCACAAGATCAAGGTTGGAATTTTCTATTTGCTATTCATCAATGAAAGGCTTTTGCAAAGAAATGATACTAGCAAACCTTTTAAGCTACTAATATGACACAACTATGTATTTTTGTTTGTTTGTGTGTTTGTTGAGATTTTGTTTTGAGACAAGGTATGACCATGTAGCATGGCTCTCCTTGGATTCCCTATGTATATCAGGTTGGGCTCAATTACACAGCTCTTGCTTCCTCTGCCTTCCCAGTGCTTAGATGTACAGATGTATTAAAATTACAGATGTACATCACTATGACCAACTATGACACAGCTGTTTCTTAATAGGATCTTTCATCATTTTGAACACACAGGTATAACATAGGAAGGAAAGGCTTTTAGGGAGATTACAGCAATACTTATGTTAAGATGTGAAATATCAGAATAGTATGCACAAGCCCCATCATAATGGATCAATTAATTTCTTGCCTCACTACCATTTGAACTCTGTTCCTCTTCCTTATTTAAAGACAACTGGTCTCCATGCCAGTGTTTCTACATTTGTAACCCCTATTCTAGATTGCCAGTTTGGGATGTGAGATCTTGTGTTTAGATCTGATGACTGGCCTGAGAAAACTATAGTTAATTTATAGCTTTTTAATTGTTCACAAGTGAGAATCCTTGCTACATTTTCTTACCAGAGTATTCCGGCTCTAGTATCCAGGATTTCTTATGCCACAGGTTGTATTACTGTATAGATGGGAACGTAATTCCCAAACAGAGATTAGTAAGGTTGAAGAATAGAATCTCCAACCCCGCTCTGGATCCCAGACTCAGGTACTCTAGTCACTGGGAAGAAAGACCTGTTGTTTCAACTTATGAGCTACAAATCTATTATTCTAAATCGAATGGTCATTAATGATCATATTGAAAGATACTAATTCACTGAATGATCAGGCAAACAACTATAAGATAGGTCTGAGCATCATTGTATTTAATATAGAAATATTTGAGCTGGCATCGTTATTGGGACCTCCCCTTAAATGTCTACGTTCTAAGAGCATAAGTATGCTAGTATTTTGGTCTTAGGTATAAAACCTTAAATGAGAAAACCGACTGTGAACATTTGCTTTTCTCACTGATGAATATGTAACCCTTTGGGAAAAGCTTTTGAAGAAATGCCTATACACATATATTTTGATTTCACTGCAGCTTCTCTCCCAACTAATCCAAATGATTATCTGTCAGTGTGAAAGCAAGCCTAATAAAAAGCTTAGTGATGGGTTATGTTTTTTTTCTTTACCATATTTCACTTATTATAATATTTCTTACTTGTTAATTTTATTGCATTTATGAAAATATCTACAAAACAAATTTCTTAGTTCTCAGTAATTTTAATTAGATTTCCTATGAAATATAAAATAATGGTATTCTATAAGTTTTAATTATATAGTTTCTTATTGATTGGATCTTAACACTCATTAGTATGAAACAGATCCATAGATTTTAAAGTGTGTTCCTACTTAATGCAAAATGAATCTTGAATATCATAAATTATTTTGACCTGATCACTTGCATTTAGCATTGAATCAGTCTGTTCATTTGAGCTGTATTTGTTTTTGTTAGAGTAGAATATTTCACTTTAGGTCATAAAAGTCTTGCCCTACAGAGTAGGACTAAGTATCTCAAAATTATTTAGACTTCTAAAGTAGGGAAATTGTCACTGACAATTATAGAGACCCCCCCCCTTAAAAATCTTTGAAATTTTTCTCTTCTCTCCTCCATAAAAGAAATAAGATAGGAAATGTTTTGACACCAGACAAATATATTAAAACATATATAAATTTTATAAAAGTCCCATTGATTTATGAACAATTAATTAGAATTTTTCTCTATTAAAATTTCTTTGTATTTTTCACCCAGAGAGGAGAATTTTGGTGATCAGATGCTCTAGCTACTTTGGTGCAAGAATGGATCTAGTTTTTTCCCTCTCTTTTTGTGGAACTTATAACACATGTATAATAGTACTTGGATATAGAAGAGAACAGCTGGCATCTGGGAAACATGGCTTCCTGCATGAAGAAATGGACAGAATTTTCCTTATGATTTGACCTGTTTTACATTTTGTTTTTAGTTTATATATTGCTTTTTTGCACTTATTGTTTTACAATTTCCCCAGCACAAGGACTTTTCTAGAACTTAGAATGAACAGGATGTGAATTTTGTACTGAGCCAACTGACAGAAGGAAGGGGGGAAAACAGGTTTTCCTGTCATCTCGATTTTATGTCAGATTTTGAGGTAAGTTATTCCATTTTAAATAGAGTTGGTTTAAAGCAATGAGACTATAAAAAATTGCTCAGCATATCCAAAGTTACTCATTACATTTCTCATTGTGCCGCTGGCAGAGATGCTAGGAATTGATAAGAGAATTGTATATGATGTTAAGCCAGGCAGGGTAGCAGTCCAGAGAGAATCTGTTCAGTTTCTGGCTCAAAGTGGAATGGAGACTGGCACCTGGAAAGAGAAACAAGTATGTGCTTCGCATAATGCTGGCAAGAGCAAATGAAGCCAGGACCAATCCTGGCAATGTACAACAAGTTTGAAAGTGGCATATGCTGATGCTCATTGGCCAGCTCACACATGACAGATGTATTTTAACCAGGTCAGAAAAGCTCTGCACAAAAGAACAATTTGGTTTTGTGCTATGATAGTTTGTATTCTCTGATGCAAAGTATAGTTTTTTCATATAGTTGACCTGATATTTACACACTTTTTCATGTATGTATGTTGTTGAAAAATCTTATTATTTTAACAACTCTTTTACATACTGGAATACTTCTGTGTAGCTTGTTATAGTAGCTATTTTTCTATAGCCATAATGAAACACTATGGCCAAGGTAACTTATAGAAGAAAATATTTACCTGGACTTAAGTTTCCAGGAGAATAGGAATCCATCATGATGGGAGGCATGACAACAAGCAGCAGGCATGGTTGCCAGAACAGGAAGCTGAAGACTCACATCTTGAACCACAAGTATAAAGCAGAGAGAGCAATTGGAAATGGGGTGATTCATTAAATTTGGAAGGTCTGCCCCTAATCATATAATGCCTCCAACAAGGACATATCCGTTAAACTTCCCCAAGCAGTCCCACCAACTAGGGGTCAAGAGTTCAAATAAGACTCTATCAGGGACATTTTCATCCAAACTCATATATTTCTTCAATATAGTTGGGTAATGTAAACTCAATAATTTAGTACTGATTTGGAGGCAGTCTCAAACAACTCATGATAACAAACTAATAAAATTAATATGAATAAAGCATTGAGGATAATTACATAAATCTATTAGATCATGCCTATGTGTATATGCATGCATGCCCATGTACCTGTTTTATAAGTCAGCTGCAGTAATAGGAAAGCACACAGTAGGCATCCTATTATCAGTTGGCTTACTATTGGACTGAATTCTATAGTAAAAGATAATAATGTGATGTAACTGATAATGTTTAATTATTATGGAAACAAGAGAACTCATTAAAAAAAAACCTTACCCAAAATACCAAAATGTTATGAGCTTAAAGGACATTTAATGCACTAAATTTTCTTCAATCGGAGATGTATTCAGAAAATACTAGTCATTAAAATATGCTATGCAAACTGACATTTAATTACTATGAGTTATTCATTAAGTGTTTGAAACTCCTGATAACATTTACTGAAAAGATTAAAGAAAATATTTGCTTTGGGACAACTAAGTTAATAATTTACCTTTACTCTACCATAATTATAACTTGATTTTTTGTTTTCTAATAAAAAATTTTAATTTCATTAATTTATGTTATTTATTTGAATCATCAAAAATTTGAAGATATTTTTTAAGAATAAAAAAGAAAATATAATGGAGATATACATTCTAACTTATAAAATAAGACATTTTGGAAACTATGTCATTATCCAAATTTAACATCTCCAAACAGATATGTTTCAACTTGTCTTCCCATATTACTAAAAATGATGAAAATGATCATCTTCGTTAACTCATCAGCAGATGCCTTAAACCGGCTTCATACCACCTCTTAAGTTTAGCAAATTAATATTTATGACTTCTTTTGCATATGTGAGCAAGGAATGAGAGTGTGGTGATACTGGGGATAATGAGAAACTTATATTAAGAAAAGATGTTTAACTTCAAATGTATTTCTGTCCAGTGCTGCATAAATACAAATTTTACAATAATAGCCCACACATATAATGGTCAGTCTTCTCTCACGTAAGAGTACAATACGGTTGAAACATTTGAATGAAACAGTGTTTTTAACATATTCATTGTGTTATTACAAATATTCAAACACAAAAACAATTATCATTTTACTACTATAGTCATTATTCTGTACATAATATACTGTGCATAGTTACAGCTCAAGAACAACAAGCTCTGCCGGGTGGTAGTGGCACACGCCTTTAATCCCAGCACTTGGGAGGCAGAGGCAGGTGGATCTTTGTGAGTTCAAGACCAGCCTGGGCTACCAAGTGAGTTCCAGGAAAGGCACAAAGCTACACAGAGAAACCCTGTCCCGAAAAACCAAAAAAAAAAAAAAAAAAAAAAAAAAAAAAAAAAAAAAAAAAAAAAACACAAGCTCTAACTCATAGTGTAGTGTCTTAGAGCTTTATTGCTGTCAAGAGATGTGATAGCCATGGAAACTTTTATAAAAGAAATCGTTTCATTGGGGATAATAAAACTGCATAATTGTGCCACACTTGATGACCAATAAGCTATTGCATCCAAGTTTTATGTTTTTTGTTTTTTTTGCTTTTTTTTTTACATATGCTATATGATGATCACAGAATAAGTAAAATCCCCCCACATTGTTTATTTGAGCTTATTCTGTTGTTGAGCAAGGAGTAACTTTATATTGTATTTCCATAATATTCTTTCTTTTGGGTTTCAATCCAAGAGGACCACACAGGTGGTACTATTTTGAAAAGTTGTGGAAAATTCAGAAGGTACAATCTCACTGGAGAAAGTTGTTCATTGGAGATTGGCTTTGAAAATTCATGACTTCTTGTCTGCCCTCTATTTCCTGTTTGATGATGATGCAGTGTGACTTAACCACCAATCCTTCATCACTGAAGAAGTCTACATTCTCTCAAAAGTGAAGCCCCCAAAACCTTTCTCTCCTTAACTTATTTTGTTCAGGTTTCTGTGGCACAGCGGGTGAGAAAAATTACTAATACTGAAACTTGTTGCATTAGAACGGTGGTGAAGGTAGGCCCACGAAGAAACACGATCTAGTTTGAGAAAGAGTGTGAAACTTATGAACTGAGCTTAGTGGAGCAGCTGAAATGTGGAAACCAGACTTTCCTGAGAAATCCTACAGTAACATGTGGCTGGGCAGCAAGTGCAGAAAGAAGTGAACTCCAGGATTCAAGTGATAGGAGACTGAAGAGCCTTCTGTCCTCCAAGTCACTCAGCAAGTGAGTGAAGCTGACGTTCTGTGACTCCAGCCAATATTGAGCAGAGGAACGGAGCGGGTCTCTGCAGTGATAAAACTGATCATTTGGCTATTTGGACTTTGAAATTGGTTGACAGGAAAACGTGGAAGAATGTTTAACTTCTGTCTAGAAAAGTACTGTATGTTGTAAACAGATATTAGGATACTAATATGAAGTATGAAGATCAAAATTATTTAGTCAAATCCAGACAATGAAGGCCCAGTTCATGCAGCTTCATGGGGGAACAGAGATTTCAGAACTAGACTAGAGGAGGTTTATCTTACATTTTTGACAAATAATCTAGCTTTATTCTACTCTCTTCAGAGTAATAAACTTTAATGGCTGATTTAAAAATGTTATGGACTAAACGTTTAGTGGAGGAAATTCTAACACAGAATACCCTTCAAGACTGTGCCAAGATTATTGCTTATGATTCTAACCCGGGCCTAAAGTGGGAGAGTGTAACGAGTGAAGAAGAAATGGGTTTAGTAAGAAGGAGAATGAGAGAGTTCAACCACATTGACAAAGCAGATGCAGAGGAAGCAGTTGTTCCTATTGAAGATATTAGCAGCATTAAAGGAAATTTATATGAGGTGGGAGAATAGGGAAGGTACCATGAAAAGTAAGGCCACCGACAAGGTACTCCAGCATGTATACATAAGAATACATTTGAAAGGATAAAGGATACTTCGGGACATAGCCACAAAGTATACAAAGAAATTAGAAGCATTACACAGTGTTGCTACAAACATATCTTTTTTTTGTATTTACTAGCACATATTTTTTAACCCACCCTTCCTAACCTTTCAAGGAAATGATTTATGTTACTATAGTAGAGAAAAATGGAACTAAGCCAAGGGTAGTAACTTACAAATTTAGATCTTAAATTTCAATAAGAAATAAAAGTGAGAGTATTCCAAATCACACCTTAATGCAGAGTTCTGAAAACTTTTCTACTCTTGGAGTAGTCATGAATGGTGTGTCATCAAAGAGACTAACCACACAGTAAAAGAATAACAACAACAACAAAACGAGATAGTAATTGGCTTTCAGGAGAAATAGAAAATATGAAGAAAGTTATAAGTGTGGTGGTATTGTGTTCCCCAAAATATTGTGCACACTAATAATCTTATCTGGGGTCAGAGAACAGAACAGCCACAATATTAAACATAGAAGATAGGCAGTGGTAGCACATGCCTTTAATTCTAGCATTCAAGAGGCAGAGATCTACCTGGATCTCTGTGTGTTCAAGGATAGAGCCATGCATGGTGACTCACGCCTTTAATCCCAGAAAGTGAGCCTTTAATCCCAGGGAGTGATAGCAGAAAGCAGAAAGGTATATAAGGCATGAAGACCAGAAACTAGATGCTTTTAGCTGGTTAAGCTTTCAGGCTTTGGAGCAGCAATTCAGATGAGGTTCATTCTGAATGAGGACTGAGAAGCTTCTAGTCTGAGGAAACAGGATCAGCTGAGGCATTGGCAAGGCATAAGTGGCTGTGGCTTGTTCTGTTTCTCTGATCTCCTAGCATTTACCCCAATACCTGGCCTCAGGTTTGATTTTATTAATAAGGCTTTTAAGATTCCTGCTATATATAAGCTTTGGGGACTCAGTAGCATCAGTATCAAATTCTGAGAAGTTTAGAACTCCAGACTTCTGGAGTCTTGTTGTAATGTAAAGGGTGGTGAAGATAGGGGTATGTAGAAAACGAGCTATTTTAAGAAAGAGTCTGAAACTTGAAAGGAACCAAGGTTAGTGGATCAGCTGGACTATGGACACCAAATGCTTCCAGAGAAATCCAATGTAACATGTGTCAGGATGACAAGGCCAGAAATAAGAGACCACCAAAGGTCAAGAGAGGAGGATCCTGTGTAGAGCTCTCTGTCCTACAAATCACTCACCAAATGGGTGATGCTGAAGTTCTGTGAATTGATATCATGAACTGTAAATTTTAAGTATACTCTTCAAATATAAATCCTAGAACAGTATGAATGAGAGTGGTGTTTTACACTTCTGTTTACTTCTGATTTGCATGTGTGTGTGTGTGTGTGTGTGTGTGTGTGAGAGAGAGAGAGAGAGAGAGAGAGAGAGAGAGAGAGAGAGAGAGAGAGAGAGAGAGAGAGAGAACATAATATTGGGTGGGTAGGGTGTTAGAAAAATAAATCACCTAATTCAGTTTCAGTGTTCCCTCCTGCTAAGCAAAAAAACAGCACTTAGTAATAAGAAGCAAATATGCAAATATTTGTGTGTCTTCTAATATTGAATCACTGTATTTTCTAGAAAAGTGGCACATTAATTAGTCTATTCCAAGTGTTATGTCCAGGGCAAAGGTTGGAACAATGTGCAAATTCACAATCTGTACACTTCATCCCCACTGTATCTTGTTTCACCGAGGAAGCATCATAATTTTTTTACTAAATTTTAACTGCAATTTCCTATTTTTTTAGTAAAACTCCCTAATAAGTGATATTGACTCTAACAAACTACATCTACTTCCTGAAAAATCCATTATTTATTCAAAAGTAATATGTATAAAATATATAGCAGATCACACAATGCACAGGATTTAAAAACTGCCCTCCTTTTCACTGTGCCAACCTTACATATTCACACAGTTTGTCTTGTCTATGAGCCTGGTTTTGAAAAGAAAAGATGAGGCTGCCTAGTTTTCTGGGCATCATTTACTTCTCTCCTACATGCACTGGCTTTATTCCATCCTCTGAAGTAAGTTTCCTTGCTGCTTCACACATGCCAGTCCTGTTTGTTATTTAGGATCTCTACAGAAACTTTTCTTTCATTTATGCTTTTATTTCTCTTCCCTAATGTATAATTTTTCCATTCTATAACGCAGTTCCCCATTAAAATTTGACCTTATTGCAAATATCTACCTTAATTACACAATCTAAAGCTGACTCCTATTTTCTATTAATTTTGTTATGTTATAAATATTCATGAAGTGAGTTATTTATTTGTCTTTTTATATATCAAATCTAAGACCAGAGGACATTTGTCATTAACTATTCTCCTATATCTCAGATCTAAGTCCAGAGGAATCTTCTCGTTATTAACTATTCAAGTTTTTCCACATAAAATAGCATCTGACATGCCGTCAGTGCTTAATTCATTATTACAAAATTAATGGAATTGCAATGGATTAGACAAAAGGTGTTTTCCAGAAATCAAATCAATGTGTTGACACTACAGACTGAAAAACGCATAGACTTAAATAGATGAAATAGATGAATAATTAGCATAATTATTTCCTTAATTAAAAAAACACAAACAATTTCTATAATGTATATATTATATTTACATTTCTATAATGTTTATGTTGCTTACTAGTGAAGTATTCACTCTTTTTTATTAACAGGATGAATTTGGTTAGCATTTAACAAAGTACCTACTGTCTGTCAAACACATAAAATTGAACAAATTACAAAAAGGAGATTCAAAACGTACTGTGAAAGAGTAATATAAAAACTGTACTATATACTATAGTATATAATTTGTTCCTGTCTGGGGAAGGAAGTGTGGATGAAGAAGAAGAGTAGAGAGTTCTAATGAAGAAGTCTCCAAGGGAAGATTTTCAAGCCAACCAAGTAAAGTGAAATTTCCTAGTTTCCATATTTAAAGAGTTACCAGAGATTTATGAACTTAATTTTAAGGAACTTTATTGATTCAAAGTATTTAAAGTACAGTTCATCTTTTGTGATTGTAACATTTCAATTCTGGTGAGACACATTTCAGAATCTCAGTAGACACATAAGGATAGTGGAATTATGTGGTATAAGTCTAGAGAAAAGGGATGATAGATAAAGGAGATGTTCTGTCTAGCACTCACACGGCCAATGATTGACTCCTTTTCAGCTCTTGAGGTCCTTATGATTGTAATAGAAAAATATTCTCACTAAGATGTTTTTAAAGTATCAATAAAAGGAAAAACAAATACATGGACAAAATGAAGTAACCGAATTATCAAAAAAAAAAAAAAAACCCCTGCAAATCTGTTGTTATATCTCCACAAAATTTGTAAATTAAAACTGTCTGTAAGTTAAATATAAAAAAAATTTACTCAAGATAAATACATTTTAAAAATATTAATCTATGTGCGTATATACAGGAAAAAGTTAGACAGACATAGAGAAGTTTTAAAGAAGGCATTCTTACATAGTGGGGAGCACAAAACCTATGTCTTCAGGTTAGGATGGCAGGCTGGGAAATCACACCTAGCTCTGACATGGAGGATATATTATAGAAAAACAATTGAATTCACCTCAGTAAGTTGTTTAAAGTACAAAAAAAATCTATTCATATTTGTACACTTCAGGACTCTGCTACATTACAGGGTCTATAATTCATTATATTTGATTCAAGTATGTCATTATGCACTATCAAAATAATCAAAAAGTTTCCATATATCACAAAGAGAACGAAATGTTTATTAAGTGTTTGATTTCATTACTCTAGATTCCTTAATTGTGTTTATTTATGATATATTTTCAAAGGAGTGTCTATTTACTCCATTTCTAAAAGTTTAGAATTTGTCTTTTTTCCTAACACAAATCAAAAATTAGTCTACCTATCTTTCAACAAACCTATATTAAATTTCTCAAAAAAGCACTGTTAGAATTTATATCCCATTAGGCAGTTTTAAACTAGTTTTATTAACGGAACTGTAGGGATTTATTGTGTAAAATTATAACATGAACACAAAGCTGGTAATGATTAATTCCCTTCCTAAATTTGAACAGTATTAACAAATTGGTAGCATGGGAAATGTATGTGCTAATGAAATCTGAAAACATTAGCAATACAAAGAACAGATTAGCAGTACATGTTTTAAACTCAAATTCAAAAGTAAAACATGTAACAATGGTGCTTTCCATTGAAATCATTAACCAAATTTAAATTTATGCCCAATTTATAGAAACAATGAAACAGTCCTTCATACTTTATTAACTATACCCTGGGATTAATTTAAGCACTTCTAGAAAAGGTATTAATATTTTAGGACTCTAGGGGACCATTTTATAAATTACTGTTTTAGCGCATTAAATAGTACCTAAATCATTATAGTACAGAGTTGCCTCTTACATTAACCCTGACTTTTCAACTATTAAAGATAAATACAGCCTAGAGTATTTTCAGCTAGAGTTTCAAGGAATAAGCTAATAATTGGCAGCTTGATGGATCCCTGGGGGTCATGCAGACCTCTTTCCTCCAACAACTGGAAAGGGGTTTGTTGTAAGTCTCCATGAATAAGATGAGACACTTTTTCTTCACTGTTCCATATTGAAGTTTCTCACTCTATCTACTGTTCTCTCCCCTGAGGCTTCTCCAGTGTGAATCTTCTGAAAGTACATTTTCTATAATACAATAGCCTAATTTTCATACTTTTCTTTAAATGTATTTACGTTTACTTCTGTATATTTGTCTGTGTGAGCATTTGCTACATGTATATCAATTCCCATGATGTGCAGGTAAATCAGCAAATAACCAAGAACTGGAATTAGAAGTTGTTCTGAACATTCTTATATGGGTTCTAGCAATCATGCTTGGGTACTCTAGATCAATGCGTGCTCTTAACCCTAAGCCATCTCTGTAGCTCATTATATTTAAGTTTTCCCTAAGTCTTAAGTTATATTAAGCCACTTATACATTAATTAGTTCGATATGCAAAATCATAATCCTGCGGTACATGGTTGTATCTGAATTGAACATTTTAAAATCATGGAATAATACAAGAGCAGCTTGGACATCTCCATTTGTTAGTACTCGTTACACTTTCTAAATATACTTACTATTGTCCGTTCAGTGAGCATTCTTCCTAAATTTCCGTATGCTTTCAGAAGCATATCAAATATTTTAAGGCCCATAAAATGATTTTCATATGCACATATTCCTTAGGCATGTGTGATTTTTTTTCTGCATGTGAGTTTGTCCATACATAGTGCAATCACAGTATTTTATATTTATATAATAAAATAATACCAATGTATCATGTTCAATTTTTTGAACCAAAAATTCATAATGATAAGCACACTTTATTTTTTATCGTTTTATAAATTAGCATTTAGATCAGTCAAAATCTTTTTATTGTGTCTTAGGTAGAGTAAGTATGTCTCATATGACAAGAAATTTTGGTTGTATGAGTATTAAAGATTGGATAAAACTGAAAAACTATCTTTGCTTAACCTTTCTGTTGCTTCTCATCTTCTCGTTCAAATGAAATTTATAAGATAATTCAATCACAATTGACACCTACATCTCTGAGGACTCTATTCACTGGTAGAAAATGACCAGTCATATGTTGTCAGGATTGATATTGAATATGAGCTTCTTAAAATACTTGTCAGTTTCCCTCAGAAGCTACACTGGTATTACAATCCCACAGTGAGTTGAAAAGATGCCCTTAACATTACTAATAAATGAAACATAACCCACTACCTATCCCCTGCTGTGTCTTAGGAAGAGCTCATTAGAACATATTCAATAAATGGAGGAAGTCAGATTTTTGTAGTCAAAAAGGAGATTAATGAATGACTATTTTGCCATAAACTAAAAATGTTTAGTATTTTTATTTTCTCTGATTTGTATTTCTAATGTCATAAATGATCACTGTGAAAATATTTGCCACTCCCAAAAGTTCAGCCCAGAAAACATACATAAAAATAATATTATATGGATTAGACTGGTAATATTTTGGAATATACATATATATGTACATGTACATATATGCATGGAATAACAGTTAATGAAAAAAGAGGCATGATTTTGAAGGAGAGTAGAAAGAGAATTAATGGAGGAAATAGGAGAAATATTATAATTAAAGTATAATCTCAAATAAAAATAGGTAATTGTGAAAACTATGTAACCCCCATGTAAAAAATTAAGATATGTAAATATATAATAAAATATATGTTATATACAAGAATATATTAATATATGTAAGCATATATTATTTCCATATTTTGTTTAAAATAGCCTCAAATTGATATCAAAAATAAATGTACATATATTAATTTCTAGCACGTTTAAAACGAATATTTTTTTATTTTAATGTTTATTTTAATGTTATAACATTAAAATATGTTCTAACAGAAAACACAAATAGAAAGATTGATTTCATGACAATTATTTAAGCTAATATTTTCCGGAAAACTAGGAGATGCTGTTACTGATTGAGAAAGCAAAACCTCTCTGTCTGTTAAATGTTATACAATAAATATATCTATATGTGCAACTTTATGAATGGAAGAAAAATATTTGCAAGCATATGTAAAGTATGTATTAGATACAAAGCATCTGTGGAGAGTTAATTTGAGTAGAGTTATGGAATGAGAAATAGGTGAGATTCAGTATCAGTTAACATTGAAATTTACACTATTTTTGCAACATTAAAGATAAGTATGTATTATCAAAACAGCTAAATAATTCATCTTCTAGATACTTATCCAGTATTTGCCCATATTATAATGTAACTTCAAATATTAAAAGTAGCTTTAATAGTAGTATAAAAACAAAACAATGTAGTAGATCCAATTTAAACAATCATCAATGTATAAAGTCTTGTTGGGTTCAAATGGAGTAGTTTGTGTTAAATTTTTTATTTTATTTAACTTGGGATTTTCTAAAGCAGGGAAACTTACTCAATAAACTCAGTATATGAACTATAAGAGCACAGAGTGTCACGTCTATCACCAACTTATATAAAGGACTCCAGATCCTTCTACAGAAAATGCTTCTATCAAGACATTCCCTTAGTTTTCCTTGAAGCAATGGATTTTGTTTCCAAAACAATATTTGTATCCACCTTAATTTTTACTTTGACATCTCTCTGTTGACTCTTGAATACACAGTTAGTATATAATGACCTGAGTATTGTCATTATATTATCCTATTTATAACAAAAGGCTTACCCTTTGAATGCCATTCTCTAGTTCTTTAGGTAGACATGTAGACATGTAGAACACAGATGGAAAATAAAACAGAAGACACAAAATAGAATGCATAATGAGGAAGTCAAATTTTAAACAAACTTACTGTGTGTTTATTGTAATTGTTGAAATCCAAAGCATTAATTTCTGGTAAAGAGGAAGAGAAACAGTAAATTCCTTTCTAGCTGCTATGTAAACAGGGCAGTCTTGATGGTAGCTGAAAAGTTCCCTGAAAAACTAAGCATATTACCACCAATATAACTAATGTCTTTGATTCTTAGCTCCAGGATATCAAACTAAATGTGTATCCATGCACCTGAATATAGACTTGCTTAGTCACTTAGTACTGGCACAACTTCATGAACAGTAATACTCAAAGAGATTGAAGAAGATAAATAATTTGAAATCTATTCCATGACTGTGTAATAGATTAAATGATATTAAAAAATAACAGAATTCTCAACGAAGCAACAGATTCAAACTATAAATGAAAAATTCTCAGAAATAATACTCCTTGCTGATGTTATATCTTCAATCCTAGCACCCAGAGGGTCTCTGTGAGTTTCAGGCCAGCCAAGTACTCATAGGAAATATTAGACTAGCCAAGGTACATAACGAAACTCTGTCTCAACAAATAGAGGAAAACCCCACAGAAATAGCAACCTACAAAATTTTTGTTAATTTATAAAATATCTCAAATAGTTGAAGCATGAATCATAATACTACCTCATCTCAAATTATACTGTAAAACTACTTCAATAAAAATGACAATACTGCCAATAAATAGAAGATTATATTAATGGGACAAAATGGAGTACAAGACAATAAACCAAGACTTCAGTTGTCTTATTTTTGACACAGGGATCAAGAACATAGAATGGGGAAAAATAATTCTCTTCAATAAGTTGTGTTCAGAATGTTTGACAACTTCGTGGAGAAAAATGAATCAATCACTTCACTACATATACAAACTCACTGCAAAATAGAGAAAGATTTAAAAAAAAAAGCCTCTATGGGTAAAAATTTCTAAAAGAAAACATAGTAATGCATTTATTTAAAGAACAAATAACACAGGAATAATATAAAAGAACTGCAACTACCATATAGAAAGTATCTTATAACCTAACCATCTTTGAATAATTGCTCTCATTAAGAGTATTTAATCACACAGAAATGCAGTGAAGCATAAAGTATTAATTTGTCCTGTCAAATGTTTTAAATAAAATTGCAAAACCAGTTTTACCTGATCACCAACTGATTACAATGAAAATACTGAAAGAAAAATATATTAATGAGAAATATAATATTTGAGTACCAAGGCAATGTTGAACTAGTTAAACAAAAACCACTAAGATTTAAGAAGTTAGTAACCATTGTTGCTTCATATCCATACCAATTTGGGAAAATTATTAATGCAGCTACCCTGAAATTTAAAGTAATACATGTGTGTATTCATGTGCATATGTGTGTATTTTGCATAAAGGATGGTCAAACACCCTAATTGTCGTGCTAGAAACCCCATCCAACTACTGAGGGATCTGGATGCAGAGATCCATGGCTAGGCCCCAGGTGGATCTCTGGGAGTCCAATTAGCGAGAATGAGGAGGGTTTATATGAGCGAGAATTGTTGAGACCAAGGTTGGATAAAGCACAGGGACAAATAGCCAAACGAATGGAAGCACATGAACTATGAACCAATGGCTGAGGGGTGGTCACCAACTAGATCAGGCCCTCTGAATGGGTGAGACAGTTGATTGGCTTGATCTGTTTGGGAGGCATCCAGGCAGTGGGACCGGGTCCTGTGCTCATTGCATGAGTCGGCTGTTTGAAACCTGGGGCCTATGCAGGATCGCTTGGCTCGGCCTGGGAGGAGGGGACTGGATCTACCTGGACTGAGTCTACCAGGTTGATCTCAGTCCGTGGGGGAGGCTTTGCCCTGGAGGAGGTGGGAATGGGGGATGAGCTGGGGGAAAGGTGAGGGGGGCGGAAGGGGGGAGAACAAGGGGATCCGGGGCTGATGTAGAACTGAATTGTATTGCAAAATAAAAATAAAAAAAAAAATTTAAAAAAGAGACAGAAAAGGAGAAAAATATGTGTGTATCAATATATAATAAGTATACACATATTTGCACAGGATAGATACAGATGGAGAAAAGAAACTTAAATATTGAAACCAAAGTAATGAATCTAATTAAGATGGGAATAATCGACACTAATTTCTAGAACCTTTCTGTCCCAAGACATTTGAAAATTCTTTGTCAAGATAGCTAAATTCATTTATGAAGCATAGACGCTGTTTAATGAATAATTAACTTTGGCCTCACTATAACTGGAAGTTTTCCTGTGTTCTGCCTGGCCCGTGGTAGGGACAAATCTCTCACCCACAGTCCCGCAGCCTTTTATAAAATAATCAGAGGCTTAATATTATTTATAATTGTTTAGCCATTAACTCAGGCTTATTACTGACTAGCTCTTACACTTAAATTAACCCACAATTCTTACCTATATTTAGCCACGTGGCTTTGTACCTTTTCTCAGTTCTGCCTTGTCATCTTACTTCCTTTGTCTCTGTCTGCTGACTCCTGACTGTCCTTCCTCTTTCCAGAATTCTCCTTGTCTGCTTGTCTGCCTATACTTCCTACCTGGCTGCTGGCCAATCAGCATTTTATTTATCAACCAATCAGAGCAACACATATATTCACAGTAAACAAAATGATATCCCACAGCACCTCACACTCAGTAGCACTGTCAACAGTTTGGACTTGTTTATAATGGCTGATATACTGAGGGAAAATCCTACTGTTGTTGGCTTTCAAAAGGAAAAGGAGATTCAGTTATTTTAAAGCCAGTGTAAGAAACATGTCCTTTTGAAAAAATCACATAAAATTCTATCCTGAAAAAATAAATAAAATGTTTGTTAAGATATTTCTGAACACTATAGAATAATACTTTTAAAAGATTTTTAATTAAAATTATAGTGTACCCACTAATTACAACATATAACTAACTACACAATGCATATACATGTATATCACTAAAGAGGGCTAGCTGTCATCTCCTTTGATGCATCCTAGGATTTTACACAGATTAAGAAATTCCATTTTGGGATAAGGCAAACATATTTCTCACATTTACTTGTTTACTCATGGTTAAGACAATTACACATTTTCAGCCATACTTGATAGCTGATCATCTCCAATAAATATTTTCATTAAACAAGTGGATCACCCAAAGTAAATTTATGGTGTATCAGTGAAGCAACCTGGATCATACATCCCTAGAAGAGGGGCTCATTCATTAAAAATCAGTTAGATAATTGGCTTTTGGGCTTGACTTACTAACACTAACCATATCTAAGATATTGCTTTAATTAATATGTGTCAGAATTTTGCAAACATCATATTCATGAGAAAATTACAGAAGTTACCGATCTTATTTTGTCTTTTCAAGTCTATTTTTCATGAGCAAATAATTATGAATAAAGTAGAGTAAGGTAAAGTATAGTGATGTTCACTTAAACTATTTAGCTATGTGGTATAAAACAAAGAGGGCTTTTAATATGTCACAAACTTAATGCTATGAGATTTCTATAATGATAAATAGAAATATGGATGCTGTGGCATCAAATAAGGTACTCAATAAAAAAACATGCACTTTGCACATGTTTTTTCTGTTCCTGGTACAGGTTTACAAAATGTGCAATACACATTGGGGAAAGTAAATCTATTATAAGTGTATCAGACTTAGCCATGGACAGGGCATTACTGGGATAGCACAGTTGAGCTTTAGTCAGTGGCAAACACTCCTCACTGAAACTTACATACTTATATTCAAGAAGATTTATAAAGCTTAAAAAGATACATTAGGCAGGTAACTCAGAGAAGGATGGAAATATATACACAGAGTAGTGAGCATGAAAATGTGCTCTGGGAATAAGAAATACGTGAATGTGATATGTATGAACTTATTTATAGGTGTATGTACGGCTCTGTATAACTAGGACCATATATATATATACAAATAGAGCATAGAGATAACAGTGAGATTTTAGAGAGAGACATATAGAGGCAACATCAATCCTTTATTGCAATCAGTACTCTTCATTCTGTCCAAAAGTTATTTTTATTTGTAATCCATAGAAAGTATTAGCCTGTAAATTACACCACTGAATGCATTTTTTCTGCTAGAGTTAACACAATATAATTTTAAAAATATTCAAGAACTCTGCTTTTACCTATTGTAAATATGATATGAATGTGAAGAGAATAATAATGGTAATTATAATTATTTTCACCAGTACTGATATTTTTGTTTTGCTTTGAACAGAAACCATATCAACACATTTTAAAGGTCAGATAACTTTGTATAATATATCTCATCAATAGTAATGTGTATAAATTGAGTATAATTTTTCTATTGAATTTACCATACATTACTATCCTGGGAATAAGCTTTTAGCATTTTGAGCACTGGCATTAATCTACTTAATATTCTGCTTTTCCTGCTTTCACATTTATAAAATTGTCTTTTCAGAGTCATCCAAGAGCTCATTATATTTTTGGTTTCTAAACACATATTAGTCTTAAACTGATATTTTAACATTAATTTCTTTAAAAGAAACAGTAAGTGCTTGATTTTACCATATGTTAAAGATTTTGTGACTTGTATAATACAGAAGAAAATTTTGCTTTCTCTTGATATGTTTGACCATAACAGAATGTATGTTTTAGTTTAAAGTGGGGTCATTGGTTTTGTGTTTATTCCTATGATTTACTGAAGAATTATTGTTATATTGCCAGTAATCAATATGACTATTATCCCTGTTTAAATATTGATTGCTTCTTTGTACTGTATAACCTAAATATCTTGTAATAAAAGATTTACTAGAAACTTAATTTAGTTCTGTGATTAAAAGGAACACAAGTAAGTGTGTGCATTATGAATATATTTGTAACAAATAAGGTAAAATGATAAGAATTATTCCAAGGTGTAGCAAAAATGTTCCTCTGAATTATGTTAGGCTAACTACAGACATGCCAGCTTTACATTTCTGTTGTTGGGATGAAATGCCCTAACAAAAGAAACCTAAAGTAGGAAGGACTTACTTTTGCTTCCTGTTTGAGGGCATAGCTCAACATCATAGAGAAATCACCATAGCTTAACCTAGAATCAGCTGGTCACATTATATTCACATTATAGAAGAAAGAGGAATGAAATTGCTCAGTTTATGCCATCTCTTTTATGCAATCGATAGCAAAGCCTGGGAAATGGTTCTGCACACCATGACTATGGGTTTTCCAATGTCATTTCACCTAATTAAGTTAATCCCTTGAGAGATATCCAGATGGTAACCTAACATAAATATTCCATCATAGGTGTGCCTAGAAGGTTGACTGCTACATTATCCCCATGGAATTGATAATTAACCACAACTATTACAAAGTATTAGAAGACAGTTACTGGATTTTAAAATGCAAATGAACATGGCTACCCTAAGTGGTTCTTTTTTAACACTAAAATGTGTTTATTTTATCAGGAAAGACAGTTTCATCAACTACCCACTCCAAAGACTGAATTGAGAATGCATGTGAAATTCTTGCAGAGAGATTGAAACCATCAGAGAAAGAAGCAACAGGAATAAGAAGACTCCAATAGAAAATCTTTATGGACTATGTCTGAACAAGCTTATGTGCGTTTTTTTCTGAATTATCATTAGCTTATATGTGTTGGGAGAAAAGTTCTTTTACTTCCAAAATTGATTTTTCCATAGAGTGAAGCTCTTTAACTGATACCTCTCAAAGGAATGTTTCTTGGTTCCTAATCATACTTATGAATGTGGATTAAACATCTCAAAACCACTTAATTATGATATACAATGATTTCTACTCATGATTAATTACATCTATCCACCACTGTCAAACAGTGGGCAAATAGAACATCAATTCATACAATTTTATTTATAATTAATTATTAAATATAAGACATTTTTTTGCATAAATGATGTTGTTTCACAAAAGTTAATTTTAGAACTTTCTATAGGACCATAACTATAATTCACCAGATTATAATATTGCATATGAAGTCATTGTACCATAGCACATATTAATTAATTTCATGCAGATAGATACCTTTCTAACTTCTAAATTTTGAAGCCCTCCCTCTTGAAATGGTCTGTCACTAAGTTTTTCTCATGTTATGTTTTCCAGCCTAGATAAAGTTCCATGATCTAGATTTTAGTGAAAAGTGGAAAATTTTCTCAAGTATGTATAGGAGTTAGTTGGAATGGGAGTAAGAGAGAAACCGTTTATGTTTTGGAAGTTAGTTCTGTCATTCTGCTGCTTTCTGCACTCTTAAATATATGCTCCTCAGTTGTAGAGAATTAATTGCTTGCCCCTAAATGCCAAGTCTTTGCTCCATGAAAGTAATTTATTGCAAACCAGTGATATCTCTATAATTCATCCTTCCGGGTGGGAAATCCTCAGCTTAGTATTCTCTTGTGTTTAAAGACTACTCTGTATGATATACATTTGTTTAGAGTCTGATGCTAATCATCATGTCTTTTATTATAATTTTGACATTTAAGCTGGAATTTTCAATGATCTAATTCACTATTGAAATGTTTTCTTGTGAATATATAGCTTTTATAATATTCTAAACCCAGAATTTAGAATAAACTTATTTTAAGATCGCTCAACGTTTTCCCAAAATAATGACAAATTGATGATGCATGGTTGATATTGCAATTTCCTTCTCATACGAATTTGAAAGCCTACCTTATACTTTCCCTGTCTTGTTCTACTGTTAAATCCTTGAATATTTTTCTTCCACTATATGACCTGCCCCTATCCTTGAACTTCTTGGTGAGCTATTTCCTTTTTGGAGAAGTTTTATGGCACGATCCAACCAGCCCTCCTATATTTCTTTTATTTTCTTTTCCTACTGTCAACACTGCAGTCCAAACTGCAAATTATGAGTGGATTAGCTTTCATCTTGCCTCGGTCCTTTCACAGTTCTTGTAAAGCCAGCTCAGCTAGCACTTCTGAGATTGCACTTCAAGCGACTTCTCTCGTGAGTTTTACTTTGATGTCAGTCTCATAACGGGAGGTCTTGAACGCAGAGCATAGTCATTTCGCACATTATAGCTTTCCAAGATATATAATTATTGCATTCTAAAAATATTCCAAGTACATTTTCATCAGATAATAAAATGATTCAGTGTAAAAAAGAAACCAACAATAACAATATTTTAGCTTTACATCAGACATTTTCGAGGCTTATTGTGTATAAAATTATACAGGAATAAAATCTTATTAAAATATCTGTTTTTAAAGGTAAAGATACTGTCTTCATAGATACTTTTCATCAGAAAAATACATTTTTATGGAATTCTAAAAAATATTTTGCTGCATAAACTCAGAGATTTTTTGTCAGCCATTCAGTCATCATAATTTATGAAAATACCCCATGTAGAATGTATAATTTTCACTAAATTATATAGGCAGTATTTATATTTTTGTTTATTTATTTATTTATTTATTTAGTGGGGGGTTGTGTGTGTGTGCTCACATATGTGTGCACATGTGTTTGTGCACATATTTTATGGCTTATATATGTACACCAAAGGACAACCGCAAGGAGTTGGTTCTCTAATTCTATCATGTGGACTACAGAAACTGAACTCAGGTCATCAGTTCTGGCTCCCTGAGCCATCTTCCTGACTTTCAGAATTTGTACTTAAACAATTGTTCTGATGTTTGCCCTATAAGATGTGTACAAAGGGTTTGTTTGTTTGTTTGAATGTTTTTGTATCCAGAAAATAAAATGCATTCACACCAAAGAATGGTAGATTTAATTATTCTTTCATAATTGAATACCAAAATTTTATTAGTATCTTCTTAATTCTTGGAAAAAGGAAAGTGTACTGTTTGTAAAGTATGCTCTGAATATACTATCATAGTAATCTATGTCTAAGCTATTAAGGCACTATGTGTCTGTCCCCGGAAAGGATCCTATGAAGGCCAGGATGAAAAAAACATAACTCAATGCAATGAAAAGACAAGCAAGAAAATGTTTCCAAAATCACTTCATTTGTTTAATGGCTCAAAATTATTTTGCAAATAGTTTCACTATACCCTACCTTATTTCTTCAAATCATTAATGCTAATATTTATAAACTTGGGATGTGGAAATGGATGAGTTGGTTGAAAGGGCTTGTTATGCAGTCATGGAGTTCTGAGTTCCATCCTCAGCACCCACATAATTTAATCCCAGCACTCGGAGGCAGAGGCAGGAGCCTGGTCTCCAAATTGAGTTCCAGGAAAGGCACAAAGCTACACAGAGAAACCCTGTCTCAAAAAAAAAAAAAAACAAAAAAAAATATGGTATTACGCTTAAGTTTTTGAACATTTTAATAGAAAGCTAGATGAGTCAGCTTGGTTTTCGCTGAATAATAACACATATTTGACTCCTGTAATATAATGCTATATGTTATGTAAAATTCATATATTTATATAAATTTCTACCAAGAAGTCATACAACATGAATAACCTTAAATATATATTATATCATTATTTTCTGTTAAATATTTCATTATAATCATTTATATTAATCCTAGGTAATCAGGCTTATTTTACTTAATGGATAAAGTAAGGGCTTCCTTCATAATGAAGGAAAATTACCCCACTTAGTGTCCAGTGCTAATATCTAACATGGATATAATTTTTCATTTTTATATATAAGAAAAACAAGAATATTCAATAAATCTCATTAATCTTACAAACAGCAATGATGAAACTAATACCTCTCAGATTACAGAAAGTCCATCATTGTTTCCAGTGATTTAAACATGTTTCACACCCAGGACCCAGGTCTTTGCTAATGTCTGGTGTACTCTTCTATCATGGTACTCAGGTCCTTGCTCCTAAGTTGCAGAACAAGTGTGGCAATTTAGTGGTTGTTGAAAATTAGCTTCCCTCCTGACATGTGCACAATGAACTGTGGTAAACTGTAGTTTTTCTGTGTTTCTTAGTGCACAGAAAATTCAGAGACACTTCTGTGAAAAAAGAACATCTCCAAACCTATGCTTACCTCAATGCCCATATCCTATTAGCTATTAGCACATAGGTAAGAATAGAACTCCTTAGATGGATGTACATGAGGATTATGTATTTCAACTGTTAAAATGCTTAGGATTACCAGATCATAGCATCAAGAAAGTAACGCCATCATCCTGCGGCTCAGGGATGACTCACTGATAGACTTATGTTTTTATTTTTATTTTTTTAACTATAAAGGTGGAAGAGGCGAATCTGTGATTGGTATGTAAAATGAATAAAATATTTCTTAATAAAAATATATAAAGGCTTTCAGCAAAGCTTTTGTTTTCTCCTTGGATGTATTTGGTTTTCTGTAGGCACTTCACAGAAATGAATACTCAGATGTTTTCTGATTTGCTCTTTCCTTCTTTGCTTGCACACTTCTATGTCTGTGTTCTGGTTTGACACATATGTATAACATTTGTTTTCACAGAAAGAAGGGTGTTTTAAATTAACATTCACTGTGAACCTTAATACAGTTTTATTTCCAGCACATATTTTGTCCAGTTTTATAGATTCCATGCCATGATGGTGGTCAAATTTATATACTAAAACACTTCTCCATTTATGAGAAACTTTTCCTCATTTTAGCTACCTTTATAACTCTTCCCTTTCTCACATCAATCTGATAAAGCTTCTCCTAAGTTCTTTTCAAACAATTTTCTCTCTCTTTGATTCTTATTTAGCCCCCAACTAGATCTCTATGCACACTGGAATAACCAAGGTTTCTTTATCTTTCTTTCCTTTATCAATTCCAAAGCATTATTCTGAATATTGTCTCCCAGAAATATGATATTTCTTGATCCTATCTTTACTTCTTTAAAATTCTGCCTTATTGTCTTTTGATATTACCAATAACCATGTAACAAGTTAAACAATTCCTGAAACTGACTACTTTCAAACTATTTTGAGCTTTCCTTCACAATATCTAGAAAAAAATCTCATTCATTATTCAGGGTAGAGTCAAATATCAAATCTTATTTATTAATTTTTCTCTTCTGCATGACAAAGCAGAATAAAACTGTGCTCCTGTGCTATAGGATGTACATATCAATAATTCATTACTTATTCATACATTGATATTCCATGTTAGCATGGGCACCCCTTGAAGGCAATTCAATTCTCTTAAATATTCCTTTGTGTGCTGCCATGGTTTGTTTGAGAAATAATCACTGTAGACTTTGTATTTGAACACTTGCTTCCCAGTTGGTGAGAGTTTGTGGAAGTTTTGGAACCTTTAAGAGTAAGGGCTGGAGAGATGGCTGATCCGTTAAAGGCTAGGCTCACAACCCAAAATATAAGAGTTGGAGCCTTGCTGGAGGAAACTCTTTGCTGAGGGTGGGCTTTAAGAGTTTATAGTCTGGCTGGACTGCCTGGACTTTCTCTCTGCTTCCTCTGTGCTGATGAGCAGGGCAATTCCATGAGTGTAGCAGAATGCCTTTGGGAGTCATTTTATTACCATATTCTTTTAGTAAAACAGTAGTATTTAGTTTTAACATAGGTCCCTTGGATATATAGTCTTAAGTTCTGGGTCACCCAACAAGTGTCAGCTACATATTCCCTTTCATAGTGTGGTCCTTACATCAAAGCAGATATTAGTTAGCTACTTTCACAAGCTTTGTGTCATCATTACAGTAGCATATCTTGCAGGCAGGACATCATAGTAGATTAAAGGGTTTGTGGCTGGGTTGGTGAAAGAAAGAAATAAAAGTACATGACTGCTCCTAGGTATGGTGGAGGAAAAGGTTCATTGTAGATAAGAGAGAGAGCATAGTCAGAGGCAGAGACATCTGGAAGAGTCCACAGTGTACATGGCAGGCAGTCTGGACTGGGCTTGTGAGGAGAGAGAGTGGTGATCCTAGATGCTATAGGAAAGCAGCTGATAAATCCAAACTCCACTTCAGTTCTTTCATCCAGGTTCCTGCTTTTAGTTTCGACCCTGATTTCCTTTGGTGGTAGACTGTAATGTGGAAGTAGAAGCAACATAAACCCTCTCCTCCCCTTGCTGTTTTGGTCACGGTATTTTGTTGTGACAACAGAGACTCTAACTAAGACATTTCCTTAAGTTGCTTTTGTCAGTGTGTTTGATAACCATTAATGAAAAGTAACTAATGGATGTGTGTTAGCCATGTTTGCTTCCCAGATCAACATGACAGCAAGTTGCTTTGTGCTTTACTATTCCAGAATCATAGGCCAGGTAACAGAAGGTATCTAATTTGGCATACTGGGTGTATGAATTTTCTAGATTTGGCTGAAAGAAAATAACAACAACAACAACAAAAAAAGGAAGGTTTCTGCAAATCAAAGTAACATTTAATCAATAGCTTATTTACCATTTAAATATATTTAGGGATACTGATTCAATATATTGATATTGGTTCAATATATTGAATACTATATGCAATAGATTAGACTACAAACTCCTCTGACAAAGGAAGACTATCAAGGACAGAGTAGGCAGAGAATTTCCTTTGCAAGGGTGGGAATTTACTGCAGTTGGTAGAGTAGTTTCTTAGCATGCTAAAGACAGCATGTTTGATTCTTTCCATGAACAAACTGGTTATGGCAATGCCATATGGCAATATCAGTATTTGGGTAATGAAGTCAGGATCAGCTTTTCAAGGTAGCCCTCTGAGATATAGAGGGAATGTAGCTAGCCTACTGAAAAGTAACAAAACTACAACCAAAATCAAACAATCTTGAGAAATAATGAGTGAAAATAGAACTTCTGCTCTGGTGTAAGAATGCATACCTGTACTGGTGCTAGCAGAAAGGCAGAGATGGAACAATTGCAAGTTTGAGGCACACCTTTGAGGCACACTTGCCTTACATAATGAGTTGTCAGACAGTCTGTGTTACAGAGTGAGTCCATGGTGCAATGTTTAACACAAACAAATTATAAATTCTGGTATCGTATACTATATCTACATTTAGTACAAACTAGATAAAAGACCCTCAGACAACTACAATACCAATTTCTCACACTTCAACATGATGGATTAAGAAACTTAAAATCATTGGCATCATGTGTTTTTATATATCGTCCTTATATTATGCTCATTAATGCATGAAATTTTGATCTTCACATTTCACTAAAGAAAAATTAAGATAAATATCAAAGTGTATTATCTAATCAAAATACTCCAGCACGAAGCTGATAAATCATAATTACCTGAGTTTGTGTAAATAGGCTATGCTTCTGTTAAATGAAGTTTTCAATGTTGTAAAAAATACAGGATTAGGAAATTATATCAGGCCTTTTATCTTATTTCAAATATTTCCAGAAGAAAATAAAGTTATACCAGACATAACCAGGCACAAAATTTCATCTTCAAATATTTTAATTCAATTTTGAAAGATTAAAAAGTGAATAAATCTTGTAAAACAATTTGTTAAGAAAATTATTTCTGGCCTTAAAATTACTCTCTTGAAATGTTTAAAGATATGATTATAAAACCTTTAGTGTACCAAAAATGGAAGCAACCTAAATGGCTATCAGTGTAGGACCATTAGTGAAAATAAGGGTTGCCAAAGGAAAAGCATTTTCCAGAACAATGGAAGAGAATAATGTTCCATGTTTTTTGTTTGGAAAACACAGGAGATCTTTTCATTTTCTGATATCTTCTTCAATTTCTTTCTTCAGGGACTTAAAGTTCTTGTCATACAGGTCCTTTACTTGCTTAGTTAGAGTTGCCCCAGGGTATTTTATATTATTTGTGGCTATTGTAAAGGGTAATGTTTCTCTGATTTCTTTCTCAGCCCTTTTATCATTCGTATATAGGAGGGCTACTGTTTTTTTGAGTTAGTCTTATATCTTGCCACATTACTGAAGGAGTTTATCAGCTGTGGGATTTCCCTGGTAGAATTTTTGGTATCACTTATGTACACTATCATATCATCTGCAAATAGTAAAAGTTTGACTTCTTCCTTTCCAGTTTCTATCCCTTTGATCTCCTTTGCAATGCAAAGTGGTATCGGCTACATCTCAAATGCAAGAATCTAACAACTAATGTATTGTATCTATATAAACAAATGTACATATAGGTAGAGTATAATGTAAGGAAAGAGAGCAATAAAAGCTAATCTTTCCAAGATACGGGAAGACTGAACCCTGGTAATAGATACAATTTGTGGAAGGGGATATAAAGCTAACTGTTTTTCTAGTTCTAATTCTTTTGAGGATTTGTTTTGCTTTGTTTTTAGTAGTGGATAAGTAAATAAAATATATTCAATACTAAAAGTGTAAAATCTAGTGTGAAGCCCCACAGATTTTATTCTAAATGCCAGTTCTCACTGTATAGAAGTTCATTAAGTTGTATAGACTTTGCCACTGGTTATTTTTGGTGCATGATGTTTTTAAACATTTTCAGGGTGTTTTATAATAAAGTTAATAAAATTTTAAGAAAAGAATATTAGATGTATTTAAAATCTTATGGTGTGGATAAATGGAAATCATTGACATTCAATAATAAAACATGAACTTGTGTTTTCACATGAGACAGAGGACTCCTATTTACTCTATGCACTCAACAGAATTCTAGCTTTTAATTTACCTTTATTTAGCATAAGTGCAAATTAAATGCAAAGTAAAATTATTTTTTTCATTAAAACCTGAAAACAACCTAGACAGAATTTCAACCTCATTATTTCAGTATCAATGTAATGAGAAGCTACTGAGAACTGGAGTTTGTGTTATTATGGGTTTTCCTTCAACATCAAAGATCAACATCCTCCAACATGTCATGTTTCTCTTTTAACTGTTCCTCTACAGGTAACTTTTACAATGTAACATACTGGGGCCTTTGTCATTACATTTCTTTCTTTCTTTCTTTTTCTTTCTTTCTTTCTTTCTTTCTTTCTTTCTTTCTTTCTTTCTTTCTTTCTTTCTTTCTTTCTTTCTTTCTTTTTTGTTTTTTTTTTCAAGACAGAGTTTCTCTTTGTAGCTTTGTGCCTTTCCTGGATCTTGCTCTGCAGACCAGGCTGGCCTTGACCTCACAGAGATCTGCCTGCCTCTGCCTCTCAAGTGCTGGGATACCGCCCAGCATCACTACATTTCTTATTGAGAGTCACATGTCACTGAACTGTCTGTAACTTACCCTGTTCTTCCATTTACTTCTCATTTACTTTCAGCTGTCACTCAGAGCTTATTGCTGCTCCTCAACAATGCTAAGCATATTGTCACCTCAGAGATTGTTTGACAATACACTCACATGGACTACTTATTTCAAACACATTTTAGCACAGCAGTAACTCTGTGCAAGACACATACATACAAACACACACACACACACACACACAAAGAGAGAGAGAGAGAGAGAGAGAGAGAGAGAGAGAGAGAGAGAGAGAGAATTAAGTATCTCTTCACTATATCTGAAATTGAAACACTGAAATTATCTAAATACTTTTCAGTACAGAAATCAGCACACACACACACACACACACACACACACACACACACACACACATATGTATATATTTAATGTTAATAGGGTCAGAAGGAAAAAATGAACAGCAACTGTTTCTGTTTCTGTGGAATTCACAAAAGCTCGCCCTACCTTTTCATTTCTCCATCCCTCTCTATATCCCTCTCTTTCTGTCCGCCCGCACAGCTCTCATATTTAGCATAGATCCCTTCTTACAGCTAAAACCATAAGTGTGGAAAATGAACATGAAAATCAGCATCCAGGCTCTGGATGATAAAAATATTTACATGAGAAAGGCTCATTTTATGCCATGGCTAAAAAGGTAAGCAGGGAGATGCATCCTGCCGAAATGATGCATCCCACCAAAAGCTTGCATGTAATATCTAGGAATCAAACGAATACAATTGTAATATCTAGGAATCAAACAAATACAATTATAATTTTATTGTACTGACTCTAAATTTAAAAGTGAAACTGGGTCATAATAATTACTTAAATATGAGAAATTTTTTGATTATTTTCTCATGTTGACCATGTTTGAGGGCAAATACTTGTGATTAATCCCGAGCATTCCTGATCCTAAATAATAGAAGTTTATGTCCAGACACTGTTCCAGCTTCGACATCATGACCACATGAATAATGTTGGGCTATTTTGTAACAGTAACATTTTCAAGCCACATCAAATATGCCAAAATGTCTGTTTCTGTATTCATGATATCCATCCTTACCGATATAAGAATACAACAAAAGACATTGTGTAATTATTTGGTTTCAAAACATCTGAATCAAGTTAGGCAGCCTATCTGTATATGTATATATGTATATATATATATATATACATATGTATATATGTGTATATATATATATATATATATATATATATATGTAAGTTTACCAGAATTTCTAGATATCAGCATTATTGAAGAAATTATGTCCTACTGTGAACAGAGAAAACCATCACTGGGAATAATCCTTCCCTGTAAGAAAACAAGAATGAAAAGTAGAGGGAAACAACACTGAGTAGCTACTCCATAATGCATGCTTATTGTTCCAGATATTGAGTTCAGTTTTTCTCAGTCACTTCCTTATAATTTCAAAATTGATACCAGCAGTAAGATTTTTTCCTTCTTTTTTCCAGGTAGCCTCCCTGGTGATGTGAGTAGCAGTCCAGTCATCCTTGTTCCACATCTAGTATCCTGCTATGAGTGAGTACATACCATGTTTGCCTTTCTGAGTCTGGGTTACCTCACTCAGGATGATTTTTTCTAGATCCATCCATTTGTCTGCAAACCTCATGATGTCATTGTTTTTCTCTGCTGAGTAGTATTCCATTGTGTATATGTACCACATTTTGTTTATCCAATCTTCAGTTGAAGGGCATCGAGGTTGTTTCCATGTTCTGGCTATTAAAAACAATGCTGATATGAACATAGCTGAACAAGTGCTCTTGTGGTGTGGTTGAGCATTCCTTGGGTATATGCCCAAGAGTGGTATAGCTGGATCTTGGGGGAGATGGATTCCCAATTTTCCAAGAAAGCGCCATATTGATTTCCAAAGTGGTTGTACAAGCTTGCATTCCCACCAGCAGTGGAGGAGAGTTCCCCTAGGTCCACATCCTCTCCAGCATAATGTGTCTTCAGTGTTTTTTATCTTAGCCATTCTGACAGGTGGAAAACAGGACGCTAAGAAAGACACGGGGATTGCCCAATGACAGAGAAATGGAATGAGATCTACATGAACAGCCTGGACATGAGTGGGGGTAGTGAAGGGCGAGGGTCGAGGGAAAGAGAGCTTGGGGGAGCGGGAGATCCCAGCTGGATCAACAACAGAGAGGGAGAACAAGGAATAGGAGACCATGGTAAATGAAGACCACATGAGAACAGGAAGAAGCAAAGTGCTAGAGAGGCCCACAGAAATCCACAAAGATACCCCCACAACAGACTGCTGGCAATGGTCCAGAGACAGCCCGAACTGACCTACTCTGGTGATGGGATGGCCAAATACCCTAATTGTCGTGCTAGAAACCCCATCCAACTACTGAGGGATCTGGATGCAGAGATCCATGGCTAGGCCCCGGGTGGATCTCTGGGAGTCCAATTAGCGAGAATGAGGAGGGTTTATATGAGCGAGAATTGTTGAGACCAAGGTTGGATAAAGCACAGGGACAAATAGCCAAACAAATGGAAACACATGAACTATGAACCAATGGCTGAGGGGTCACCAACTGGATCAGGCCCTCTGAGTGGGTGAGACTGTTGATTGGCCTGATCTGTTTGGGAGGCATCCAGGCAGTGGGACCGGGTCCTGTGCTCATTGCATGAGTTGGCTGTTTGAAACCGGGGGCCTATGCAGGGTTGCTTGGCTCAGCCTGGGAGGAGGGGACTGGACCTACCTGGACTGAGTCTACCAGGTTGATCTCAGTCTGCTGGGAAGGCTTTGCCCTGGAGAAGATGGGAATGCCGGGTAAGCTGGGGGGAAGGTGAGGGAGGCAGGAGGGGGGAGAACAAAGGAATCCATGGCTGATATGTAGAACTGAATTGTATTGCAAAATAAAAATTTTAAAACAAAAGATTTTTTCCTTCAATTCCATAAACAAGAAAATAGCCAGTTAGAGAAATTTGACCATTAACTAGAAATAGAGAAGATTAAATCATACAAAGCCTAAGACTTAAAGTACTGTGTTATTTCCAAAATATTAGTCAGTGATCACAACTGAGAGAATTTAAACTATTCAAAAATCTAAAGAAACATCAACAAACAAGTTTTGTATAGGAAACAGGGAAACCAATATCTAAATTAGGAAATAAAGCATATGCAGTATGTGTGTGTGTGTGTGTGTGTGTGTGTGTGTGTGTGTGTATGTGTAGACAAGCTTGCATGCCCTGTCTTCATCTGTCAGTCTCTATTTACATATGCAAATATACATATGTATCAGATTTATATAGACAGGTATGCATATGTATGTCTATTTATTTTTCTTTTTCCTTCATTCCATGCCCTTATGGAACAAAACTATATTAATCTCCTTGTATAATACATCTGGTTCTTAAGTCTATTCTACAACTCAACAATTTTTAACATCATTTTGTCATTTTTTTTAAAATTTACGTTCTTTATTGACTATTTGGGAGTTTCACATCTTGCACCCCAACTCTGTTCACATCCAGGTCCCCCTATATCCTCCCCTCATCCCTGCCATGCTCCCCACATACAGAAACTAATCAAAAACAGCAAGCAAGGGCACCAAAACAAAAGCATGAACAAAAACAAAACATAAACACCCCAAAACCCAACCAAACCAAAACACAAACCACAACCACAGAAAATTCCCCTTGGTTCTCTTTCTTTCCTGCTTCTCCAACATCTCTTCATTTGTCCTGGTGGCACTGGAGGCTTCAGTGTGACATATAGTACACCTCTTTGTCCCATCTGTTTTACTGGCACATGTTTATTGGAATGAGTCACTGGTCTGGTTCCAGGCTTCTGGTTTCTGGTTCACCATCATCACTGATTCCTCACCAGAACTCCTCTGGGATATCCAGTAGTTGTCATGAGTCCTGGAAATCTTGTAGGTATCATTCCACTGAACCAGTCCCTTCATCCATTCCAGCAGGTCCTAGATGGGGTAGACGCTTAACCAAAGACCTGGCTGTGGGCCTGGTTGGCAGCCAAGGTGGTCATTGTGGGCCCCTGGAGCAACTGACCTCACATGAGGTTGGAGGCACTTCCCCTACATGCATGCCCTCAGGGTAGGTTCACCTTGGCTTATGGTGGGGGGTAAGGGCCATCTCTTCGGCAAGCAGGGGCCAGCTCTCTTGCTGTAGTATCCAGTGAGAGAGGCAAGGGCAGCTTTCCTGGAACCAGCGAAGGGTGTGGTCGGCTCAGTATGACCTGATTTCATGTCACATGGTACCTAAGTCCTTGTTAGGTGATACAGGCCACAGACATCTACACAGACCTCAGCTATGGATGGACCGTGGACACAGACATGGCCCTTAACAGCAGCTTGGGGTCTGTCAACATCCTGGCTCTAGGAAGAGGGCCTGGCAGTTCAGGAGGGAACAGTTTCTGCCCTAACCTAGGTCCTCTATGTGACCTTTGGTGGCAATGCAGGATCTGGATTTCTGCACAGACCCCAGCCATGGTAGAACCATTGACCTGGACATGGTCCTCGACAGTGGATGGATGTGGATGTCACCACTGCCCCAGGGACAGTATGGCCCTGAGACACCAACTTGGTCCTCGATTTCATGTGTCTACACATCCTTCGATGGTAACAGGTACATCGGACATCAGCACAGACTCTGGGCTACAGTAGGGCCATGTTCATGGGCCCTGACATGGTCCTCGACTGCAGCTCTTGTCTGTATGTCACTATGACATTGAGTAGTAGCACAGGCCACTCAGATCTGGATACATCCTGGCCCTTGGACACCAACTTGGACTCAGGTGACTGATCTGACTCTAGACATCCTCATGGTGCTTGGTGGTAACAGGAGCCACATACATCAATCCAGACCCTGGCCGCTACAGGGCCACAGACTCAGACATCGCCCTAGGTAGCAGCTTGGGCACAGATGACATCATGACCCTCAGGTGGCAGCACAATCCACCCATATCTGTATGGCCCCTGCTGTGGCATGGCCCTCAGACTACAAGCAAGTTGCAGATTCCGGCCCATATCCCAGAACTTTGTATTGGCCCTAGTAACAACCTGTGCCACAGTCTTCAACACAAACCCCCAGCTGCAGCTAGGCCACAAATCTAGATATAGCTTTAAGCAACAGCTCGGCCTGGTTGACATCCTAGATCCATGTGGTGGTATCCCCGGCAACTCAGATCAGGATGGCTCTGGTAGCAGTATGGCTCCTGGACACCAACAAGGCCACAAGCTATGGCCCAGACCCCAGGCTTTCACCTTGAGGGTCCTGGACCGCTAGCCCCTGTCTGAGCCAATTTTTAATATCTTAACTCACCTGACTTGGTCTCTGGAGTAACCAAAACCCTATGTCCATTCCACTACTCTATCACTTTGTTGTTTTGTTGTTTCTGTGATATTTAGATTTTCAAGCCCTGTTCTTTCATTCCTCTGACAAATAGTCATCTCTGCTCCTTTATTGTTTTTTAAATTAGTATGTTTAGAGCACTATCAATAAAATAACTGATATTCAAAGAATCAGGTGAATGGATCATTTTCAAAGAAATGTTTTCCTATAAACATTTCATTGTTGTCTAATTTTTCTTTACCATTTTTCTTTCTGCTTAAATATATTAAACATTTTCTTTGATTTGTTTACATATCTAGAATTTTAAGTTATAAATTTTAGACTTTAGGCCTGGGATGGTGGTATAAAATTTTAATCCTAATACTCAAGAGGCAGTGGCAGGGAGGCTCTCTGATTTCTATGCCAGGTCTACATAGACAGTCTCTTTCACACACACACACACACACACACACACACACACACACACACACATACACACACACACAAAGCCAAAATAAATAAATAATGAAAAATAGATAAGAAACCTTTTCTTTTTACAGTGACACTATTTTTGTGCTATACAATTTCTACAAGCACTGTTCCTGATGCATTGCAATTATTTATACAACATACAATACTAGTTGACCTTTGTATTTCATTCGTTTATAAATTATAGTTGCTTTTATTTTTTTAACTAATGTATAAAAACTGGGTTTTCAGATACTTGGAAAAAATTTCAGATTTCTGTATTTATTGATTTTCAACATACTTTCACTGTGGTTAGAAAAAAACTCTACAAACAATTCAAATTATTTTAAATGTATCAAATTACTTTCTACCTAGTATTCATTCCTCCTTTCTATTTTGCTTTAATTTTACAAACAAAATACTTTTATTAATATCTTTTATCACTTTGTTATCTTCATCTACTTTAAAGATTAATTTTCATTCAATTTTTTCTTTGCAATATCAGTTGAATTCCAGGCCTCAGAGATGCAAAGCAAGAGCCTCCTTTTCAGCTACACTCCTAGTCCCATAAAGATTTGCATGCACTAAATAGTTCCAAAGAAAATCAATAGATTTTTTATGTCCTACATTGAGTCTTCTATATTTGTAGTTCCTCTTGACGATTCTTTGATTAATGTCCTGCATAAAATTACGCTGCTTTTCCTCTAAGTACTTAAGGTTTTTTCAACAATCATTTTGCTACTAGTTTATCACTAGTTTATCTTCACTGTGTCTTGATAGCATACTTGGTAGGATTTCTTTATATGACTTTAGGGCGTGTTTTATGCTCTAGAATGCAGTTTGTCTTAGTGAATTGTCTATGTTAGCCTGAAAAGAATGTGTGTTCTGCTGCTGCTGGATGAAGTAGTCTATAAACGTCAATTAGATCACATAGATTAATGGTGCTTCTCACTTCAAGTATATCCTTATTGATTTCCTGCCTGATGGTTCTATCAATTTTTGTAGGCCAAGTATTGAAGTCCCCAGTTGTAAAAGTGGAATTTTTTTTTTCTCCTAGAAGACCTCTCAGTTTTTTGCCTCACATATTTGTGCATGTTTACCTTAGGCACATATGCCCATAGGATTGCTATGTTTTGATGGGCAGTTAACTTGTTTATCTTTTTCTTATGACTTAATTTATCTTAAAAAAGAAATTCCCTTGTTCCAATACCCACTATAGTTTTCTGGAAATCTGGATACTCTAAATTTGTACAATGTTTGTATAAAGTATATTTTTCTGTTATATACATATGTAGTTTTTACATAGGTGAGAGCTTACATATAAAGGGTAGTAATTCCCAACACTATACTACTTACTAAACTCTAGCAGTCTGTCTCTTTTAATTGGTGTTATTAGGACATTCATATTTAAAGTGATTGTAAGCATTGCTATTTGAAATTAGATTAATACCATGGCTGTGTTTTATTTTCTGATCTCTGTGTTTAATAGGCCATTTTATATTTTTACATTTTTCTCTTTGCATATCAGTTTTATGTCTGTACATATTTTTGTTTAGAATATTAAGTGGATAGTTCTCTGTGTAAGAGTCCTTGCTGTGAAAGAAGATACCTTGGTTTCAAATCCCTAAGAACCTACAAATACGTGGGCCTATAATCCCAACAGCCGGTTATTGAGGCAAACAGACTCCAGGAAATTAATATCCATCCATCTTAGCTTCAGTGGTGAACTTTAGTGATGCCCTATACAGTTTAAATATAATATGCAAAAGTATTTAAGTTTGGGTATTTATGTGCTTTATCTCCTCTAAGATTCATAGTCCTTTGTTGGTTTCCTTACTTTGGTTTAGAAATCTCACCAACTACCTTAGGTCTTTCTTCCTCTCCTTTTTTTTTTTTCTTTATTATTCTTGGGTAACCCATTTCACTTCTGCTACTCATTTACAAATTGTTTTATCGCACTTTGTTATTCTCATTTTTATTTCTCTGTTCTTTCTCTTCTCTTTATTTCACTGTCGTAAACCTCAGTGGACTTTTCTTCAGATCTCTGTTCTTTCCTCAGTTATGTCCAAGATTATTCCAAAACATGGACTATATGTTCATTTTGTTTATGGAGAAATATTATGCAACTTTTCACTTGATTTCCCCTTAAAGGAAATATATCCTTTTGATATTCCACATCTGTTGCGACAAGGTATCTAATATTTATCAGCTATCATAAAAAAATCATGAGAGTCTATATTATATTTCTTGTTTTTGTTTCAAAATCTGCATTATACTTGAGACCTTAGACTGTGTTTTCTTTATGTATAAAATGCCTTGTGATTTTTATTGGAAAGTGAGTATGCTGTAGTGTCAGTTGCAAAATAGTTAAGCAAGCCTATCTTTGTGAGACATGCACATCTGATGGCACAATTGCTTGAGAAATTTTGATATTATGGATACGTGCCTGAGGTTATTTTCTTTTTTAGGGTCTTCCCTATTGTTTTCAGACCCCTCACAATATCTTTAAAAATAATGCACAGAAAGTTCAAGAGCAGAAGGATACATCAGGTAAGGGCTTTCTGCTATGTGCTAACAATAACAGAAGGCAAACAGGTACTTGCAAGACAGAAGGAAAGCAAGAAGAACAAACTTAAACCACACCCTCTCTACATCTCCCTACAACATAAATTAATGCATCACTGCTTAATTCTAGATTCTAGGCTTGCTTTTCCTATTACGGGTTTTTTTTTTTTTTTTGCAATAGTTTTAAAATAAGTGTTAAATTGTCAATGTGCACTTATAGCCCATTAGATTAAATGGAATTTGACAAGGATTTGAAAATTTTCCCATCCCTTGCCTTTTTCAACTTCCATTTATGTTTCACTTATTGGTGTACATGTATTTTAGCATATATTAGAAAGATTTCTATATTTTTTCACGTTAATTTTGCTTATGCAGTGTTTACTACATCTTAAATTAAAAAAGAAACTGTAAACAGAGTTTCTCTGTCTCACCTTGTCCCACAGTTACTTCCAAATAACCATTCAGTGGCTTATATTAATTATAAATGCTTGGCCAATGGCTCAGGCTTATTACTAACTAGCTGTTAGATTTAAATTAACTCATTTCTATAGATCTATGTATGCCATGTGGCCTGTGGCTTATTGGTCTTTTGGCATCTAGCTCCTTAGGCAGCTGGCTTGCATCTCTCCCAACAAGAGCAACACACATTCACAGCATACAGAAGGATCATCCCACAGTATTTCTCTTTCCTTCTAATCAAAAATGAAGGTTCTAAATTTAACATGTAAAATTACCTATAACAAAATAGTTATCAAGAAAGAATTATAGTTATAATATATAATCTATTTATATTTGTCAAAATCAGAAAAAATAATTCTATTATCTATCTTATCTTGGTGAGTCTAGAGCTTTATATCTAATTTACCCTTTCACCATAACTAAGAAAAATTATAACTATGATTATCTAGTCTTCAATTCGCATTGAAGACCCCAGAAGGATGAAATGTTACCTAATGACAGGGACATCAGGCTACCTGGATGTAGCTCAAGTTTTCCTGCCTGGCCCACAGTCAAGGCAAATCTCTCTCACCTGCCAGTCCCACAGCCACTCAGACCCGACCAAGTAAACACAGAGACTTATATTGGTTACAAACTGAATGGCCGTGGCAGGCTTCTTGCTAACTGTTCTTACAGTTTAAATTAATTCATTTCCATAAATCTATCCCTTGCCACATGGCTCGTGGCTTACCAGGATCTTCACATGCAGCTTGTCATGGTGGCGGCTGGCAGTGTCTCTCTGACTCAGTCTTCCACTTCCCAGCTTTATTCTCCTCCTTGTCCCGCCTATACTTCCTGCCTAGCCAATGGCCAATCAGTGTTTTATTGATTAATCAGCAACACATTTGCCATACATCCCACAGCACCTGGAAAGCAACCCAAAGTTTCTCTGTAATGTTGGGGCATGCATCTTTGGGCCATAGGTCTAGTGTATCTGACACACATTTTTGTGAAGCAGGGGATTTTGAAGGACTGTCCTACCTTGTCTCAGCAAAGTTCAACAGTCACCTTTCTTGTGTCCTGCTGATACAGTTTGGACAGTAGTTGTCAGTAATTGAGACAAGGACAGTTTCTTTGCCCACATGGTTACCTTTTGTCATAAAGAAAACAAACTCCATACATGAGTTTCTTTGATGTCAATAATCCTCTTTGAAGTAATTAATGCTGCCAGGATCAGACATGTCTCACTGTAGAGAAAAGTCTAAGTTCTTAAAACATTTTAAATGCCATATTCTGAAGGTCTTTAAAGTGTTTGATGATTGCCTATTGATCTGAAATATATCTCTGCATGACTTTAAAAACTTAACTAACATGACTATAAGTTTACTCTAATAGATGACTATTAATCTGTATTTCTTACTTATATATTATGTGTTTAAATGACCTGCATAAACATAAAACCCTAAACAAGAGCAGAAATATGCATACAGTATAATAAAATCAACTTTAAATTTGTACCAATAAACCAAAATCCATATCAATGTAAAATATGTAAGATTAATAATTGTTTTTTGGATTAAAATAGATTCAATAATCTACCCTTTTATCCTTTATTTCTATAGCCCCCCCTTTTCTTTTCAAAACAAGATCCCTGAATCTAATCTCCTTTGTTTAGCATTTTTCCTGACCATTATCCATAACAACTTGTAACCAACTCCCCTAAATGATAACAAAGATTCATAATTTATTTTTGAGAATAAGGGTGCTGTGCTTAGATTACTTTGTGTTGATTGGAGGCACTGGTGATCTTTGGGGGACCATGAGAAAATTTAGGATTATGGTCAAGTCCTGACTGTAGTATTCTGTGAGGCTGGATCATCTCAGCCAGTACGTAGCCTTGAAGCTGTTCTGGGATACAGAACTGAGAGGAAATTGAAGCAGGGGAGCTCTGAAACGTTGGATCATCTCAGTCATCCATTCCCACTGGAATTTTTTAGGGGTTTTTCCTTGATCAAACTTGATTTTCCTTAACCCAGAATGAATCTGGAGCTTCCCATTTCTTGTGGAAATAAAAACACAACCTCTCCCCCAAAGTGGTATATCTTTTGACTTAAATTTTGGAGTCAAGATAATTTTTAAATATCTTGGTTTAATCCAGCAGCTTTTTTTTTTTTTTTTTTTTGGTTTTTCGAGACAGGGTTTCTTTGTGTAGCTTTGCGCCTTTCCTGGGACTCACTTGGTAGCCCAGGCTGGCCTCGAACTCACAGAGATCCGCCTGGCTCTGCCTCCCAAGTGCTGGGATTAAAGACGTGCGCCACCACCGCCCGGCTAATCCAACAGCTTTTATAATCAAATGACTCATAGCAGTCAAAAATTTTAAAGAAGACATAATAATATACACAATCCAGACTTTCTGTGCATTTTCCATCCTTATGTGGATGATTTTCTTTATATTGCTTTACTATCCCTTTTAAGGACTTATTTTATTATTTTAAATCTATATTTTATATCTAAGATTGTATATACTCTTTTTTTCTCTCCCAAGTCTATATATATTTTTAAACATATCGTGACCCATTTAGAAGTCTTTTGTCTGAATCTGTTCTTACTGTGTATCTCTAGCACATCGTTCTTCTTATACCGTTGGTCCCTTTTCTAAAAAACACACTTTTAAAAAGCCTAAATCTGAGTGCCAATAAATGTGTTTATTTGTTTTCTAAAGAAAAATATATTTTCTGCAGAAAATTTGAAACTTTGAGCATTGAACATGAGATGCTGTTGATGTTATACTCTCCACTGCCGGGAATTTGCAGCCCACTTACGTTTTGTCTATTAGGTATAATATGCTACCTTGTTGTGAACTCAGTTTTCTTTTTCCAGGAAATTAATGAGTTAAAATAAGTGCTGTGTATTTTCTCTCCCAGGAAAACATTTTCATTATTTATGATCCTTATTCTTATGCCTTATTGGTTATTTTAAGTGTTCATCTTTCCAGTTGGTTACATGATGCAGTCACCATTTACCATCTGGAAATGTGAACTTCTCCAGTTAGTATTTTATGATCGTAATTTTTTTTACATAAATACGGGCAAAACAATCCATTTTTCTAGTGGTCTTAAAAGATAGATGCCTATCAAAAGTCAGGAACATTATCAACAAAGATATTCTAAATTTTGAAAGTTTTTTTGATATTTACATCTTTATACATAATTAAGCTGCTTTTATTCTATTGTCTAAAAGGTCAAATATTATTTTTGTAGACATAGATGCTAAGGTCACTGATTAGATTTTTTTTAACCAATATGCCAATCTGCCTATAGCACACACAGTTTCATTTATATCCTGCATATGGTTCAAGGGAATCAACTTAGTTATTGTTCATTCTGACAGTTTGCACATCAGTGTCCATCTTTTCAAAATTGTATTTCCTGGAACATTCTATGTGGTGTTTAGTCTTGACTGTCAATGAAACTAGATCTGAAATTAACTCAGAGATAAACCTCTGGCTATTCCACTCAAACATTAGATTGATTGAGTAAGTTGAGTGGGAAGTCAGTCTAAAATAGTGGTTCTCAACCTGTGGGTCTCGACCCCTTTACAATCGCATGACTTTTTCACAGGGTTTGCCTAAAACCGTTGGATAACAGAGATATTTACATTATGATTCATTAGAGTAGCAAAATTACAGTTATGAAACAGCAGCCTTTTTTTTCTGATATTAAACATCTTCCACACTGGTAACGCACACACTGACATGTTTTATTTAAGAATATCACATACATGTATGAATGCAATAACCACTAATGAAAACAGAGGCCATGAATACGAAAGAGAGCAGGGGGGGAATATATGGAGGGTTTGAAATAAGGAAAAGGAAGGGAAAGAGGATATATTATCATCCCTAATTAAAAATATTTCCCAGCCTTTCTTTTTTTTTTTTTTATTCTCTTATACAATACATGCCAACACAAGCCTCGACTCTTCGCTCCTCCCATTTCCCTGCTACAACATCCCTTCTCTCCCAGATCCGTTGCTGCTATGTTTCCCTTCCGAAAGGAACCAGGACTCTCACGTCATCAACCGAACATGGCTTAATGAGATTCAATAACACTAGGCATAAACCATCATATAAAGGCTGGACAAAGCAACCCAATAGAAGGAAAAGGGTCCCATAAGCAAGCAACAGTCAGAGAAAGCTGCACTCCCACTGTTATGAGACCAGCCAAATCCAACACTAAACAACCACAGAGGCCCTAGTACAGACCATTCAGGCTCCATGGTTTCCATTTCAGTCTCTGTGAGCTCCCATGATCCCTGCTTAGTCGATTCTGCGGGCTGTGACGTGTTCTCCTAGTGTCCTCAACCCATCTTGCTCCTACAAGCCTCCTCTTCTGTGAGTTCCCGGAGCTCTGCCTAATGTTTGGCTGGGGGTCGCTGTATCTGCTCTGATCAGTTGGTGGAGAAAGCCTCTCTGATGGCGATTGGGATAGGCACTGATATATCCGTATAGCAGAATATCATTAGGAATCTTTTTTTTTTTTCCCCTTCTGTCAGTCATGTTTGGTTCTGCCTTAGGTCTCTGAGCCATCGATTTTCCAGATTCTAGCCATCTAGGCAGTGTTGGGCATGGGCTCCTCTTGTGATGTGTGCCTCAAGTTAGAACAGTCTTTGGTTGGACCACTCCCACAAATTCTCAGCCTCCATTGGCCCAGAGCATCTTGCAGGTATAACAGGTAGTGGGATGGTAGGATTTGTCACTGGGTTTGTGTCCCAGTTCCAACACTGGAAGCTTCACCTGATTACAGAAGATGGCTGGTTTAGGCTCTATGTCCTCCATTACCCCCAAGTCCTTGCTGGGGACACCCTCACAGTACTATTTTTCTCTACCGCCTCCTACAGGCCCACCTATTCCAGCAGTCTCCCCATGTATTATCTCCCTCCATCCTTCCCTCCCCTGCCTGATCCTGCCTGTTCCGCTGGCCATCCACAAAATTTATTTTATTTCTTCACGGGGAGATCCATGCATTCCCCACCCCAGACCTCTCCTTTTTATCTAACGTCTCTCTGTCTGTGGATTATAGCGCAATAATCCTTTAGTTTTTTTTTCTTTTTTTTTAAGTGAATTGTTTTTATTCTCTTCATTATTTTTAATTTTTATTTTGTGAGCATTGGTGTTTTTCCTGCATGTATGTCTTTATAAAGGTGTCCGGTTCCCTGAAACTTAGATTATGGATAGCTGTGGACTGTCCTGTGGGTGCTGGGAATCGAACCTAGTCCTCTGGAAGAGCAGATAGTGCTTTCAACACTGAGCCATCTCTCCAGGCCCTCCTTTACTTTTAATATGGATGAAATAAGGAGGTTTTAAACTTTGTAACGAGCAAGAAAATGAGAATAGAGAGAGCAGAGGTATACATAGTCAAATAAGGAGGAAGGCAGAAGCATTTTTTTCCTATTGCAATTTTAAAGTTTCTTTATTTCACAATTGTATGATTATATAGAAAACAACATATTAATTTTTACAAATGTCTAAAATTACAAACTGTATGTTGTCTTAACTTCTGACTATTATTTACAAATAAATATCCTGGGCCTATTTGTTTGTAATAGTTTTTATTATTTATAAAAATATGATATCTAAGGCTATGTGAAGGATCAGGATGTGAACAATTTATGTAGAATATTCCTAATGTGTCTAATATTCACAAAGTGCCTATACTTTTAGCTAAAATCACTCACTTTACTCTAATGTTCATCAGTAGGCATATATATATATATATATATATATATATATATAGTAAAAGAGAAATCATTACATTTAACTTTTAGCAAAATTTCAGGATCTTAATATAATCTTCAAGCCATTAATGCAATTGCTAATTAGGCTATTTGAGTGTTCTTTTATGTACAGAAGGATAAAACAGAATTTCATGAAGGTACATTCCATTTTACTATTTTATAGTCCACAGCCTTTCAATTAAAAACAGATTAAGTTAAATGAGTTTCTCAATTATGCAAATTTTATACTGTACTAAAGAAGTTTATTTAGAAAAGAAATGGTGTTATAAAAGTGATGATTCCACAGATGGGATGGAAGATACCAATAAAAACAGCCCCTCCAAGTCAAAAGGGTCTATGCACATATGAACTCACAGAGACCGAAACAGCACGCACAAGGTCCACACGAATCTGCTCTAGAAAGGGTCCTAGAGACGAAAGGAGAAGTGGATACATGGTAGCACTCCCAGCCCAGAAGCTATCTTTATTTAACAACCACTTGCAAATGAAAATTTAGTTTTTCTCCAAGGGAGTCTCACTGAAGAAACAAACTACTCTATAAGGGCAAGCTTCACAGGCAACTGAATCACTTCATCAAAATATTCTGTATATTAATCACATGACTACATGTTAAATGGTAAATTATAAAATAATTTACTTTCAGTTCATTAATTTGTTAAAGGTAATAAAGATATGAACATGCTAAGGTGGCTAAAATTATGGTATTTCTTTCTACAAAGGTAAACAATGTCATTCAGTATTTCATAAAACTCAGAAAAGTCATTAAACATATATCTCTTGGGAAAAGATATATTCTCCAATCTAAAGAATAGCACATATTCTCATGAACTAACTGCATTTCATTAAGATGAAGAGCATGATTTTCACTCCTATAATTATGAGAATTTTCAACATGGGATAAATTTAATCATGATATGTTATAGAAGAAATATCTATCTTCATGAAACACAGTTTAGAATAGGCATGTGACATTTCATCTCTTATCTTAATGTAAGTTTACACATTTTATCAATTTTATTATATCAAGTGCTTGAAATAAAGAAAAGATAATTTTACTTTCTTGATATTCTAATTAATGCCAGGTTGATATTCTTAATAAAATTAATGTTATTTTCAAATATCCACACAAACTTATATAAGTATTTTATTTATTTTAGCAAACATCAATAGTAGTGATCATTAAGTTTCATAACCTTAAAGAAATAGTCTACTTTTTATGTTTATATATATTTAAGTTTCATTATGTATAGCAAGTAGTAATGAATCAACGAACATGCTATATGTGCTTGGTTTTCCCATTGCCAGGAGATTCATGTGGATTTAGTTATCACCTTATAAATGTTGAAACTTAATGTCCTTGTTCAAATTTTCTATATTCTGAAATGTATTGTCCCCAATCATCCTTATAAATCTATTTCCTTGAAATTTAAATAGAAAATCTTCCTTTTCAGAAGATTTCAAGTTAAATATATAAAATTAGGACAATTGGCAGAAACATAGTTCATTTCGGTGAGATTAATCTTTAGATAGTTTAGTGAAATATTTTTCAATGAAGGGAGAAGCACGATTTAGCACAAAAGAAGAAGGGGAAAATAATAGAGCTGAAATCCACACTAGCCCTAAAGGAGAAAGAAAACTGAGGAGATGAGTAAGGAAAACTTACAGAAATGTATACTGGCAGATCTTGGTGTTACTGGGACAGTTGGAGAACAGCTATATTTCTTAGTATCATTCAACCACAGTGTATGATGTCTTCATCAATATTGATTATCCATTATTTCCAATACGCAATCAATAGGAATGACAAGAGCCAGTATTGTTTGGGGTTTTCTGGAGCCCTTCTAACCAATAACTTACAAGAATAATCCCATTCCTGACACTGAAGTGTTTTTATTTTTAGTTAATTGCTTATAGGAGAAACATTTTCTAACCTTGAAAAGTATCTCCCTTCGAACTCACGTTTGTACTTTAACTTTTTATTAATTCTTTTTGGATTTCATATCATGCGCCCCAATCCCACACCTCTTCCCGTCCCTTTATTTCTGTCCTCTACCCTTGCAATGCCCCCCAAAAGAAAATTAAATTTAAAAAAAAAAAGGAAAAAGAAAAAAATCTCATGGTGGAAGCTGTAGTGTGTCACAATGAGTCACACAGTATATGCTTTAGTCCATACATCTTTACTTGTTAAGTGTTCATTGCAATGAATCACTGGTCTTGTTTGAAGACTCTGGCTTCTACTACACTATCAATACTGGATCCTCACTGGGACTCCTCTTGGATATCCTGTGGTTACCCTGTGTCATGAAGGTCCTGCAGCTTTGGATCTACATGACAGGCCCCTTCCCGTGCTCCAGGAGTTCATAGATTGGGCAGATATTGGGGTAGGCCAACTCATAGCCCTGGATCTGGACCTGGATGGTAGTTGACTTGGACAGCCACCAGCTCTCCTGCATCCACTGTCAACAGGGTCTCTACTGTGCCGCCCAGGTGAGGTGCAGAGCCTGCTCTCTTGAGTGCTGCAGCCTTTGAGGGTCAGGGGCCAGCTCGCCCCACTCTCATGGCCCTGGGACCAACTCTCCAGCCTGCTGCAGGTGGCAAGGCCTGGGGAAGGGTCACCTTTTTCTCATCCATGCCACCACATGACAGATGCAAACTCACTTTTAAGTATATGCTGAAATTGGATTACTAGATGGTATGTTTTTATGTAACTTATCATACACAACTCATTTTGTCTCACTTCCCCCTTAATGTTTCTAGGTGTCTGGAAGTTACACCATAATTGAGCAAAAATACAGTCATAGAAATGTGTACTTTTTTTTCAGAACACGAATAAGTAATTTGAATTTGGTAGATTCAAAATAAAATTGGATATGTTTAAGATCAATTGAGAGAGTCATAGGCATGGCTAGTGACTAGTGAAATAATGTAAATGCTGAAGGATCTCCTAAAAATATGATTTTAGATGGATTCTAGTTTTATTCTTATCTCATAGGTTGTTTTAGTGATTCCCGCCCCCCAACGTCAGATTCTTGGGGTTTGGAAGCTTCTAACACAAGTCACCAACTGCAGGTGGATATCACTGAACATGGATGATTAGGATCAGAAAAAAAGACCTAACGTGCAGGATGCTCTAAGAAAGATGTTTTCAATTTTCTAGAACAATGTCCTAGAGAGATTACATTGCTCAGAGCACTCCCAAGAGGCATCTATCTAAGAAAAACTCTGGAAAGTTGTAGAGTGAATCAATAGAGAACAATTTTTCCTCTTATTATTACCACTAGGCAATAATGAAGTATAATTTTGTTACTTAGGAGAAATGATTTTCCATTACAAAAAATATATTTGTTACAGGAATGTAATGAAAATACCTCTATTGGAATAGAGAGCACCTTTTCATGACACTTATAAACAGTCTCCTGAAAATCGTTTTCAAGTAGTAACCAGGGGCTCCTCAGAAGAACTGAATTAAATTTTCGTCTGTTAAATGTGATCACAGGCAAAACACAGCCCATTACCATCATATTTATTTTGTTAGGTAGAAAATATCAGGAATAGAGAATTTGAAATACATGTCAAGTGATTTTTTTTCATATGTTGTGCTACATTACCACTAATTGCTGCTTCTAGTTATTTTTATCTTTTAAAAATTAATCAAAAATGAATGACTTTTATAATCTAAGAACATCTTCAAGTATAAATTAAAGAATGAAAATGTATATATTTATTTTTTAATGCTCTAATATTCTTGCCTGATGGTGCCATCAGCACTTCTATGTGTTATCTATTTGAAAATTACAACATGATTGAGAAATTATGAAGTTTTTGCATAAATATCAATAAGCAATTAGATGCAGAAGTTTATCTATTGCTATATATTCTCTATATTTTGTAATTGTTATTCATATTTTCAGTCTCATAGGTTTACCCTTCCATGGATATAGCATAATTTTTTTTTTTTTTTTTTTTGGTTTTTTGAGACAGGGTTTCTCTGTGTAGCTTTGCGCCTCTCTCCTGGAACTCACTTGGTAGCCCAGGCTGGCCTCGAACTCACAGAGATCCGCCTGGCTCTGCCTCCCGAGTGCTGGGATTAAAGGCGTGCGCCACCACCGCCCGGCATAGCATAATTTTTACTTATTCTTTAAGTTAATTAAATATCTATCTGACAGTGTACCCACCAAATGTTCTGATGCAACTGAAAAGGTTATTTAAATCAAGTTATCTTAGAATCAAATAGTCTTATACATTGTCCAATACAATACTAAAGCTAACTAATTATGTGTGGGGAACCAATGGGGTGCTGAATGAAGGCATAAAGAGGGGAGAAGGACTGAGTGAATGTGTATTGTTGACATCAGCTCAGCCATGTAAAAGGACCCCAGTGTCTCAGACCCACAGAAAGGGCAAAACCTTCCCCATACGGGTGAAGCTCTAAGGGATGGCAAATCTTTTCATTTGCTCAAAGTGAATGCTGTTGGTGTGTGCAAAGCAACAGCTTCAGCTTCCTCCTCCAGGATGACTGCAAATCAATGGAACCTACTGCTGAGGCTAGCCATTCCCTCTTTTTCTTCTGCAGAGAATAAGGGAGCAAAGTGTCTAGGTTGTGGTGGTGGCTGGTACCGTGCCATCAGAGAAATCACAGCTCACATGGGTCCAGTTTTTCTAAGTAGTAGACATCTCTAATTTTTGTTTTTATAGTTACTGATGGTACTTCATGTTTTACTTTCTGTACAATGGAAAGCTGAAGACAATAGCAGAGTTTACTTCATTATATTCATTATGTCTGACGGATATTTTATTGCTTAATTTTAGTTAATTATATTAGCTAAATAAATTTGATAGGTTTAACATAGAAAAAAAAATTAACCTGACAGATTTGTAGGAAAACAAGTTTTTCAAGTAGTAAGTCCAACTTTGCATTAACTTTCAATAGAGGAAATACCTAAGGATCAAACTTGAATGGAGGAAATAGATATTTTGTTTTATGGTTTTAGGGATGCTGGTCCATAATCAATATATTCTTGTTGACTGTTCCTGTGATGAAACAGAACATTATCCTGGTGAGGATATGGTAGGAGCAAAAAAGCATAAATGAAGAAGGTTCTGAGGTCAAAATAACCTTTGAGGGAATACTATACAACTTAACATTTTCTACTAGGCTTTGTTTCCTCAGGGTCTACTGGTAATCACTAATGTCACAGTCCCAGAACAACTGTTAACTCTATGAACAATGGGGGAACATTTAGGATTCAACCAAAAACAAGTTTCCCCTAATGGTACTTAGAAAGATACACCACTTTATTGTTACTGTTCCTTTGATTTAAATATAGCAATTAATGATGAAAGAAAACCATTTTTGTATGAGAAATTGATATGAGTCTCTAAAATCTAATTGTATTTGTTCCTTGATTAAATCCTCCATGGCAGCTCACAAATGAAGATAGTTGTATTTGACAATTACTGGGTGATTTGATATTATCGAAATTAACATTATTATCTCAGTGCAAGAAAATAGTCTTAAGAGGTATAATTACATGTTGCTCTTGGGACTGTAGATATAATTTGCTATAAAGAAGTTTGAATCTTATAATAATAACAAGTGTTTTCAATTCTTATCCTAAAACCTACAAAGACAGCACCAAATGACCTCTACCACTGATAGATTCTGTCTGGGACACAGAGAAAATGTCTGTTTGAATATGTTAGCAACGTTATGAAATTATTTGTTTACATAGAACCACTAGATTTTAACATTTGAAGACAGGGCATTCAGTCAAAGTCTTATGAATTTCATGAAGGTAAACTGATTAAACAGGTTGGATAAGCAGCAGAGATCTGAACATGTCTAGTCGCAAGTGGCTTCCTGGATGACACTTTCAGTATTCTGCTACATACAGGTGGGAAAACTTCATGTGAAGTATGCACACTTTGTTACATATTATTCTGGTTTCTTTAAAAATCAAAGGAAAGCTTCTTGATTTTTGCTTTGTTCTGTACTTTTTCCCTACCCACCATAGGAAATTAAACTGTCAAATATGAAAAAAGTTTTAAACTCAAGTCTCTTTTCCAATGTCTCATTATTGCAGAATTTTCTTCAGTATGAGAGACTATGGTGAGATTTGAGTCTCCTCAGAATGCCTCCTGATTCTTCTTTCACCCGAAGGTTAATAACAACAACAGCAACAATAACAAATCTCTCCCTCTAGATTCATCTTTCATGGAAACCATGAAGACCTGTTGTGCCATAGTCTGATTTCTTCATACAATATAGTACAGCTTAGTTCTATACCTAATTTTCATGCCAGACATAGCTGGTTCCTTCAGAAACAAAGATTATTCATCAATGGACTCTGACAGTTCTCACCGAGGCTAACATGGAGCAAAGACACAGAAATGTGAAAGGGAATATTAAACCAGGTGATAAGTTGTAAATGCAGGAGGGATAAGCACAATTTTATGTTAAGTTGTTTCTGGTACTAAGGCTCTCCAGTCAATGAGTACATGGAACAGTTTATTTTATGTGATAAGCAGGTTTTTCTACAATTGAATTTAAAATACTTTCCTATGTAGACTGGTGTTTTATGGATCAATTCAAATTGATACACTTTCAATGAAAGCCAAACATGATCTGGAGGTGGGGACTGGGAAAAGTGGAGGGAGGGGAAACTATGGTCAGGGTGTAATGTCTGTGACTAGAATAAAAGGGTTTCTTTGTTTTGTTTTGTTTTTAAGACTTTTGAGTTCTGAATATATTTTAAAGATATTCGCATCAAACTTTTTGAATGATTAATTGTCTATATTTCAGAAGAATTTTGGAGGTTGTATTTGTCAATAAACATTGATCATTTTGTTCAGTTTACAGTACCTCTTCTTTATGGGAATAATAGGAATTTGTGAAAAATGTAATGTGTATTAATTAGGGTGATTCAATAGAGCAGAATGCGTTGGATGGTGGACGTTTATATTTAAAATGCACTAATTAGACTAACATAGAGGTTTTATCCAGCAATGGCCACTGAAAACAGAAGGCCTAGAATCAAGCAGTAATTCAGTCCCTGACACCTGGCTGTCTCTGCATTCTGTATCTGGTGCTGTAGTCCTGGAGGATTCCTGGATTGCTGCTGCTCTTCAGAATGCTTTGGAATTCTGAAGAAGTTGGATAGAACCGTTTGTGTGGTTTGAATAAAAATGGTTCCCATAGGCCCTTAGCAAGTGGCACTATTAGGAGATATGGGCTTGTGGAATAGGTGTGGTTTGTTGGAGGAAGTGTATCACTGGGGGTGGGCTCTGAGGTCTCAGATGCTCAGCCCTGTCCAATGTGTCTCAGTCTCTTCTTGCTGCCTGTGGATCAAGATGCAGGATTCTCAGCTCTTTCTCCAGCACATCTGCCTGCATGCCAACATGCTTCCCACCATGATAATAATGAAATGAATCTCTGAACTGTAAGCTGCCATCTCAATTAAATGTTTTCCTTTATAAGAGTTGCCATGGTCATGGTGTCTCTTCACAACAATAAAACTCTTAACTAAGACACTGTCCACAACAATAAGACAGATGAAATTATCAGCGGAAGTGGAGACAAGCAGGCCAAAGCCAGTTTTCCTCTTCAATGTCCGTGTATGTAAGCTGCCACCAGAAAGTGTGGCTCAGATTTAGAATGGGTCTTATATTTCAAATAATCTGATTAAAGAAATCCCTCACAGGAGTGTCCAACAGCTTGGGTTTTAGCTGATTCCAGATGTTGTCAAGTTAACAGTCAAGATGAACAATCACATCACACTTAGTACACGTAGCAGAATGTTAAGCAGACTTCGAATCTCAGTAGTTGATTTTTGAGTAAACTTAGAGAGACAGGTCTCCAGCTAGATGGAGAGAACAGCAGGCTGTTAAGTGACTGATTGATGTCTGTGCCAAAAACAATTCAGTATCTGGTCTTGGTATTGCAGGTTCATTTTTGTGTAGCTATACCACTTGTTCCCTAAGGACTACTAGTTGACCTCACAGAATTACCTCGTGTCTGACAGCAGCGTGTTGCAGTCAAACCTGTTTTTCAGTGGAAGAACTCTCTCCTACTAACCAAAAGCAGATGGACAAAATTAAGGAGCCCCAGAAATCAGCTCTGACAATCAGGCACTTCACAGACACTATTTCCTTCATGGCGTGCTTGGGGATATGAGTGGAATGCCTGGGTTATACAGGGGGTGAGTTTCTGTGATCAAAGATAAAATCTTGATGTAGATCCTGAAACAACGCTCAAAAGTATACTTATATTTGACTTGGAGACAGAAAAGGAAGGATATTTACTCTCAGGGAAAATGTGGACATTTTAAGGTTCCTATGAGCATTAATTTTTGTAGGCAAAGGACAACATCTAATTTAAAATCTTGTTTTTTTAAATAGAAATATTTTTGGTTGTGAGCCTAGCCTTTAACGGCTGAGCCATCTCTCCAAATAGAAATAAAGGTAAAGTATTGTTATGAGAAACAACCCATTAGCAAAACAAACAAACAAACAAACAATATTACTCTGATTTAGGTAAGCAGTTTTGACTTAATAATAAATTAATTTGGTTGTTTCTTCTTGATACTAGTTACCTTACTTTTATCCCCTGAACACAAATGTGTTGTATGGGACCTACCCCTGGGAATAAAGTCACTTGCATCTGAAATCTACAGGGGTGACTATATGGGGTGAGTTTTCCTTCAAGTTATTTGATGTGTTGGTATTTTAATTTTAGGGAACAAAACCACCTAAAAGTATTGCTAGTGACCTCCACTTAGGTATGGCATCAGATGTAATTTACTTTACTTCATTATTGAACTGATAATATAGATTCTTTTTTAAAGCTATACTGTATTTTCTTTAAAAAAAACTCTATGAAGCTTATCTGCACTCAAGTTTTTTTATTGTTGGTTGAAAAATTAACTCTTGATATTTTTTAAACAAACTGACTTTCCTAGCAAAATACAAGAAATAGCCAAAGGTTAATGGCTTACTCCATTACTGGTTGATGCCTTAGCACTTCTGCTTATAATAATATATCTTCTGAAAATTGACATTTTTCTGTCATTTAACATATACCATTTTTTTCGCTTTACCTCATAATGTTTGTTTTTGAAGCTTTCATTAACACTTGGGCTTTTTTCCTCCCTAACTCTGTGGAAATAGAGGTTCAATAAGTCAAAATCAACTTTGTCATTTAGAGACCTTCTTGAAGTCCCGTCATGCCCACAGTGTCACCCTGTGTCATTGGTGCAGGGCCACCTAGCACAAGCACTCAGCAAAGCTCAACTAAAAGGGCACCAGAAACACACGAAAGGATATTCTGTTCCTAAAATGTCATGTAGAAAACTAAAACATATTGTAATATTAAGTAGTAAATTTAAAATATCCAGGCTACCAAAAAAATATAATTTCAAAGAAAAAAATGTTTAAATACAAAAAACATAGGACTTTCAAATCACTTGGAATGTACGCTGTAGAGGTGCTGTATATCATTCATTATCATGAAGCAAGAGGTAAATATAAAAAAATTCTTGTTAAAAAAAGAAGTAAGGCATTTGCTTTCTTTATTAAAACATTAAAATGCATATTAAAAGGCAACATTGCATTGATGATCTTACAGAAATTGTGTTTTGCCTTAAGATTTTTTTTTCATTTCAGGTTTGTTATGAGAAAACCTTAAATTTAATGTACGCTCATGTTTAGTTAAAAGTGATTTGTTTTTAGTTGCATAAAGGTAATTCATTTACATGTATGCAAATATAGGAGACTAATAATGTTTTTTATTAATATGCACATTGTTCTGGAATGGTGACACATGTTTGTTATATCAGTATTTGGGAGAAAAATGCTAAAGAAATTGAAGTTCAAAGACTCAGCTTCACAGAAAGCTTTAAGAAAACCTGGGCTACTTCAAATTCTGTCTTAATAAATTATTAATATGTACATTCATGTGTTGCTACTGAATGGATGCCCTAGAATGTGAATACTACATGATTCATTTTTTTAGAAGAATATGCATAGATTGTGTAGAAAATGCATTTTATTTTACATATGCTGTTTACAATTTTCTTTCTCTTTTTAGAAAAGAATTTTACATTTTTGTAACTGTATTGCATCATTTCCATCCATCTCTCTACCCCTTCTGTGTCCCACCTATGCTCTCTCAAATTTATGACCTTTTTTTTTTTTTTTTGGTTTTTTGAGACAGGGTTTCTCTGTGTAGCTTTGTGCCTTTCCTGAATTTTGCTTTGTAGACCAGGCTGGCCTTGAACTCACAAAGATCCACCTGCCTCTGCCTCCCGAGTGCTGGGATTAAAGGCGTGTGCCATCACTGCCCGGCATATGACCACTTTTTTAAATGATTATTGTTACATATATACTTAAATTATTGAGTTTTACACACAAACACACATAACTTACTGAATTTATTTAGTGTGGCTTTTATGCATATGTGTTTAAAGCTGACCATTTGGGGTTGGATAACTATCTGGGGCCCTTCTCTGGAGAAGATTTATTCTCCCATTCTCATCATCTTTTAATTACCTATACCTCTTCTTCTAGTGTGTGGGGCTAATGAGAGCTAACCCTCTACAATGGCATATCAACTGATATTGTGATTGCATAGGTCTTATTTAGTTACCCATATTATTGAGCTTTTATGGGCTCAACTTCACTGTCATGAAATGCACTATCTCAAAGTGGTATTCTAGATTATATAATTTTACAGCAACATCTTATATGGTGTTCCATGAGCCTTAGATATAGTAGTTGGGTTATAAATGTATAGATTTGTGTTGAGTATCACATGTTCTGCTGTTCTCTGTATTTTTATGAGTTGTGGATTTCTGCAATAGTCTCCTTTAGCTTCAAAAATGGCTTCTTTGATTCTTTTCAGTTTTATACTCTAAATTTTTACTATTAATTAAAACTATGTCACCCCCTTAGACTATGGCTATCATAATTGTCCTTTGTGAGTCTGTTATCCCTACTTTAACTTATAATCATATCACTATTTACTGCGGATAAATATTTACTTTTGATTTTAGAAATCAATCACCTTTTCATTAATTTTTCCACTATTAGAACTTATATTAGAATTTTCTCCTGAAAAACTAAATATTTTTATGAGAATAAATTATCATGGGTAACATTATCCAAAGAAGTAAAAATATTGTTCTTGATCAGTAAATGCTAAGTAAGCTGAATCTTACACATCCCTGAGGTTACCAACATGTATCTTTGAATTTTCTTTACATCAGGGCTTCTGGAGTGTTATTGACACTGAATCCTTAGAGTCCATACTGGTGTGGAAGTAAAGAGAAATAAAAAAATAAAGAAATGAGTCAAGAGATGTTCACAGTTGTGCAGAAGAACCCTGTGCTATTTCTCTAGTGTGGATATAGAATTGAATTTCCTGGAAAGAAAGAAGACCAAGCTGCTTTGTCCCTTCTGTGTGGGAGAGGCCTAAGGCTAGAAGTCTGCTAAATGGATGCTGGCCCATAGGTCCTTCCCTTACCCCTGTTGGTCCTGTTTAGATATGTACCTTGTGGCTTATCCCCATTTCTCCTCACAAAGTCTTCCAGTTAACAAGATGTCCCCATCCCAAGAAGCCATCTCTTACCCAACAGGCAATAAAACTTACACTATGTTATGTGACCGAATCATTCAAATTCATTTGAGTACATTGTTTCACAACACCCAAGAATACTTCAACTTGTCTAAGCAGAACATCCTATGATCTATTGTTTTTCTAAAGAATATATAAATTAATAAGGGTTTGACTAGGATGGTCTCTTGCAAAGAACAGAAATTTTAAAGCAATTAAGAAATAGGTCAAGACAGCCAAAAGTCTATGCACAGGAAAATACCATATTTATAAGATTTTTATTCAAGATGAATGACATTATAGGGAAAAAAATCCTCAAATTTTAATTTCATTTTTAACAGCTAAAAAATTCACATATAACTTTATGCTTAATCATTTTTTATTTTTGTAATTACTCTGCATGATAAATAATGGCAAACAACTTTTTATTACCTTTTATATTATGTTAGTTTAAAATGTGTAATTTTCAATGCCCTTCTATATGAACAGCATGAATACTGGCGATTTTCTTTTAAAATTGACTTACTAAATTCACTGCAAAGTGTGTATTCTAGCTTATGTAAATGTCATTTGCTTTAAAGGATAGCAATGAGACCTTAGAGAAAAAGATTCTTTCTCTGGAATCTGCTGATCAGGATTTACAAAACAGGCTTGCACCAAAAATTGATTTTATTGATAATAAATGTGAATATTTAATGGACAGAACACTAACTCTCCAGACACTATATAAGGAAGAAAGATTATCATTAATTGATAAGATAAGGTCCATGGAATCATGTGTTTCTGAGGAACATAAAAACTTCTATGATTCCATGAGAAATCTGGAGTCCCTTGCCAGAGAGGAAGTTCACTCCATAGAACAGACCCTAGGTGCTCGTTTGCAGGCCTTAGAAGAAGCTCTCAGTAAACATGACAAGGGACCTAATAAGCAGAAGGGCAAGACCATAGAGGTTGTAACATCTCCAAATGGCTCTCACACAATGGCTTATCCTGTTATCATCCATGAGAAGCCAGCAGATGACACACACCCTGAGCCATATAATACATATACATTACAACCAATTTCAACAAGGGACTTTAAAAATATAAAAGAAGCAGTAGTTACGTATGGGATACACTCCACATACGTAAAACAATTGTTAAATTCGTGGTCTACCTCACATAGAATCATCCCAGATGACTGGCATCAGTTAATTTCAGCTGTTCTAGAATATAGTCAGCAGCTACAGTGGAAAAGCTGGTTGAGAGAAGAGGCAAAAAATTTAGAACAACAAGGTAAACTCAGAGGTTTTGTGATCTCCCAAGATCAAATACTTGGTGAGGGATGTTTCACTGACAGGAATGTACAAGCCATTTATGATGAACATACAATATCCCTATGCTGTACAGCAGCTCTAAATGCTTGGGAAAAAATTCCAGAACCTGGAAAACCAACTGAGGTATACACAAAGATATTTCAGGGACCGCACAAACCCTTCACTGATTTTTTACAAAGACTGAACACAGCTATAACAAGAGCTGTATCAGATAAAGAATTAAGAAAAGTATTAATTGAGTCCTTGGCATTCAACAATGCTAATGCAGAATGCAGAAGAATACTTACACCATTAAAGATCAGATCAGCTCCTTTGGAAGAATGGATTCAGTATACTAATGGTGTTGAGTCTCATAACTACAGTAATGAGGCTTGGATAGGAGAGACAAATCCCAGAGGTGAAAGAAGGCCCCGTGTTACCAAATGTTTTAAATGTGGTACACCAGGTCATATAAGTAAAAACTGTACATGGGGTACTCCTAGGAGTAATACTCCTTTTAGGAATAGCCTAAACAGGAGACCCCAACCACCTCCTGGATTATGTAGAAGGTGTGGCAAAGACCGACATTGGACCAGTGAGTGCAGATCAAAAATAGATACACGAGGTAACCCTTTACTGGTGGGAAATGCCTCAGGGGGCCTCTTGCAGGCCCCCAAATCAAATGTAGTACGAACATTCCCAGCCACTGTGGAAGAAATTCCTCTCCAAGACAACTGAATAAACCACTGCCTAATGTAAAAACCGATACTGCAATGGATGATAAAACAGCTCTGATGGATGGATCACAGTTTACAAAGAACACTATAGAACAAATATTTTGGCAGACTTCCATAAATGATCAAAGACCAAAGCTTAGAATTCGAATTAATGGCCTGGTTATGGAGGGACTGGTAGACACAGGTGCAGATGTGACTATAATTACACCAAAATCATGGCATCCAAATTGGCCTCTTCAAGAGGTAGATGTCCAACTTTTAGGGATTGGCACCCTATCTCAGATAAAACAGAGTTCGAGATAGGTTGAATGCATAGGGCCAGAAGGACAGAGAGGAAGGCTGAAGCCATATGTAGCAAATGTAGCAATAAATCTTTGGGGCCGAGATCTGTTACAACAGTGGAATACCCAGATTAAAATTCCTACACTTTCAGAAAAAGAATACAGACCAATGCATGTTTCTAGGAATAATATCATTGCATGCTATAAAAATCAGGCACCAACCATTCAGGCTGTTCACAAACAGAGAACAACTGCTGTTGAACTCTCAGAAGTACCAACTGCCTTACCTTTAAAATGGCTAACTAATAAACCTGTCTGGGTTGAACAATGGCCTTTGACAAAAGACAAGCTACAAGCTTTAGAACAGCTGGTTCAAGAGCAGTTAAATGCTCAACACATTGAAGAATCTACCAGCCCTTGGAATTCTCCTGTATTTGTTATTTAAAAAAATGTCTGGTAATTGGAGAATGCTGACAGATCTGAGAGCTATTAATAAAGTAATTCAGCCAATGGGCTCCCTACAGACTGGGATGCCCTTGCCCTCTCTGCTACCTAAAGAATGGCCTATAATAGTTATTGACTTAAAAGACTGTTTCTTTACCATACCCTTACAAGAAAATGATAGAGAAAAATTTGCCTTCACAGTACCTAATTATAACAATTCTCAGCCAGTCAAGAGATATCAATGGAAGGTCCTCCCACAGGGAATGTTAAACAGCCCTACTTTGTGCCAATACTTTGTGCAGAAACCATTGAAGATAATTCGTGTAAAGTTTCCACAATCCATAATTTATCACTATATGGATGATATCCTATTAGCTGATCCAAAGTTAGATACATTAGAAAGCATGTTTGAAGAAGTAAAAAAAGTTTTTCCTCACTGGGGACTGCAAATTGCTCCTGAAAAAATGCAAAGACGAGATTCTATTAACTACTTAGGATATAAGATAGAGCTATAAAAAATTAGACCCCAAAAGGTACAGCTAAGGAGAGATCGATTGAAGACTCTTAATGATTTTCAGAAGTTATTAGGAAGCATTTCCAACTTACTGGGTATCATGGGAATACCCAAAGATGGACTACAAAATTTGGCTAATACTCTAGAAGGGGACAAAGAATTAAATAGTCCAAGAGAATTATCAGCCGAAACTGAGAAGGAATTGGCTCTAGTAGAAAAGACAATTCGAGAAGCACATGTGGATCATGTGGATCCAGAACGTAAATGCATTCTTGTCATATTCCCCTCCAGACATTCCCCAACAGGTATTTTGATGCAGAGGGAAGATATTATATTGGAATGGATATTCCTACCACATAAACCAAATAAGAAATTAAAGACTTATATAGAAAAGATATCTGATTTGATTCAAAAAGGTAAACTAAGTCTTCGCAAGTTGACAGGAATGGACCCAGCAGAAATTGTAGTACCTTTAACTAATGAAATTTCATCACTATGGAAAGATAATGAATACTGACAGAGAGCCTGCAGTAACTTTTTGGGAGAGATTAACAACCACTATCCCAAAAGCAAGAGAATAGAATTCATAAAGAAGACCAAATGGGTCCTTCCTCACATTGTACGACAAAAGCCAATTTCTGGAGTCCTCACATTCTATACTGATGCAAATAAATCAGGGAAAGCAGGATATAAATCAGGAGACTTAAGTAAAGTGGTACAAAGTCCATACAGCTCTGTACAAAAGGCAGAATTGTATGCCTATCTTATGGTACTGATGGACTTCACAGAATTCCTCAATATAGACACTGACTCTCAATATGAGAGAGAGTTGTTTTACATATTGAAACTGCTGAATTTATTCCTGATAATACAGAATTAACTTCATTATTCATACAATTGCAGGAAATCATCAGAAAAAGGGAACATCCTATATATATAACACATATCAGATCCTATACAGGTCTGCAAGGACCTCTAGCACAAGGTAATGATGAGATTGATCAGTTACTAATAGGTAATGTGCTAGAAGCTTCAGAATTTCATAAGAAATACCATGTAAATAGCAAAGGTTTGAAGAAGGATTTCTCCATCACTTGGCAACAGGCTAAGGATATTGTGAAAAAATGTCCTACTTGTTCCATCTATAACCAACTTCCATTACCTGCAGGGAGCAATCCAAAAGGTATACAAAGAAATGAAATTTTGCAGATGGATGTGTTTCATTTTGCAGAATTTGGAAGATTAAAGTATATACATCATACCATTGACACCTATTCAGGATTTCAATGGGCAACTCCTATGAGTTCTGAAAAGGATGATTCTGTGATTACACACATATTAGAAGTTATGGCCATCATGGGAATACCTGTACAAATTAAGACAGACAATGCCCCAGCATATGTCTCCAATAAAATGAGGCAATTCTTTGCTTATTACAATATAAAGCATGTTACAGGTATACCACACAATCCCACAGGCCAAGCAGTCATAGAAAGATCCAATCAAACTTTAAAGGATATGCTAAATAAACAGAAACAGGTAACAATGACTCCTAGAAATAGATTGCATAGTGCTTTATTAACCTTGAATTTTCTCAATGCTGATGAAAAAGGAACAACAGCTGCGGAGAGACATTGGACGACAGACAAAACTCCTGAGCTAAATCAACTGGTTTATTTCAAGGATGTGCTGACCTCAGAATGGAAACCTGGATATGTTCTACGTTGGGGAAGGGGTTTTGCCTTTGTTTCTGCAGGAGAATAAAAGCTATGGATACCAGCCGGGTGGTGGTGGCGCACGCCTTTAATCCCAGCACTCGGGAGGCAGAGCCAGGCGGATCTCTGTGAGTTCGAGGCCAGCCTGGGCTACCAAGTGAGTTCCAGGAAAGGCGCAAAGCTACACAGAGAAACCCTGTCTCAAAAAAAAAAACAACAACAACAAAAAAAGCTATGGATACCAACAAAATTAATAAAAATTTGATTTGAACAGGAAAAACCCCTTGATGAGGTGAAGTAAAAGATCATCCACCAATGTGACATCTCTACAAGTTGTAAGAAAAATTTAACAATCAAGGTTGTGGTAGGGTTCTGTTTTTGTCTTTCCAGGATAATTTAAATACCCATCTTCCAAAAATCATAAGGCCTTGGATATCCGGATGTTTACAGCAGAAAGAAAGAATCTATTGGTACCAATCTACACACGGTAAAATCTCACTGTCTAACATCTCTGTCTCTATCAATCTAGAAAAGTTGTGGTTCCAATTTAATTATAAGCCAAGCTGGCTTTAGAGATGGAATTGGCTCACTCCTTCTCTAAACTCAAGCACATTGCTAAAAGAAAAGTTTGAGAGATTCTTCAGTCCCATAATAGAAGAGCCCTCTGGTGTGGGACAGAAGGAAACCAATAAAAAGGGACCATTGTCTTCTAGATTCTAATTCTCTCCATACTTACTCTTGATTTCTCAGAATCCTTTCTTACATGCTATGTCCTCTTTAAATCCAAATCTTCCATCTTGATAACAAATAAGTTTTTCTAATAGCAATCTCAGAAGTCTCCAGAAAGAAGATGGGGCCCCAACAACAACTCTACCCAATCCAGAATGATGCCATGGTAATCATCATCATACTACACTTCTTACCAGAATTTCAGACAATCTTACCCATTACTCTAAGACTTGCTGCAGAACCTACAGTTAGTCTAACTGAGATTTAACTATCTGAGCTTTCTCACAGTACCCAACAGAGATAACATCACCCTCTAAACAGCAGGAAGCAATTCTAAGAAAATGACGGCCCTTCTCCCTTAGGTTTCATAATTCTCAGGGTTATGGATGATGGTTATAGGGTTGTGGGTGGAAGGAAATATTAAACTCAGTATTCTAAAAAAAAAAAAAAGTAAAAAAAGAAATGGAATGGATAGGTATAAGACATTATGGTAGATTATTGTGTATACTAGTAAACAAATTTAGTAAAATAGCAGCCTTAAATAATTTGCTCTGTAATTTGCACTGTTATGGATTCTTACATGTTGATACAAATGTAAACTATTTTTATATTCCTGTTTAAGATAATTTGTATATTGATACAAATACATAACTATATTTGTTATAATGTACATATATTTCTACTCTTATTTGAAATATTTATATATTGATACAAATGTAAATTTATATCTGTCATACTTTATGTATGTTCTACTTCTGTTTAGGATATTCTGTATATTGATATATATTTAAGATTATTGTCATATTGCATATCACACTACATACTCCTACCTCTGTTATAAATATTGATATATATTTAAGATTATTGTCATATTGCATATCACACTATATACTCCTACCTCTGTTATAAATATTGATATATATATATATATATATATATATATATATATATATATATTTAAGATTATTATCATATTGCATATCGCACTATATACTCCTACCTCTGTTATAACATCTTGTGTATTGTCACAATTTTGAAGTCATCGTTCTTTACCATACACTTGCTTGTAGACTGTCTACCTTGTTTACGTGAAGCCTTAGTCCTTAGGTTATTTCAGTAGATAAGACTGATAGATTTATAGTCACCTATGCTTGTCATCTCTATAGTTACGTTAGTTAGGTTATACATATTTACAGATACACAGGTCAGATGGACAGGTAATCTTCAAACACTTCATAGACCTAGAGAATATGGCATTTAAATAACTTAGAATTCTGTCGATGTGAGACACAATTGCTTCTGGCTGCACCAATTTGATCCCGAGAGAATGTTGGGCTTCTAGACATTTCCATTTGGAAGTTTGTCTTCTTGGTACAAAATGGCCTACTGGGCAAAGAACTGCCCTTGCCTCAATGGCTGACAGTACAAATGTAATGCTATCTTTTCTGGACAAGCGGGACACAAGGAAAGTGACCACTGTACTCCACCAAGACAGGGTAAGATGGTCTTTCAGAATTCCTGTTTCTGAAAATGGTCTGTCAGATACTTTAGGCCTGTAGCCAATTTGAATGCATGAACAATGCTGAGAAACATTAGGTTACTGTCCAGGCTGCCAGCTGTCTCAGTCTACCCTCGCAAGATTCGCGAAAGTTGCTTGCATCCATCTACCATTTCTCAGGTACCATTATATTCCTTCTTAGGTCTTTGATGGGATTGAAGACTAGCAGTTATAGTTACAACTTAGTAGATAGAACATATTAAGTATTAGATTCAGGTTCTTTAGGATAGGACACCTTTTGGAATGATCTTTGTAACATGCCATTTACCTATGCTCTATACTTCTCTGGATTTTAGTATGTGTTTCTTGCTTGATATTGTTTGCATTGGTTGTAGTTCCATCTTATCTAGGTCATTATCCCTCATTATTCCTGGACAATATTTGATAACCATTCCTTTGTATATAGTCTTGTATTAGGTTAGAACTTTCTTATTTAGACAAAAAGGGGGAGATGTAGTGGGTAGCCATTCCAGCTTTGATCTGGAAGTTCCAACCCCCATTGAGACTTCAGCAACTGTCACGCCTACAAGGTGGGGCCAAGGGAGGCACCTGGGGACCCGAGATCTGGATTGGCGGGCGCTCTTGCCGTTCCAGGACCCTGGATAGTGGAGGTGGGCCAAGCAGAGCTCCAGAGAACACCGCTGGACTGTGATACACCTTCCCCAGACCCCGCGACCTACCTATCCCTTAATTTGTAAGTTACGCCATTAAATAAATCTCCTTTTAACTACGTGGAGTGGCCTTAATAATTTCACCAATACACCCTCGTGACTATTGCCAGTAGTCTGCGGTGGAGTCATCCTTGTGGATTCCTGGGAACCTTCCTAGAACTCTGTTTCTCCCTATTCCCATGGTGTCTTCATTTATCATGGTATCTTTCCTTGCTCTTCCACTCTGTCCCTGTTCCAACTTGAATCTCCCACTCATCTAAGTTCTCATTCCCCCATCTCTTTCCCTCCATTACCATCTCACCTCCAGTTTGCTCATGTAGATCCCATCCATTTCTCCATCATTGGGCAATCCATGAGCCCTTTCTATGGTCCTCCTTGCTAGCTAGCTTTCCTGGAGCTGGAGGTTGCAGTCTGATTATCCTTTGCTTTATATCTAGTATCCACTTATGAATGAGTACATACCGTTTGTCCTTCTGGGTCTGGGTTATCTCACTAAGGATGGTATTCTCTAGTTCCGTCCATTTGCCTGCAAATTTCAAGATGTAATTGTTTTTCTCTGCTGAGAAGTACTCCATTGTGTATATGTACCATATTTCTTTATCCATTCTTCAGTTGAGGGGCATCTAGGTTGTTTCCATGTTCTGGCTATTATGAATAACACTGCAATGAACATAGTTGAGCATGTGTCCTTGTGGTATGATTGAGCATTCCTTGCGTATATGCCCAAGAGTGGTATAGCTGGGTCTTGAGGAAGATTGATTCTCAATTTTCTGAGAACTCACCATATTGATATCCAAAGTGCCTGTATAAGTCTGTACTCCCACAAACAGTGAAGGAGTGTTCCCCTTGCTCTACATCCGCTCCGACATAAGCTGTCTTCAGTGTTTTTGATCTTAGTCATTCTGACAGGTGTAATATGGTATCTCAGTGTCATTTTGATTCACATTTCCCTGATGACTAAGGATGTTGAGCAATTCCTTAAATGTCTTTCAGCTGTTTGAGGTTCTTCTGTTGAGAATTATCTTTTTAGCTTTATAGCCCAATTTTTAATTGGACTGTTAGGTATTTTGATGTCTAGTTTCTTGATTTCTTTATATATTCTGGATATCAGCCCTCTGTCAGATGTGGGATTGGTGAGTGAAACTCAAAGTGATTCCACTAAAACCAGGAACAAGACAAAGTTGACCACTCTCCCCATATTTATTCAATACAGTACTTGAAGTTCTAGCTAAAGCAATAAGACAACAAAAGGGGATCAAATGGATAGAAATTGGAAAGGAAGAAGGCAAACTTTCACTATTTGCAGATGATATGATAGTGTACATAAATGATCCCAAAATTTCTACCTGGGAACTTCTACAACTGATAAACTCCTTCAGTAATGTGGCAGGATACAAGATTAACTCATAAAAAAATTGGTAGCCCTCCTATATACAAATGATAAAAGGGCTGAGAAAGAAATCAGAGAAACATCATCCTTTACAATAGCCACAAATATTATAAAATACACTGGGGCAACTCTACCTAAGCAAGTGAGGACCTGTATGACAAGAACTTTAAGTCTCTGAGGAAAGAAATTGAAGAAGATGTCAGAAAATGGAAAGATTTACAGGTTAGTTTCTTTAAAAAAAAAATACAAAAATGCATGACAATTTGTTAATTGTCTTCTATGATCAGTGATACTCATTTATTAATATTTGTGTGTTTAATTGAACACAGAAAATAAAAACTACATATATAAATATCATCCCAAGTAGAAATATATATATATATATATATATATATATATATATATATATATATGTGTGTGTGTGTGTGTGTGTGTGTGTGTGTGTGTGTATTCTTACTTTAGGTATATTAATAATTTTAAAAAATATATGATTTTTTAAAAATTATATAATTAAACTTAATTGTAATTTTAAATATAAAATTTAAAAATATGTACTAAAAGGAGCTAAGAGAGTATTTATGTGCATATAAAATTGAAATAAAGAATAAATAAATTTGAAAAGAAGGTGTAGATAGAGCAGTTCATCCAACAACATCAGAATGAAATTATCCTAAACATCTTACACAGCAAGATAAATAACAAAAAGAAAATGAACCTGCTCCTATGTGGATAGATCATAATGGTGTATATACAGAGAATATACACAGGATTACCATCAAAATCAAAATGAAATGAGTCATGCAGCTAAATGTAAATAACAAGTCATAAAGTCTCTAGAGAAAAATACAAGAGAATGTTTTCATGTCTTTGGAAGCATTAAAAAATGTTTTATTCTAATAACAATGAGCCATAAGAATATTTTCATGTAACTTCTGTTATACCAACTGACCAAAATGGGCAAATGCCATTAATATATCTACAATAATGATTGAAAGACTGTTAACAGGGAGAATTTCAGAATAAAAGCTTATAAAGTATTTTCAGTATTAACTTCACACACAATCACTAAAACTTAGAACTCAAATATGATAATAGAATCATAACATATTTTAATTCAAATAATACATGAGAGGTAATTCTTGAACAGGTAGGTATTCTAATTCCAGTTTCAGTAGTTGATTGCTGAAGTGTGAACTTGGATTATCAACTAAAAACCATGTGTTAGAACCATGTTTCAAAAGAAAGCACTTTTGGAGAGATGGGTCAATATTAAGAAGTAGAATGCAATGGGTGATATTTGATTTTTAAGCATGTGCCCTAGAAAGTGAAAATAACATACTCACATCTTCTTTCACTCTCCTTCCTTCTTCTTTGTGGTCAAGTTGTAAGCAAATGGGATCCACTTTGTGCACTAGAGGGTATGTATGCACAGGAGATGATCAAAACTGAAATGTATGTAAAGGATGCTTGTTCTTGGCTTAATAAGTCAGTACAGAAAGTTTTTCATAAATCAAATCCTGAAGTCTTATACTTCCCTTACATTATTATTACACAATTGTTACAAAAATATTATAACACATATAAAATACATTTTAAAATGTGCAATAACCCTGATGATTTCATAAATTTATTTACTTGAAATTTGGGAATGACATGTACTTTATTTCAAAAATCATTATTGAAATGTATAAACTTTAAGATTTGAGAACTTCAAATTTTTTTAAATATTTATTCTATTATTTATTTGAATATTTTTCATTTATTGAAAATAGATTATTTTCTCATACAATATATCTTAAATACAGTTTCCCCTCCTACTCCTCCTAATCCCTTCCTATTTTGCCTCCTCTCTGGTTCTACTGCTTTTCTGTCCTCATTAGAAAAACAGGCATCTAGGCAATAACAACCAAATATGACATTATAAAATATAATAAAATAGAAAGAAAACCATCACATTGAGGCTGGAGAAAGCAAGCCAACAGAAGAAAAAAGCCTCAAGTGTAGGCACAAGAATCAGAGACCCACTAATTCACACACTCAGGAGTCCCATAAAAATAGTAAGCTGAATGCTATGATATATGTGCAGAGGACTTGACGTAGACTCATGTATGCTTTATTTTTGCTACTTCAGTCTCTCTGAGCTCAACCAAGTCTTGTTCAGTTGACTCAGAGGGCCTTGTTATTTTCATATCCTCCATGCCCTCTGGATTGTACACTCTTTCAGCCTCCTCTTCATGGGTTCCCTGAGTTTATAAACTACTTAAAAAAATCTTTAGAAATTTCTTAATAATATAATTAACATATATGCAATTGAGTGATAGGACATCCTTTATAGGTACTATATATTTTAGATAGAGTGCACAGCTTTAACTTATTTCCTATAGCTTTGTTACAGGGAATGTTAATCTAGCCATTGAGTCATAGAACAAATATTCACCTTATACAACATATCCTAGGCATTGCAATTTCAGAATTGTGTCCATATGATACTTTTACTGTATAAACATATTAATATTTAAGAAGAAAATGCAACATCTAAATCTTTATAATTTAAAAAATATTTTCTTGTTAAATAGCTTACCATGATCATATGTCCTTCTTTAACCCAAAATACCAATTGTGAGAAGTTTAACTTTGCTGTTTATTTCATTTTCTGCAGAATAGGAAATTGTAGCAGATTATTTCAACCATTCTACGTTATCTATGATTCTGAGAATCAATAATTTATAGAAGTCCACAAAGAAGTAAAGTTTACCTTAACAGTTCACGACAGAAAAGTTGGACTTCATGAAACATGCCAAAATTTTAATATTTTATCATCTACTAATATCATTGCTCAATTACCCTGTTCTTTATGGTGCATTACTAGAAGACATTTGTAAATATTTATTTCAGAGTTATATTATATGTCATAAAACATTACTGGTATTTAGCTAAAATTTATCAGCTAGTGAGCTATGTGGATATTTAATATTAATTTTATAGTACTCATAATAAAATGTTCATTTAATAGGAAAATAGTTTATAAGACTATCTCACAATAAATAAAATATTGATTGAGGGGATGGGGGAGATAGATCAGCAAATAAAATTAAGTTATTGTTGGTAGCCTTATGACTTGAGTTTGGAGTCCTAGGACACACATAAAAGTCAAATACAATATCATGAATGTCTGTGATCTCAGCATGCTTGTAGAAGTGAATGACAGATAAAGGAGATTCTCAAGAAGCTCCCAGATCGAGTATCCTTATTAATACCCTCCAAAGACACTGTCTCACACAAGATGGAAGGAAGAGTGAGGACTAAAACACAAAGGTTGTCTGCCAACTTAGACATTACTAACTGCATCTGCAAAGAGAAGTCCTGCAATTTATTTATTGGCAATTTCATAGTCTTTATAAATGCTTTGTCTTAGTTAGTGTTTCTATTGCTACAACAAAACACCATGACCAAAAAGCAAATTAAGGAGAAAAAGGTTTATTTGGCATACACTTCTATATTTCTGTTCATCATTGAAGGAAGTCAAGACAAGATTCCAAGTAGAAAAGAACTTGGAGGGAGGAGCTGATGCCATGGGCATGGAGAGGTGCTACTAACCAGCTTGCTCCCCATGGCTTGCTCAATCTGCTTTCTTATAGAACCCAGGACTACCCAGGACCACCCAGGATCACCAGGCCAGGTACGGCATCACACATCAATCACTAATTAAGAAAATGCCATACAGCTAGATCATATGGAGGAATTTTCTTAATAATTGAGAATCTCTCCTTTCAGATAACTCTTACAATTATCAAGCTGACATAAGACTAGGCAGCACATGCTTCAAAGTTATTTACTCATGGGTCTTAAATAACAAAAGCAAACAGTAATTTTTGATTATATAGTATTTTAAAGTATATATACTTTAAACTTTATATTTTGGTTATTTTCAATTTTTAGTCATCTAAGTATTTATTGGAAATTAAGTCTTTCAATATAGTTGTGTAAATTTAAATAATTTTAAGTTTCATTGAAATATATATTGATAAATATACTTTGCATTTTATCTCTCTTATGAGATTTAGCCAATAAAAGAAAGTGATTAAAATCATGATGCAGAAATTTATTTTGATATCTCAAGTAAATTTTAGAAATGGTAGATCAAAATTATTATTTCTCCATTTCCATTTAATAAAAATGAATACACTTTTTTCAAAAACAAAGTCTCATAGTCCAAATACTTAAGTATCATTTCAGTCACATATTTAAAGAAGAGCAGATATAGTTTACAAGATATATAGTTAACTAGGTCTATAGGAGTATACTGGCAACCTAAAAGATGGAAGAAAGAATGAAATCCTTCATATTTCCTGTGATAAAATAATCATGTTTATTTGTAGAAGTAAATTGCAGGTGGCCATTATGAAGAAAATATCCCCAGGTGGGGGACATTATTACTTACTCATCCCAGACCCAATGCAGAAGCATAAGGATAATTCTGTCCATGCTAGAATTTACATGTTGTAACAATTATTTTTTAAAGTATGTACCAGGTGTTGAGAATATTGTCATGTACACTTTAAAGAGATTATTTTCTGAAGTTAATTGTGAGAAAAATGAATAAAAATCTCTACCCTTTACAACCATATCAGAAATCCTCAGCTTTTTTGTTATTAAAAAAACTCAATTAAAAAAATTATACTAAAACCTAAGGATAGACCAAAACTTGCAAGAAGGAAAAAATAAGAAAGTACAGATTGATAACAGAATAAGTCCTAGAGACAAAAGTGTGTGCCTTTTCCAGCTTGGTACTCAAGATCTTCATCATATACTCAAACATGTTCATGAGATCAGAGAACATTTCCTGCCCAGGCCTGAGGGAGAGGATGAGCAAGAAGCATATGATGAAATGAAATAATCCAGACCCTCCCTCCCTCAAACAAAAACCTTAAAGGAGAGGTGAATCCAGTGACACATAATAATAAAAATAACATTATACACAAATGTTCCTTATTAAGACATGCAAACTTGGCATCAACAAATACTATCTCACAGAAACCAGATTGTGCTCTGTGTGTATGTGTGTTATATAGCTGAAACAAAGTTGTACCAACATCAAAGCCATCAAAATAACCAATGTAATAAAAGAAATGATAAGAAAGATATTTTTTTCACAAAAGGAGAGGAAACGTGGACACATGATGAAGTAGAGCTGTTATAAAAGTTACAATGCTGACTTCTTTTATTCACTCTCACCTGTTATAGACAAAAAATATTTTCATTAAATTTGCATTACAGTGAAACAACTAGACAAAGCCACAGAAGAAAATGAGGGGAAGGGAAATATGTCTGTTCAAACTTACCAAATTTAAATATTGACTATATACTCTATGAGTAATAAAGCTATTAACAAAAAATGAAAATTAAAAAAAGATAGAATTGAAATCAAGAAATAAAACTGAATATAGAAAATCATATTTTAGATTTTATTTTGCCACCATTTTGAATGGTAAAATAAGTTAAATATAGCCACTATTACTAATTCTTTCTCTATTTTTTATTTTTAATATTTGAGAATTTGATATATGCATACAATGTGCCCTGATTAAATTTATGCCATTCATTCTCTTTTACTTCCTTCCCTGTACTGCACAACCTTTCTCCCTTCTAACTAACTTCATATGCTAAGTTTTTTAAATACTTTAATGATTCCACTTAGTCTTAGCTGTACTTTGTAGGGGTAGAACCACCTACTGGAACATGAATAGCCAATAGCCATGGGCCCTCACATGGGCCACACCCCTGAAGAAAACTGACTTTCTGTTCTCCTGCAGCATTCAATAGCCAATAGCTCCTAAGTAAGGTTGGGACTTCATGACTACTTCCCTATCTATTTTGGAATTTCGGCCGGCTTGATCGTGTACAAGTCTTATGCACCTAGTCACAGCAGCTATGATTTCGTATGTGTGACAGCCCTATAATCCATTAAATACTGTTTCATTGCAGGCCCACTAATTTGATTCTCACAATCTCTCTGCCCCATTTCCATGGTGATCTCTGAGCACTGGCGGAAGGGAATATGAAATAAATGATCCATTTGCAGCTGAACACTTCACAGCATCTTATGCTCTACAAGTTGGCCATTGTGAATTTTGTATTACTCACCATTCACTGAAAAATGCTTCTCTGCTGAGGGCTGAGAGATGAACTGATCTATGGGTATAAAGGTAAGAGGCAGGGGACAGTTTAAAATTATGACCATTCAGCGGAATAACAATAAATATGTTCTCACCTAAAGCTGATGATCCACCCACTACTGGGGTTTGGACTCAATAAACAGCACCCTGCATGAGTTCTGTTGGCGAAGCCAACTTTAAGTTCAAACAGAAAGTGGCTGGTTAGTCCCATAGCATTCATGTCACTAGCACACCAGTGGTGATATTGTGACAGACCACTTGTTCTTACAGCTTGCAGGGCTCATAGTTGGATCATAAAATCAATTACTTTTCTTCCTCCATAGCATGCATTGAATCTTCTAGAACTTTGCAAGGTTGTAGGTAGGAATGAAACTTCTTTCTGGGTACCTGTTTATTTTCTTCATGTGCTATTTTAGTATGTAATCATTGAAAATAATACTAGGCTACAGAAGAACGTTTTCAGATAATATATAATGTGCTTTAACCATAGCCTTCCTGTTTCTACCCTACAACCAACTCTTGTACAAACCTGTTTCAGTGGCTCTGTATAAAAGACTCATTCAAAAACACCGTGTTTTGAGAGATGAGACATTGTTTCACAAACTTCAGGAAGGATTAGAGGTTTCTACATTAGGAAAAAATTTGAGTTTCCTCTTTCATTAAGGTAAGAAGAGTAATTGAAGTGTATTTCCTTTAAGATGTAGAGTGACACTGAGATTCTACCAACTTTGGTGTTGTGTTAATCTTTTTGTTATTGTTTTCACAGTCAAAGCATATATCGTTGTTGTGAGTTCCATGATAAATGGTACTTGTGAAAAATTGGGTTGTTCTGTTCTGCCAATAAATAGGGTATTAAATGTTACTAATTCAGGGGTCAGATATGACCATGTCAGTTTGGCTTATAAAGCCAGATTTTCCTATTAATCTTAAGCACTATAAATTTATCTGTTTCTCTCATTCATTTTACCTCTAAATCAGTTCCACATAAAAATGAAATAAACATGTTTCTCTGCCTTTGAAAATTTCAGTGCACACATTGTCTACTATATAGCCTTATAATAAATGACAACTTTGTGTCTCTAGGATTTCAAAGCATATCTAAATGTCTGGTAGCTAAAATGAATATTGATTTCTTAGGTTGTTATTGGCATCTTATATAGACATGGGGACCTAACAAACAAAGTTAACATTAGCCCAGGACCTACCAATATTAAAAAATCAAGTTTCATAAGTTCCACAGCACTCACAATACGTAATCAATATCAACTTGGCCTGGGATCTGAAAGTGTTAGGGGGCTCCATCTGGAAGCAAAGAGCTTAACCAGAGTAAACAGTAAGAGCACGTGGGAAACAGACAGCAACTGATAACTAATACAACTGTGCATTAAGACTCTCTCTGCTGAATTCCTTTAGACATTATTATGCTTTACCTCATTGGCCTAATGAACATCATGTTTTCTAGGCACACTGACTGCACCTGAAGATCACCACACATAAGCAATCCTCATTCTTGTTGCTAGAGTTTTCCTGCCTGGCCCACAGGCAGGACAAATCTTTATCACCTGCCAGTCCCACAGCCTCAGACCCGACCAAGTAAACACAGAGACTTATATTGGTTACAAACTGTATGGCTGTGGCAGGCTTCTTGCTAACTGTTCTTATATCTTAAATTAATCCATTTCTATAAATCTATACCTTGCCACACGGCTCGTGGCTTACCAGCATCTTCACATGCTCTTTGTCATCGTGGCGGCTGGCAGTGTCTCTCTGACTCAGCCTTCCACTTCCCAGCTTTATTCTCCTCTTTGTCCTGCCTATACTTCCTGCCTAGCCAATGGCCAATCAGTGTTTTATTTATTGACTAATTAGCAACACATTTGCCATACAGAACATCCCACAGCACATTCTGACTTTGTGTGTGTGTGTGTGTGTGTGTGTGTGTGTGTGTGTGTGTGTGTGTGTGTTCCTTCTTTGGGTTATGTTGGTGTGAAATTATTTATTGCCTGTAATTTTGTAGGTGTAAAATACCTGCTTGGGTTGGAGTTTTGCTCATAGTACCTACTGGATTTGTGGACACATATTATTTAAATTTTACTTTATCATGGAATATCTTGTTTTCTCCATCTGTGGCATTTCAAAGTTTTGCCTGATGTAGTAGTCTGAGCTGGCATCTGTGGTCTCTTAGAGTCTGCAGCACACCTGTCTAGGTCTTTCTAGCTTTTAGAATCGCCGTTGAGAATTTGGATGTAATTCTAATATGTCTGCCTTTATATGCTATTTGGCCATTTCTCTTACAACTTTTAATGTTATTTTTTGTTCTGTGTATTTAGTGTTTTGGTTTTTATGTGGTAAGGGGTCTTTTTCTGATTCAATCTATTAGGTGTTTTATAATCTTCTTATACCCTTATAGGCATGTCTTCCTTTATGTTAGGATGATTTTCTTCTATAATTTTGTTAATATTTTATGGGCTCTTAGCTGGGAATCTCATCTTCTATTCATATAATTCTTATGTTTAGTGTTTTCACAGTGTCCCTGATTTCCTATATGTTTTGTGTTAGGTATTTTTTTTAGATTTAACATTTTCTTTGACTGATGAATCTATTTCTTCTATTGTGTCTTCAATGCTTGAGATTCTCTCTTCCATCTCTTGTATTTTGTTGATGATGCTTGCATCTGTAGTTCCTATTCACTTACCTAAATTTTCCAATTCCAGAATTCCCTCAGTTTGTGTTTTCTTTATTGTTTCTATTTCCATTTTCAGGTCTTGAAATAGTTTTATTTGCTTCCTTTAACTGTTTCTTTCTTTTTTTCTTTTCTTGGTTTTCTTGACATTCTTTAAGGGATTTATTGATATACTCCATTTTTTATTGTCTTTTCCTTGATTTTCTTAAGGGATTCGTTCATTTCTTCTTTAGGACCACTATCATCATCATAATATAAACTTGGTTTTGTTTTTAAGGTCTCTTTCAGTCACTCACCTCTTGGTCCAATCAGAACTGGCAGATTTTGTGTCTCAGGTATCTGCTGAGTTCACAGGGAGATGAATGGGTTTGGGGCATGGAGTGGGTCTTATAGATTGCAGGGTCTGATGGGGGGTTGTTGGTGGGGATGTCTGCATGAAGGAGTCTTCTATGCAGGCCTGCACCTGGGGCAGCCATGAGTGGTAGTAGGGTAGACAGGTCTCTAGGGCTGGGAGAAGAGATACTCACCTATTGGTCCAATCCCATTACATTTTTTAGACTGGCAATATTTAGTTTTACCCTAGGATCTGGGCTATCAAGTCTCTGGATCTTGGTCATTCCAGCAGTGTCAGATATGGGCTCCATTGTCTTAACTTATTTTCCAGGTAGTATATCATTGTGGATCAAAGTGTACCTAGATTAGTGTTTCTCTTTTGATAGTCTGCAGGTGACTTATAGTACCAAAGACACTAAAATGTAGGGATGTAAGTTCAACAATGATGCCTTTTTGTGAAGAGCTACCTATTGTCTTGGCAAAAGCCTGGATTGCTGGGCGATTTCCATGCAACCCTTTAACCAACAACTAAATTGGATGTAACCCACTCCCAGTACTGAAAGCTTTATTTGGTGACAAGAGATTGCAAGTTGTGACTGTTTCTCTCATTGTTTGGAGACTATATTTGAATTGCTTTTATATACTTTAGGATGTTTCTTCTGTGCTAGCTTTCCATATATCAGAGCTTACGGAACACCATGGAAGAGGAAGCATAAAGCATTCAAGAGCCAGAGGGCATGGAGGACACCAGGGGACCAAGACCCAACAAATCAACTGAGCAAAGTTCATATGAACTCATAGAGACTGAAGCTGCAAGAACAAGAACTACATGGGTCTGCTCCAGGTCCTCTGAATATAATGTATAGTTTTCTGTTTAGCGTTTTTATGGGACTCCTGAGTGAGTGAACAAGTGGGCCTTTGATTTTTATGTCTTCTCTTGAGGATTTTTCTCTTTCCGTTGATTTGTCTTGTCCAACCTCTATTTGATAGTTTTTGTTTTATCTTATTGTATTATTTTATTTTATTTTGTTATGTTTTGTTGTTATCTCTTAGAAGCCTGTTCTTTTCTAAGGAGAGACAGAAAAAGAGTGAGTCCTTACAGGAGGGGAGTTGGGGATGAACTGGGAGGAGTATAGGGAGGGGGAACTGTAATCAAGATGTATTCTATGAGAAAAAAATCTGTTTTCCGTAGAGAGTAGAGGGAGAGGAAACCATAATCAGGATATATTATAAGAGGGAAAAAACTATTTTCATGCAAAGGAAACAAAAACAAAAGAAGAATGAAGATCTAAAAATTTGAAAGAATGAAAAGCAGAAGATGGATAGAAATATCTTTGTAAGTTTTTCCCCTTTGAAATACTATATTATGTTTATTGAGTTGCATAAATTGAAATCCTTGCATCATTACAATGTTTGTAATATGTACTTTGATAAATAAATAAATATATATATATATATATATATATATATATCCTTCATATGTTGTTGGATTCATTATGAAGTATTATATTGATTAAATCTTTCTTCAGGTAAATACATATTTACCCAGAGAACTCTGTTGGCTGCTGCTTCTAGCAACAGTCTTCAAATTTTCAGTGGACTCTGTGATTCAGTTTTATTCAGTCATTTCACTGAAAACTGATTTATTCTTTGCCTACTAAGCTTATCATTCTTTGAATTTCACCACTCCCAAATGATGTGGCTTCTTATTTGACAAGAATATATCCACTGTTTTTCAATATATAAACAGTAACAATCTGACTCATAAATGCATTGCTCTTTAGTATTCAGCAAATGTCCCTTTCTCTTGGTCCACAGTGGGCAGCCCGTTCCCAAAGTCATTCCATAATTTGATTTCCATATATGTTTGTGCAGTTATTAACTTTGGCTGCAGCATGGTTCCTTGTCTCTCTTCACTATAGAAAATCCAAGCATCCTCTACTATATGAAATAGATATCCCACAATGTCATTTATATAATTCTACCATTCAGATATCTTTTAAATAATATATATTATGTTTCATGCCATAAATCTAGCTTTGTACTACAGGACTCTTCAATAAAGTTATAGGAAACACTAGTTTTAACATAATTAATACCCAATTACATGTTTGAAACTATCATCACTATGAATAAATACTTGGCATTAATAGCTTAAGTGAGAAGTGTTTGTTTACCTCATGGTTTTAAATAAATCAAGGGTGGTTTGACTTAATGACCTTGTGAATAACATTATAGCAGTGAGAGAATATACCTGAGGTTCTTATTAGAATGGTGGAGAGGAAGTATAAAGCAAAGAAGGGCAGACGATAGCTGTAGTGGGTAGCCATTCCAGCTTTGATCTGGAAGTTCCAATCCCCATTGAGGCTTCTGGTCCCGCCTACAAGGTGGGGCTGAGAGAGGACTCTGAAGACCCGAGATCCAGATGCACTGGCTCTCTTGGTTCCTGGACCCTGGAAGCTGAAGGTAGACCTAGCAGAGTTCTCCAGAGAACACTGCCGGACTGCACCTTTCCCAAACCCTGTAGCATATCCCTTCACTTGTAAGTTACCCCACTAAACAAACCTCCCTTTTAACTACGTGGAGTGGCCTTAATAATTTCACCAATACATAGCCTTCATAGAATTGCCCTGGTGACCTATACTCTCTAACTTGAACGCACTTCTTCATGTTCCTAGAGCCTCCATAATCACACTACCCTCAGTCACTAAGAATTCAACTTAGGAGCCCATGGGACACACCACAGCTTCAAGCCATGTCTTTCCCCAATGCTGCTGATTCCTGTGCAAGTTTCTAATGCTACTGATTTTCCAGGACCTGAATAGGAGATGTGGTGGTATTGTGTTCCCCAAAATATTGTGTACCTTAATAAACTTATCTGGGGTCAGAGAACAGAAAAGCCACAAGATACTTAGGCTAGAAAATGTTAGAACACGCCTTTAATCCTAGCATTCCAGAGACAGAAAACCCTGTGGATCTCTGTGAGTTCAATGCCACATTGGAAACAGCCAGGCATGGTGATACATGCCTTTAATCCCAGAAAGCAGCCTTTAATCCCAGGGAGTGGTGGTAGAAAGCAGAAAGGTTTATAAGGCATGAGGACCAGAAACTAGAAGCATTTGGCTGGTTATGCATTTGGCTGGTTAAGCATTTGGCTGGTTAAGCGTTCAGGCTTCTAGCAACACAGTTCAGCTGAGACCCATTCTGGATGAGGACTTAGAGGCCTCCAGTCTGAGAAAACAAGACCAGCTGAGGATCCGGCAAGGTGAGGTAGCTGTGGCTTGTTCTGTATCTCTGACCATCCAGCATTTCACCCCAATAACTGGCCCCGGGTTTGATTTTATTAATAAGAACTTTTAAGATTCATGCTACATCTGGCACCCCACGTTGGGCGCCAGATATTGGTGTAATTATTATGGCCACTCCACATAGTTAAAAGGAGATTTATTTAATGGCATAATTTACAAGTTAAGGGATAGGTAGGTCGCGGGGTCTGGGGAAGGTGTATTGCAGTCCAGCAGTGTTCTCTCGAGCTCTGCTTGGCCAACCTTCACCATCCAAGGTCCCGGAACCAAGAGAGAGCACCGCCCATCCAGATCTCAGGTCTCCAGGCATCTCCCTTGGCCCCGCCTTGTAGGCATGATGGTTGCCGAGTCTCAATGGGGGTTGGAACTTTTAGATCAAAGCTGGAATGGCTACCCACTACAAGGAGATGCTGGTTAGACCTGTCCCATGAGATGAATCATTTCTGCTCACCACTAAGTGTTTATGTAATTAGTATTCTTCATCTTTAAGCTTCTGTAAATTTTACTATTCAAGTAAGTAGAAAAGAAACTTTCCTAATTGTAACCAATTAAAGACCATCCTTAAAAAGATGAGTGCAGCCAGGCGGTGGTGGCGCACGCCTTTAATCCCACCACTTGGGAGGCAGAGCCAGACGGATCTCTGTGAGTTCGAGGCCAGCCTGGGCTACCAAGTGAGTCCCAGGAAAGGCACAAAGCTACACAGAGAAACCCTGTCTCGAAAAACCAAAAAAAAAAAAAAAAAACAGATGAGTGCTCTCTTATCCAAGTTGTCCTAAGCAAATGCTAAACAGCAATAGGTAAAGGGTTAAAGGCTGACATGTACAGTTGTTCAGCATAGAATACATGATATTGCCCAAGACATAATGCAGTAGTGCCATTCATTTTCAATCTGATATTTTACTGTTACAGATTACTCACACATGCCAGTATTTGAGGAAAGTATGCTACCATTGTACATTATTACTTTGGTTGCTGCAACAGATCCGAAGCAAATCCTTCTTCTATAATAGTCATATTCATCTGTATGTGTTCAGAGCATGAGTAATATGAGGATCATAGTGTGGGTGACATTTTTATGAAAGGTTTTATAATATACGTGAGAATCCTCACATTAGCTATAGCTCATCCAGGTAAATTCTATCAGCATATCTACATCATAAAGGCACCTACAAAGGTAAGTCAAAGGAAGAAAGAATTGAGGTCAGATTCACTACATTTTAGTAGCATTTTTTCTAGTTTTGTATACATTTATTGTAACAAATTGTAAGACTGGTAAATAATATTTGGATTAATTCAGAAACATTGTATTAGTTGCAATGAATTAATCTGCAAGTTTATATATGAGTGATTATTTTTCAAACTTATAAAGTACCGGTATCTCATAGAGAATGCAAGCTCAAAATTGTACCGTATTTAAGCCTACGCTGGAAATAAAAGACTTAGCAAGTTATGTAATACAGAAATGTTTGCAATGGATCAATTGAAGTGTGAATGTTGACTAGAACAAGAGACTAAACTAAAGAAAAAATGAGAATTGTACAAACAGTGTTGTTTATTTAGGAATCAGAAAGTAGAACTGAGAGCTATTTCATACTCATCTAAAAGAAACATGACATGCATGACAGCTCAAGCCAATAGCACTTTCACTCAAGGAGTTGACACAGGAGGGTTGTCTGAGGTTGAAGTTTACCTAGACTCCAAAGTAAGATTGTTTTAAAAAAAATCAAAATAATTGAGTGAATGAGTAAACAAATGAATATATATTAAAAATCAAATAAAACCAGATTCTGTTTAGGTCACAATTATTAGAGTTTAAATGTAAAGATAATATAAAGTCTTAAAATTCTATAAAATTTATCATTATATAAGAGTTTTTCCATAGTTAGAAATAGTTCATCTTGCTTGAAAACCACTTTTAATTTTGCTATATCTCTACTAGGAGTATGTCTCAATATGCATGTTTTAAGAAACATGTAACTGGGAGCAGTGGTGGCACACACCTTTAGTCTCAACACTCGGGAGGCAGAGCCAGGCAGATTACTGTGAGTTCGAGGCCAGCCTGATCTACAGAGCAAGATCCAGGACAGACACTAAAGCTACACAGAGAAACCCTGTCTTGAAAAACCAAAAGAAAAAAGAAAAAAACCATGTAACCAAGAATGAATATACTAATACTTAAAGTCAAGTAAATTAAAATCCAAATTACAAAAGTGTTGTAATATATCCAATTGAAACTACATTTAATATGAGATAAGTATGTTGAACAATGGATTATGAATCCAAATGGCAGTATAGATTTTGAAGCCTTAAAAATGTACTTAATGCTTTTTTTCCCCAACAAATGTGAAATTCATTTAAGCACATAATACAACCATCTAGAAATATTTATTGAAAGGAAGCCATAAAATAACCCAGCAGACAGGATGATTCATCTCATTGTTAATGTCCATCTGTCACTGACCTCCCACCTTATTCCCCACAGCATACGTGAGTGAAGCCATTGCTTCTGATGCTGGTAACGTCAAACTTATGAGCTACAAAGACCAATGATCAGCTCCCTTCCAGTCTCTGGTAGAAGTAGTGATGCCTTTTGGAGAGAAGTGAATTATTGTTTTTGTTGTTGTTGAAAACAGATTCTTCTCTCATACAACAAATCTTGATTTAAATTTCTCCTCCCCCTACTCCTCCCAGTTCTTCCCTGCCTCCTCTCTTCTGCTCTCTGGATTTCATTAGAAAAATTCATTCTCTTTCTATCTCTCATTAGGAAAAAAAACCAGAATTCTAAGAGATAACAAACAAAATTGACAAAAAAAATACATTTCATAGTGAAGTTATTCACAGCAACCCAACAGAAGGAAAAGTTTCCCAAGAGCAGGAAAAAGAGCCAGGTGGTGGTGGCACACGCCTTTAATCCCAGCACTCAGGAGGCAGAGGCAGCCTGGTCTACAGAGTGAGTACCAAGAGGGTCAGGGGTACACAGAGAAATCCTGTCTCAAACAAACAAACAAAAAACAAAAAAAAAAAATAGAGCAGGAAAAAGAGACAGAGACCCACATGTTCTCATAGTCAGGAGTTCCTTTAAAAATACTAATATATATGGAGATGTGAGGCATAGTTGTGTGTGTGTGTGTGTGTGTGTGTGTGTGTACATGTGTGTGTCTGTGTCTGTCTGTCTGTCTGTCTATGGGTATGCATGTGTTCACTCATGAGTAAATATACATACAGAGGCTAGAAGAGGATATTAGATTCCTTAGATTTGGAGTTACATATCATTACAAGCTACCTGACATGGATAATGTGAGAGAAACCCAGATCCCCAGCAAACCACTATACATTTGCTGTCAAATGAGCCATCGTTCTAGCCTCTGAAGTATGGTACTAGGTACATAAGCATAAGATGGACTTCTATCACAGATCTCCTCTCCAAGTACCTGTAGTTCTGGCAGTGCAAAGGAAAAACACTCTAAAGCACTGTTGTCGAATCAGTTTTCTGAGAGTTCCTGGAAAGCATAGGTCACCACTTTACAAAGCAATTACACAGGACTGTTTCCCCTTAGCAGGTAGTATACACAAGCCAGGTAACCGAGGGCTTGCAGCAGCGGAAGAAGTTATGTTTGCTCTCATTCCTTGTCATACATCAGGAGAATTTATTTCCTGCCTTTGCATTCTAAACCAAGAAGATTTAAAGGTCTTGATTCCCAGAGGAAGACCTCTTCTACTAGTCAACAGAAGAGGAATTAAACTTTAAGCTATGGCCTCTACCCAAATATCTGGGCATTTCGCCAAGGGACCAGCAGGAGAGAAAAGAAGACATCATCCTGGCAGGTTATTGACTCTGAGCATCAAGAGGAACTACAGCTGCTCTTACACAGCAGGGCAGGGAGAAACATGCTTAGCATGCTGAATATCATGGCAGTATTGTGTTGATGCCATACCACAAACCTACTCTTTTCATATATATTATACACATATAATGAAGCTATGATACAAATCACAGTATGGGAAATGGGCTCTCCCAAGACACAGAGAGAGTATGCATGTTTGGTCACTGCACAAAATAAGCCTTAACTATTGGTGAATTAAATGCAAAATTGATATGAAGGAACAGAGGAGCAACTGGGATTTAGAGTCAAGCAATTAGAACAAACAGCAGTTTTTGTCAAACATTATATACTTTTTTGTTTCTTTAGATAATAGACAAACTAGATTGTATGAGAAGACTATTTTTCAACAAAGTACTGAACATTTTAATAAAGCACAACTAGGTTCATGTGGTGGTACAGAGAAGCTGTAGTGAATGTCACTTATGGGCCACATGTGACAATTAAAGAGATGGGATTAACTGTCTTTTGTCATAGTCTCCTGGACACATCAGAGGTCACATGCCCACAGGATGCACATGATGATAGTTTTTTCTTTCTTTTTTATTGAGAGTAACTCCAATTTCAGCAAATGAGAAAGCTAAATTTTGATAGTAATTCTACTGATATAACGAATGTTGAATGCTGTACTGGTTTACTTTGGATTGAGTAATACATTATGAAAATTTTCAAAGTCATTTTGTAATAAAAGAGTTTGTTTTAAGTATCAGGGTTAAGAACATCATATTCGAATATGGTGCATTGACACAGCGAGTACTTTGAACTGAATGAGATTGGAAAGGTGTCAAGGATGAATACTTGGACCTTTTTCCACCCTTCTTATGTCCCATCTTTCTTCTCCTCACAGTGTACCATACTAACTGAAACCACTTTCCTCATTGCATCTTTATATTTATTCTCATTCTTCAGTCAACCTAAGTAGAAAAGTGCATTTTTTCCTGGGGATTTGTGTATTCATTCCAGAAGTATATATTTTGTAAAACTTTGATTAAATATATGTGTTATGTGTTCTCATTTTAATCTGTTTCTCTAAACATATTGCCTATAACCCTTGTCATTGTGAGGAAAATAAGTGGTATATTTTATCTAAAAAATAAATAAATTGTTATGACATAAATCAATAAATGCAAGCAAAATGTTCGAGTTTCTTTATTAAATCTGTAGCATTACACACACATTCTCCTCTAGTACATTTTAAATATCCTAATTAAATCTTCTCACATATAAACTTTTTTTAAATGTCAAGTACTCACTGAGGCTTTACCAAGCCCATTATAGTTAGAATTCTTCTGAAAACTACAGTGCTTATTATTGATCTGGTAGAATAAAGAACACAAAATATTTATAATTTGACTATACTTTAATATTCATTAAAATATATGTAAAATAGTAAAAACCTCATGGATTATTTTCATTTTAGTTATTCCAATAAAGCAAAATCAATAATATTGCTATTAGAAGAGTACAGATATTTTATGGAGATTGATGCCAAATATCCATCAAGGACATTATGGAAGAATTCACTAGAGGCCTTGCTCATCTAACTTTGATGAATGAGACAGATTTTATCAGGACAACACAGAAAGCATTAAAGAAAAACCTGCATAGCTGGTTTTAATACAGATTAATCCCTTCCCTGATGTTTGTGAGACAGACTAGACAAGACCGGAACTGAGCTCTCTTCAGCTTGGAGGTAAGGAGTGACAGTGTTGATGTCTGACCTGCTTGACATCACTTGAAGTGTGGTCCATCCCTAACTTGCACATATTTTGCTTCTTATGTAGCACTTGTGGTATATTCCCATTCCTGACCCAACCAGCTGCCTTCTGGTTTCCCAAGCTCTCTATTGCCCTGTTTGTTCTTCCTAATAACCCTTTCTGTCAGTCTAGGAAATAAAATTCAAGTCATTTACATCTATTTTCCTTCCTACTCCCAATTTGATTTGCTACATTTAGTGACTTAGATAAAATCTGTAGGCAAAATTCTTCTCAATGAATGCTTATCGCATTATTGTTATTCCTGCTCAACTTTTTTCTTGGTTTCACAGGCATTTTTTTTTCTTTGAGAGACTCATCTTTCCTCTAAATGGTTATAATAAGTATTCTCAGAAAGAAGACAGAAATTTGATATCAGGGAGTCCACATTAAATAACCTTCCTGCTATGGCATTCTTAACAACTTCATATGTTTGGGGATTTTATATTCATGGAATGGTGGTTAATGAATAAGTCCATTTTATGGGTTGTTGAAAAGAGCCTCATATCAAAAAAGTCATAAGAAATCAATCTAAGTATCCCCTTGTTCAAGCACTACATACTCTTGATTTAGCAAAACAAATAATTGCCAGACCAGAGTAATGAAAGGGAGATAGCAGAGTTTGAGGAGGTTGGAGCATGTGGGGAAATCAGGAGAAAAGTGTTGGACAAACAGCCATGAGGAAGGCATGCTAGAGAGGAGGACTTAAGTCACTGGATTCTTCTTTCAAAGGTATATTAAAGGCCTCTTGCCGTGATTGTTGACTACCTTGTATGATACATTCTTTCCTAAATATATCTAATGAAGCATTTGCCTCTAGATTTCAATGCAATCTTTATTTCTTTGCTGTTTTTGCTCTGGTTGTTACTGTTTTCTGTTTGTTTTGAGACAGAAACTTGCTTTGTTGCCAAGAATGGTCTCAAACTCACCTTAAGGTGATTTTCTGCTTTAGCCCCCGAAGTACTAGGATTTCTGGAAGGCATCATTGCTCTGGATTCACTCTGATCTCTTCTTTCAAAGATCTAACTGTAAAACTCTCATAGGCTCATGAGGACTTTTTCCTAAATTCTCATAGCTATTCACTTCACTCATTAAGCTCATTAGCTCAGTTTCGTAGCTAACAGCTCTAATGGAAGTCTACTTGTATTTTCAAACTGTGAGGCTTCTAATGGAGCAAGTTACAAATTAGAAAACTTGGAATACATTTCAGCTTTGCTCTCTCCTAGTTTGTGGACTAAACCATGTAATTTTGTGAAAATAAATTCTTCTGATATTGGAACTATAAAACTATAAAATCAAATATAGTATTTTGGCTACAAAAAGTTATTAAATTATGCTACGTTGTATATGCGCAAGAGCATAGACCTTAACAAAATAATCTTTTAAACAATAAACCATTACTTAATTTACCTTAAATATTCATTTTAGTTTTATTTGTGTGTATCTGAGTTTGTTTGTGAGTATGTGCCTATGAGTACAGGTGCATGTGTAGGCTAAAGGCATGGATATCCCTTCATCTGAAGTTATGGAAGACTGTGAGCAATTATTTGTGAGATATTATCTGATCTTTATTTTTCAAATCTTGGAACAGTAAGTGAGAGAGTAAAGAATAACATAAAAACCATTCTATGGGAATTTGAAGATATATCACAGCAGTTAACAACTCTAGATGCTCTTTCCGAAGTTCCCGGGTTGATTGTCATCACCCACATTGTAGCTCACAACCAACTGTAATTCCATTTCCTTGGGAATTCAATGCTCTTTTCTGGATCCACCTGCAACAATCATGTGGTATACAGGGACATGTGCAGGCAGAATATCTATACATGCAAAATAAAATAAAAATGAAAATATTGTGCATAGAAGTAGAGGGGACAGAAGAGCAGAAGGGAGGAGAGAGAAGGGAAATAGAGAGGAAATGCAAGGGTAAAGAAGGGGCAGAATTTGGGCTAGGAAGATGGCCCAACAGTAAAGAACACTTGCTGCTCTTCCAAAGGACTAAGTTTAGTTCCCAACACCTACTTTTGGTGCTTCACAATCTTCTGTAGCTCCAGAAGGCGTTTAGCCTTCACATGCAGCTGTACTCATAGGCGCATACCTTCACACAGACACAAACACAAATACACACAATTAAAATAAAATAAATACTTAAAGAAAATAAATGTAATGGTTTATTGTTTTATAACTATATGAAATAGCATATAATAACTGATTGTTCTAAATGGGAGTGTGATGTGTTCACTAGAATATACTGTGGCAAAGTGAGCCACTGGGCAAGAAAGTGCTCTTGCCTAGACTGCTGACAGTATGCTGTCCAAATTGGGCAAGCAGGACACAAAGGAAAATGACTACTGAATTTTGCCAGGACAAGGCAGGACAGCCCTTCAGAATATCCTGCTTCACAGAAAAGTCTCTCAGATATGCTAGGCCTGTAGGCCAAAGATGGGTGCCCCAACATTCCAGAGGAACCTTGGGTGACTGTCCAGGCAGCCACATGTTTCTGTCATTTCTTACATTTTTTTTGGAAGTCGTTTGCATGTACTTCCTGCTTACTCAGAATATATTATTTCTTTCTTGGGTTTCTGATAGTGTTGAAGACTTTATAGTTATAGTTTTCCTTGTTACCAGATTCATAAAAGTAACTGACTAAAGAAATGTAAAGTGTATAAGTCTAAGAGACATAAAAAATAGTTTTTGGTAATAAAAGTTAGAATAGTAAGTGAGTTAGGTACTACCTTTTGGACTCACCAAAACAGGATAGATAGTGGAGTATTTTCTCTGAATTTGTCAAATGTTTATGGACTAGACATTGTTGATGTATTTATTTACTGCATATATTATATATAGTTATTGGACCTATTGTATATAGTTCTTCTTACATTAGTTATAACACTTTTATTTTAGACAAAAAGCAGGAATTGTGGTGATACTTTGCTTGTGCTCTAACCAATAAAGCTTGCCTGGATATCAGAGTGAGAAGCTAGCCATTAGTTAACCATAGAGGCCAGGCAGTGGTTGCACTTACTTTTATTCCAAGCACTAGGGAGGTTGTGGGGGGTCAGCTTCCACCTTTTCAAGGGTTCCTACGAGGAGGAGAGAGTGATAAGAAAATATTACACAGAAAGATATTGAAGAATATCTTCACGGGATAGCTTCCAAAGACCTGGGTCAATATCCAATGCCCTTTTCCATTTATTCAGAAGGACTTTTTATAACAATGCCAAGGGGTGGGGCAAAATACATCCCCTATGCTAAATCAAAGCATACTGCACAGCCAAGTGTAGATCCTTCCAATCACCTGGTAGCTGCATCTATGGTTAAATCATCCCCTTATGCAGTCCTGCTGCATAAAGCAAGCTCAGATTATCTGACCCTGAGTAATTTGGGCCTCCACAAGAGGTGGAGACAGTAATATAATGCAAGAGGAGACAGGGGTTCAGTTCACTTCTTCAGTCTAAGGATTCAGTATAGGTAAGAGTCTCTCTAGCAGCTGGCTCCTTTACTTTTCTGATCTTTCAACATTTATACTCATATCAGACCATATCATAAAGATCAATTAGAATTCATGCTACAGTATATAGCTTGATTCAGTAATTATAATCTCTCTATATATAAATGTATTAAAATATGTAAACAAATGATTTATTGGGAAAATATTTGCATTCAGTTCTTTTTGGAGATTCTATGCTTGCCATAATTTTAGAATATAATTATGATTAATGAAGCCTGTGTCTTAAGTAATCCTTTAAAAAAGGAAAAAAGGACCTTTTCTAACTATGTTTTATAACCTGGTAACATTTCTTCGCTTTTAGTCCCACTCTCGTACCTCATACAGTTCAGTGTAATATATTTATGCAAACATATACAGTTATGTTTCCTTGTTGACCTCAATATATTAAAATAAACATTTCTCAAGTTATTTTAACCCTTTCTCAGTCACATAATATTGGTGAGTTTTCCATTTTGTCTTCTTTCTCCTATTACTGTGTTATTATTCTTAATAAATACCTAACAGGTTTTAGTAAATCTATATCTTCACATAGGATGATCAGGAAAATTATGTCATTCTGTAAGATATTTAATAATATATAATTAACTAATTGCAGATTCCATACAATGTATTTGGTCATCATTCCTCCAAATGTCTACCCTTAACTGTTCCCAGATCTACTCCACCTCTTCCCTTATGTAGCTAGCCCCCCCCAATTTTGTGTCTTTTTTCTTTTTTTAAATGTAATAATCCTTTTACTCTAATTCAATGAATTTATTCTGTGCTTTCTAAAATGGTGTTTCAATGTATTCTGTCATTTCCTATAATATAAACCTATTTCTTAATAGTGTAAGATGAAAAGAAAACTATAAATAAATTAGGTCAGAAGTATCAGTAAAATGTCAAAACATCTGAATGCCTGTATGTGCACATGTTAACTTCTACAATATGGTAAAGATTTAATTCTAAATTCAGAGGAAGGTCATCATTTGAATGGGCACAAATTATTAATTTTGGTTTTATTTTAAAGCTCCAGTTCTCACTTAACACTATTAGATTTATGTTATACATTTTGGGAAGATTTCCTAAGGGCACTGTTTTCCTGCTTATCTAAGAACTGTTCCGATTAGCATTCCAATTGTTTAACAGAAAATGAGGGTTTCAGAAATGCTGTGCAAGCTCTACATATTAAATCTTTTGAAGTGGTCATTCACTTTGTTTATCCTATTAATTCAATTAGCAAACACTTCTCATACAAACCTTATAGAGGTAAAGGGCAGCCTGAAATAAAGCTGACATACAGTAAATTCAGAATTAAATAATTTAATACAACAAAACCTTTTTTGTAGTCGTTCCAAAACCTAAATGGGATTGCCCAGAGTCCTGACCTCTTCAGTTACTGTCAGAATATCAGAGGGTTAATGAGTTATGATTCCCAAGTGACATAACTTTAATATGTGTATTGGTTCGCTTCCTTAATATGTGTATTGGAATACATTATTTCCACACATTGAAAAGAGACATTCTTAGAGTTCTAAAGTTACCACTTATATGGGCATCCAAGAAATTACTAGAAAACTTACAAGGTAAGGTAAGGAATCCTGTAACTTGTTTTAGAGCACATGAAGTCACAGATTTCAAGTACATACATTAGAGATTTAGAATGTCATTGACGTTTTTGTATATGAAGTGGAAGACTTTAACAGGTATTTCTGAATAAGACATCTCCATTGGTTATTGGTTGAGCACCATGCTCAATTCTCCATAACAAAGGAAATGTATTAGTATCCTGAGTATGATTCAATTGGTCTTATATCAGACTCACTTAACGTTTCAGCAATTTTACCTTTCTAACACAGGAATTTCCCAAACATCCTCAGCATTTAATTTGCAAACAGGCCAAGCAAAAAGGACATCTTCTTAAGCTATTTATTATGCACCCAAAAATGACTGAGTCAGAAAGAAATGAAGAATAGCAGCAGGCAGGTTTTTACCACTTCAGGTTTTCTTAATAATGTATTAAGTGACCCATCATCTTATGTAACCACATATGCTTTCTTATTTGTTTTGTTTTGACTCATATGTGTTCATATTCAGTTCTGGAAGATATATACATCACCTGTGTATTTCTCCATTTTTTTCAAAACTTGTGCCCTAAAACTACTTCCTTTTCACCAAAATCCTTCCTTGATATAAAACTGTATCTTTTTCTTATCTCTTCTTTGAATCTGAGAATGAGCATGCATTTTAATTTTAATTCCTATCCTTATTTCACTACACTCTTGGCTGTAGTATTGCTGTGGAATGTTGGAAGATAGCATTTCCCTCATAGTTCATCTGAATCAACATACTAATGCTCCCTCTTAGGACCAAATGGCTCTATATTCTTTCTCACTCTGTAGAAACTGATATCATTATGTACTTAAATACTAGGAACTGTTATGGAAGATGTGGATTTTTACATACTAAATTACTAAGGTCTTTAAACTGTGCATGGAAAAATTGAGTGAATTACTTCTGAACTTATAATTATACATATGACAGCTGATTTGAACTTTTTTTTTCAAAAGAAGGGCTGGTAGGTGATGCTCCATGACTTATCAGTTTAACTAGATCATATTACAGATTAAAAATGATTACGCAGTCTTTTGAAACCATAAATTTGCCTATGAAATAAAAAGAACTTTTCCAAATAAAATTATTGTGCTCTTAAGTTTTAGTAATGCTAGTCATGATTCTGCTGTGTTAGATAGATAATAATGTAACAGTTTATTAGTGTGTGTGTGTGTGTGTGTGTGTGTGTGTGTGTGTGTGTGTGTGGTATATGCATGGATGTATGAGAAAGCTTGTTTGTGGATGCCTATGTGACTTTCATGACTAGAGGATGGCTTTTGTTATCTTCCTCTATCACGCTCAACCTTGTTTTTGTTTATTGTTTTATTCTTCTCTCATACATTACATCCTGACTGCAGTTTCCCCTCTCTCCTCTTCTCCTAGCTTCTCCCTTCTCCTCCTTTCACCCCCAGATTCATTCTTCCTCTGTTTCCCTTCAAAACAGAGTAAGCCTCCCAGGTATATAAACCAAACTTGACATAACAAGTTACAACAAGATTAGGCACATACTCTCATATCAAAGGTGGATGAGGCAACCCAGTAGGAGGAAAAGGGTCCCCAATGCAGGTAAAAGAGTCAGAGACAGCTCCTGTTTCCACTGTTAGGAAGAATTCCAAGTTACAAAATCACAGCACATATGCAAATGACCTTGCTCAGACCCATACAAAGTCCATGATATGATGGAACAGGATTTATATTACCATTTCAAAACATAGGGGAGGGATCATAGTGAGGAAATGCTGTACCAAAGCAAGACCAAAAACTAGGTAGGCAAACTCCAAACTCTGTCTCTCCGTGTCTGATGTCAAAGTGCTCTTCAGATCTCCAACTCTTTTCAGCTTTGTTGACTGTAACACACTTCTTTCTCTTGCACTACTTCTCTTCCCTGTTAGCAGCTCTCCTTGGCAAGTATCCCACAGCTCTGGCAACTCCAACATCTTGGGATCTCCAAAGCAATCCACGCTTCAACTTCACAGTTTAACTCAATAGCCTCTCTAGATCTCCATTCTGGGACACCCCTGGTACATGCCTGGCCTCAGTGGGTTTACTTGGCCTCAGGGGCAAATTCCATAAACAGTTTCTTCTATCCTTATCTATAAAGCCAGAACCATATGGCTGAAGCTGTCAAGTTCTGTTACTTGTCAGGGTAGGAACATAACATCCTTGTTCAATTATATCTTCACCAGCTTGCTCTTTTCCATGGTTTCCTTCACTGCCTAAGCTTGGCTGTCCTTAAACTGGATCTTTAGACAAGACTGGCCTCCAAGTGAGATCTGCCAGCCTCTTCCTTTACAGTGCTGGAATTAAAGATGTGCACCACCACACCTGGCTCTAACTTTTCTTCAATTCCTTTTCACTAGTTGGAAATTTAGCTGGGTGGGATCTTACCCTGAGGTCACCACTCAATTTAATCCATTTCTTTTTCTTTCTTTCTTTTTTTTTTCTAGAGCTGAGGACCGAACCCAGGGCCTTGCACTTGCTAGGCAAGCGCTCTACCACTGAGCTAAATCCCCAACCCCTTAATCCATTTCTTAATCTATGTATCTCCTTGAAGACAGAATTTAGCTCCATTCCACTTTCTGGCACTCTTTTTCTCCTCAAAATTTACATTTTGTAATTTACCCTGCTCAGCTTGTACCTTTTAATTATAAATCTTCATTAGAGTTACCACTGATAATCATGCAACAGAGTCTATATTAGGCTATTTTCAGATTTTTTTGCCAATGGAATTAATCTAAAACTCTTTACTTTGCCTCAGATGGACTCTGGATAAGGGCAAAAGGCAGCCACTTTCCTCAGCAAGACACCACAAGCAATATTTAGGCCACATATTAATATTCAACTCCTCTGTAATCTCTGGAGTCAGCCCCTCACAGTTCATCAGATCAAACTCAGCACCACTGTCTTCCCTGCTCCTGTGATTATGACCCATTAAGCAGAGCTTAAAGCATCCCATTGTTTTCAGAACCCAAAGTACCAAAGTCCAAACTATCTAACAAAAAACATGGTCAGGCCTATCACAACAACACCCCAGTCCCTGGTGCTAACTTCTCTCTTACTTAGGATTTTAATACCCAGGCAGGGGGATTGGGATCTGTCCCTGGTCTATGGGCAGGCTTCTGGAACCCAGTGCCTGTGGTGTGACACCTTGCACAGCCTTGGTGCAGTGGGAAGGGGCTTGGACCTGCCTAAGCTCAGTGTGCTGGGCTCTGCTGACTCCCCATGGGACACCTTGATTTGGAGGATGTGGGGATGCGGAATGGCTTGGGAAAGAGGGCTGGGGTGTGGGAGGAGGGAGGGGGGGATCTGTGGATAGTATGTGGAGTGAGTAGAAAATTTCTTAATAAAGAAAAATGAAAAAAAAAAAAAGACATACCATGACCATGGCAACTCTTATAAAGGGAAACTTTTAGTTGGGGTGGCTACCTCACAGTTTCGGATGTTAAGTCCATTATCATCATGGCAGGGAGAGTGTCAGTGTGCAGACAGAAGTGGTACTGGAAGAGTACCTCAGAGTCCTACATCTTGCAGGCAGAAGTAAGTTGACTGTCACACTGGGCGGTATCTTGAGCATAAGAAACCTCAAAGCAAGCGCCCATAGTGACACACCGCCTCCAACAAGGCCATACCCACTCAACAAAGCCACATCTCCTAATAGTGCCACTTCCTATGATATAATGGGGGCCAGTTACATTCAGATTACCACAGTGTCTCTCATTTAATCCAAATCTTACACATTCGGTTGGGCCAGCAAGCATTGAAGTCACTTCCTTCCACTGTGAGAGGGAGTGTAAAAGCCAGAGGGGATGAAGGACACCAAGGAAACAAGGCTTAATAAACACAGTATGACAGAAGCATACATGAACTCACAGAGTAGGGCAGCCTGCACAGGGCCTGTGGTGGTCTACAGTAGATGGGAGTCTAGAACTGAGCGGAGAAGAGAATACAAGCTCCCATCTCTAACCAAGAAGCTATCTCCAATTGATAACCATGTGCAAATGAAAATTGGTGTTCTCCAAGGGAGTCTCACTGGAAAATAATCGTCTCTTAAGGATAGTTTGCATGCCCAGCAGTAGGTGGCAAACACAAAACAAATTCAGTGGCATCTTTGGGGATTCTTTGTCTCATAATGTTGTGTCAGGATTTTTTTTTAAACTCACAGGTCCTCTGCATATTTATTATTAGTTTGGTTTGGTTGTCTCTGTAGGTTTCCCCATCATGATCTTGATGCCTTTGCTTATAGAATCTTTCTTCTCTCTCTTCAGCTGGACTCCTGGAGCTCGGCCTGGTGTTTGGTTGTGGATCTCTGCATCTGCTTCCATCAGTTACTGGAGAAAGGCTCTATGAAGACAGTTAGGGTATTCACAAATTTGATTACTGGGGCAGGTCAGTTCAGGCACCCTCACCACTATTGCTAGTAGTCTAAGCTGGGGTCATCCTTAGGCATTCCTGGGAATGTCTCTAGCACCTGGTTTCTCCCTATCCCCAATGATGTCTCTATCATGGTGTCACTTTCATTTCTCTCCCACTCCATCCTTGTTCCAGCTTGACCATCCCATTCACTTATGTTTTCATCTCCTATCCCCTACCCTCTATTTCCCACCCCTCATGCCCACTTTACTCAAGAGATCTCTTCTATTTCTCCTTCCCAGGGCAATCCATGCATCCCTCTTTGGGTCCTCCTTGTTAGCTAGCTTCTCTGGAGCTGTGGGTTGTAGTCTGATTATCCTTTGCTTTACTTCTAGTATCCACTTATGAGTGGGTACATACCATGTTTGTCCTTCTGAATCTGGGTTACCTCACTCAGGATAATATTTTCTAGTTCAGATGGTTGGACTATTAAAAGAAAAGAAAAAAATGAGGAGAGAGGGAGAAAGTGAAAAAATGAGAGGAATAAAGAAAGAGACGAGAGAGGAGAGAGAGGAGAGAGAGAGAGAGAGAGAGAGAGAGAGAGAGAGAGAGAGAGAGAGAGGAAGGAAGGAAGGAAGGAACGAAGGAAGGGAAAGGGGAGAGTTTGGGAGATCAACCTCCAGCAGGATATAAGGAGGAAGAGTTAGAAGGGAGGATGTTCCAAAGAGATGCTCATATTTCAATGCATGCATAAATGAATTTTTCAAAGAATAAAAATACATAATAATAAAATGTTTAAATGTAAAAACCCACAACAAAGCATCATAACAGAAAACAAAATAATAAATATAAACATATAATAACTACAAATTGATAAAATTATACACTTGAAAGGCATTTATTTCAGTAATGTTAAGCATATTCAATTATTTAGTTTTGCATGAGACACACTAAAACCTGAGGCTGCAAAACTAATGAAAATCAATACTACATTTCTCATTGGCATGTGGAACTGGAATCCAGATAATACTCATGTGTGTGTGTGTGTGTGTGTGTGTGTGTGTGTGTGTGTGTGTGTAACCTGGAATAAATGGTGAACCCATACACAGGAGGAAGTTTATCAGTCAGTGTGATAGGGAAGGATTCATGGGGTGAGTGCATAAAATGCATATATATCTCTTTTCTAAATGTTGTCCTATGAAGTACATTCAGAAAGAAAAGCAGTGGAAAAGACAGGTTTTCAGCAAAGACAATGGACAGAAGCAAAATTTTATATATGAATTAATGTACAACAAATTCACATATAAAATGAGGAATTTTCAGATTTCAGGAAGTGAATAATAATTTCACTTCCCCAGATAGAAGTACTTGTTTTAAGGGTGTAGGAAGCTAATAATTAAGTATCAAAATATAGATGTTCAAATTTACATAAATTGATTCTAAATATTGATAACAATGACCTTAATTGATGCAAATTACGTTCCCTGTGAATATCACATAATTGGAGCCCTCTCTGTAACTGCCTGGTATAATTACTACTTGGAGACCCTTTTAGTGCTCACTGTGGACCTGAAAGTTGGATCGATAATTAAGTATATTAGTGTTGGACACCCTTTGGCTCAAGCCCTTTATTCTTCAAAGGAATGAGGTCTGTGGGTATTAAAAGAAAACTGCCTCAATAGCATTTAGCGAAACAGTTGGAGATTACTCCTTTGCCTTGCCAGTCAGAACTCCTGGGGCTATTTGAAAGTATCTGCAGTTATAATCATTGTTGTCTGGAAACAGGAAATACAATACAAATATTTAATATAATAATTTCACACTTACTTTTGATTTAACATCAAAATATGCGTGAAATTTAATTCATTAGAAACTCAATTTCACAGAAAAGTTTATACTGACTTCTCCATACTACCCCTGCATCTGTGATTATATACATATATATTACTCAGTGAACAAAATGGGAACAGTTAATGGTGGACTAATTGTACCAGCCTTCATCAATAAGCCAATAATAATCCCTTGAGAATTTAAGTTATCACCATTAGAAACATTTTTTTTTGTAATGAAGACATAACACTTTTAGTTAAGTGAGCTAATAAAAAAAATTCTTCCCTAAGATAGATGATAATACTTCTGTTTTAAAAATATCATTCTATAGAGAAAAGAACAGCCACAGATCCTGGCCATGTCTTGCAGCTTGGGCTGGCAGGACTCAATAAGCGCTACCCAGGATTCTAGGCCTGAGTAGCGTGAGAAGAGAGCAGCAACAGCCTCTGCCACCCAGAATGAGGTCAGGCAGCATTATGGTGGGAGAATACAGGGTGATGAAATAGAAGGGAGAAACAGAATGTTCATGGGCTGGGGACAGAGGTGGATCTGAAGAGGCGAGAGTGCTGAGGAACAGGTGGATTGACGTGAATGACCTGCTTGCTACCTGAGTCCAAGGCGATGGTACAGACTATTGTCAAGGGCCAAGTCTTGGTTCAAGGCCCTGAAGCATCTAAGGGGGCCTGTGTTGATGTCTGTGGATCCTTTCACCACTGAGGGCCATGAAGAGGTCTGTAGTCTGGGCCACCACCTGGGGCCATGTAGGTATCTGAGAGCCATACTGCCACAGGGACCACGGTGATATCCAGGCCCAGGCTGCTACCGAAGACCATGTCTATGTCCGTGGTCTGTGTTGATGTCTGGTGGCCCATGTTACTATCAAAGGTCAAATGTATGCTCATGGTCTAGGCTGTAACCTGAGACTTTGCTGGTGTCTAAGGCCTGTGCCACCACCAAGGCCATGATGATTTAAGTGACCAGCACTGTCACCTGGGGCCATGGTGTCCTCCAGGCCAGGGCTCCTGCTGAGGGTCATGTCTGGGTCCATGGCCCTGCCATAGCCAGGGTCTATGTTGATGTCCATATGTCCTGATACTGTCGAAGGCCATGCTAATGCCAGGGGTCTGGGCTACCACCTGGGACTATATTGTTATCCAAGGGCCATGCTGCCACCAGGCCATATTGATCTGGGTGGCCTGAGCTACCACTGGACCATGATGATGTTGGGGACTGAGATGTTCCCAAGGGACATGTCTGGGTTCATGGCCCTCCTGCAGCTGGGGCCTGTGTTGATGTCCATGACCCATGTTACCAAAAGAGGTTCATGTTACCACATAGGAACCATGCATGTTGAAGTCTGAGGGCTGTCCTGAGCTGGCCCTGCTCTTCACTGGACCTGGGATAGCTGACCTGGTCCCTCACTGGATACTGCAGCAGGAGAGCTAGCAAAGTACACCCTATCACAACCACACTCTGGAAAAAGGGTCCCACCTCTCAGTATATGTATGTACCTCATCTGGACAACACACTAGAGTTGACCCTGTTGAAGGGGGCACAGATGAGACAACCAGCCCTTGAAGACATGATAACAGCAGAGCTGACCTGTCCCCCACCAGGAGTACCATGTGGTAGCAAAGGAGAGGAAAATTTGCCACCCCCTCACCCTCCCACCCACCACCCACCCTATTCACCTCCCCCCCCCTCCCCTGCTACTTGCAGCAGGCAAGAGAGCTGGCCCCAGTGTCATGAGACTGGGAGAATGAGAACTGCCCTTCAATTGCTGCAGCACACAGTAGAGCAGACCCTGCATCCTGCTTGGGCAGTCCAATAGAGCTAACTCTGTTGTTGGAGGCACAGGTGAACCAACCCTGAGGGTATGAGGGCATGAAAGGAGGATAGCTGATCTCCCCCCACATACCTCCTACAGCAATCAGAAGAGAGGGCCCTGGGTAAAACAGTAGACCTGGTCCTGGTAGTGTGGGTGAGCCTGACTCAAGGACCTAAGAACAGGAGAATGGACCCTGCTTCTTGCTGCTGGCTTCACTGGGTGAGCTAGCCTTGGCCGTGCTGGAGTCTACTCCAGTGTGGATGTGTGGACTCCTTTTAAGTACAGTTAAGGAGTTCCTAGGGAAGTTAGGTCATTGTAGATATGATTGGCTCAAGCAGTGATCATCATATTAGTGTGTTCTAATTGGCCAGGGCTAGTCAGGACAAGTCATGGCTACAGTTTTTCCATTTGGGGTCAGGCCTGAACAAGTCCCAGGCTTTGCCATTGAGCTGTTGTAGAGGCCGGCTGGCCTAGTATGTACTGACTGGGGGGCTGATTCAGTGGCTCAGGCTTGGTGTGTTCTATCTCCCTCATCCCTGTGGACAGGAGCACCAGTGAATGATTGCCCTTTGTTTGTGACTGTTTCAGAAACTGCTTGTTCAGCCTGAGGAAGCTGAAACTGAGGCCTGATCTCTGAGAGAAGACTGAGCAGCCTGTTATGGCATACACTCTGTCCTCTCAGTGCCATCACAATATACTCCTTTCTCTTCTGGGATAATCTCTGAATGCAGCACGATGTCTTTGCAGGCCAAAGGTTGGCAGGCCAAGTAAACGCTACTATCAAGGGATTCCAGTGAGAACACGTTCCCAATGAGCACACCTCTTTCTTCCTGCTGGCCTCTGTGTTCCAGGTTTGTGAAAGCTTCAATACAACCAGTGAAACTGTGATAAAACATAATTAATAACAAACTGAAGCATATTGAGTAGAAAGGGGAGCATTTCTCATCCCCAATGCAGTATTTTGAAATGAAGAGAAAGTCAGAGTTTTAAGCAAAAGACTCAGAAGAAATTATATTTTCTAGCTGTAGAAAAAAAAAACAAGTGGCTTAATTCACCCTTTTTCCAGTGCAATACATGATCCCATACCTGAAAAGGACCCTTTCTAAAGTCTGCCCACAGTTTGATTCTCTCATTCAAGCCCTGTTCTTTCTCATTCTCCAAATATGCTCCTGCAGTTTCTTCTCATAACTATGTGATTTCGGCAAGAAAGAGTTCCCTTATAACTCCCTTGAGATTACTTCAGCCAGGTTTTGAATTCTGACTTTACTTCTATGGAGTAAATGCTCTAGTTTAGTTTTGTTTTTTGCTCGTGTTCTAGAAAATTTCCTTGGTAAATTCCCCAAAGTGTCCATTTAAGGATCCTATTTCATTGGGTTCTTTCTAATATGGTTTCCTAGCTCTTCCCCAAAGCCTGCATAGGAGACTCACTCTTATTTAAGAGTAATCCTATATCATAAAACATACATTTGCCCTTCTCTAGCTCCATACAACTATATATATCAATAGCTTTATGTCCATTATAGTGTTACATAAAAGCCTCTCTTTAAGTCTATACCCTAAAGTTAACTGCTCACTAACACAAATTTCTCTGCCATAAACATCATCCATCCATTAAGGTCCTTGCTTTTGAATATATGATTCCTTTTGCTAGCATCATTAGTCTTAGTATTTCTCTACTCCAGCTTCTCTACTCTTTGTATACTACTGCTAATGCTATGTTGCCATTTTATGATATAATTTCTTCTTCAAAAGCTTTCTAAGAGTATTCTTTTAATTTACATCATCCAGTTTTAATATCTTCCCCCAGCCTAGAAGCCAATAAGCTAAAAACACAATTTATAGAATTTAGTATGGAAATATTTAAACTATTTGCTGAATGGTGGTCAATGCAGATATGACTAAAATGCAGATGAATCTAAAATTATTTATTTGTTTTTAATTTATTTTTAAGGGATGTTTATTTGTGTGAGCTTGGTTGAGGATATGTACACTACTTTTGCACAAGAGCCTACAGAAGCCAGATTCCTTTGAACTGGAATTACATTTGATTGTGACATCCTCATGGGTGCTAGGGAGCAATCTCAAGTGACTGCAAGAACAGTAAGCACTCTTAGCTGCTAAATCATTTCCATTTCGTGAATTTTATTTCTGCTGACATAATGACATCTGAATATGCAAATTATTTTGTCATTAACTATCAAAATTCTAGAGGTTTTGAATATACTGTAAATCCATTTTTCATTGCAAATCTATTTTTTAAATGTTCAGTTTGTATATATTTATTTAAATATTTTTAGTAAACATAACAGTATTCTGAATAATTTTGCTTTACCCATAGTTATAGTCAATACAAATACACTAATTTAAAAATAATTTATTTAATTTTATTTTATGTGCATTGGTATAAGAGTGTAACATCCCCTGGAATTGGAGTTACACACAGTTGTGAGCTGCCATGTGGGTGTTGGGAATTGAACTAAAGTTCTCTGGAAGGGCAGCCAGTACTCTTAACTGCTGAGCTATCTCTCCAACCCCTGTAAATAAAATATTTCAAGCAGGATAAGAGAAATTAAATTTACAAGGAAAAATGAGGTTCTACTAAAACGTGTGAAGTTTTAAAAAAAATTAGACATTACATTGATTAGAGTTCCAAGAATGCAATTTAGAAAACATAATTAAATGGGAACTCTAAGGAGGCTTCTAGTCATTCCACAGTTGAGGGAGAACCATTTGAAAATTTTAGTTGTAATTCAGTAGTGAGGATGATGTTATCAGGATGATTGACTTCAAACTAAACTGTACATGTTAGATGCAAACAAACTGAAATCTGAACCTAAATACATACAAATACCAATGAAGACTTTATATAATGAAATCATAGGGGGAAATATTATGTACTGTTAACAAAAATGCAATACTTGCCATACTACTAGCTTTTAGAAAATGCACAAATGCATCCAGTTGACTGAGCATTAATAACATAAGAAATTATAAGAGACCCAAGAAGACTGAATATTTAGTCTTCATCATACCCAATACCACAAGAGATAGGTAGAATACTGGGTAGCCCTTTGATATAGTATACACACATTGATGATTTTATGGAACTTTGCTATTTGATGGCACATAATTATCTTTTCTTCCTATATATACAAATCCCTTGATAAGTGGCTAGTATTATAATATACAACACGATATTGGATGTTTGATTCTGTTTTATGGCTTAATCCCTCAACAATCCTTATTTTTGATTTATTGTAAAAAGAGTGACTTACTATCACATGATCCCATTTAGTTTGAGAAGGTTGTATTAGCATATATTTTTAGAACCTTATAGATATAATAGTAGATGATTTCAAGTCTGAACTATATTCTAGTGAAGTACAGGACCCATCTGGTTGATGGAACAAAATTGTGTGTTTTACCTCCAAGGACAGAGGGAGATTTTGGAATCTTGTAACTGACCTTTTATTTCCTTTCATTTCTATGAAGAATGATTGGCTGGGTATACTTTTATTCTTTTTAATGATAGATACTGACTTGAAGTGTCTTGTCTAACTGCTGTTTGAATGACTTTAACACAGTACATGGAGAACTCACAGAAGGAACTGTGTCCCTTAAATACAATTGCTTTTGACTTAGAAAGGGTCAATATCATCCTGACTTTTCCCCAATACAAAATAACACTCTCTCAACTTGCTTTCTCACAGTGTGCTCTCAGCCATTGATCCCTCACTTACAATGATGGATCTTCCCTATCTTTTGCTATCACTGGCAGCCAGTTTTTAAACAGATGGGACTCCAATCACTCCCTGTGGAAGGTCTCCCTAAATAACTACCTGTCGGTTCAGTGTAACTAGATTTGGAGACAGATGCCTGCATTATTGCACAATAAGATAGTTAGCCTGAGCTATATTACAATTCTAAAAATAAATTTGGCAATAACAAGACCTAATTTTAATGCAGCAGTTTCTAGTAAACAATCATTTTTTTATTTTATCTGGAATAGTAAAATTAAGATTGTTTATTCCTGTATGAATACTGATCAATCACATTATCAGAACTTCTAAAGAGGAAAGCTAGTATCTCTATCAAAGATGTGAACTTCTGATATATGAATTATAGCAGGTCAATAAAATAAAAATGACTTGACAGCAAGTCATTTTTAAAATATAGTTATCCCTTGAAAATCTTACAAAACAAATTAAATGTTCCAATATAGATACTTCATATCTTCCTTTTCATATGTAGATGTCAAGTTCATTTTTGGAAATCTTTCATGTGTAATCACATCTAATAATTGTCCTGCTTACTGCAAAGCAGTTTATGCATCTTGACTTGTCAGTGAATAGGAGGGGGTGGAGAGGCTACTTGGAAGGTGGTGTCCAGAGAGAGAAAAGTGAGGGGTAAGTGATATAATCCCATGTAAATTGCAATATATTTTATAAAAGTCATTTGTATGTTAAACAACTAAACATAGATGTATTTGAAATTCTGAGAGAAAGAATTTTAAGAGTCATAGTAAGTATCAAATTTACAAAGAACATAAAATCCATCACCTTACATAAGAGTGACCTACAATTACCAGTTTGAAAGCATTTATGAGAAAGTATTAATATAGGGGAACTACTCATGAACGAAACTGAAGTCATAGTATGTTATCCTTATTCATTGCTGAAAGTATATCAACATTAATATTTAGATGCATGATTTCAAAGAACTACTTAACATTTGTGAATTTATCAGTTTAACTGATTTCAGTGATAATAAAAGTGCATTTAATTCCAAATGAGTTATGAGTTAAATAGTATACAAAAGATCACATATAAGAAAGAGCACAGTGTTTCTCCTTTATGCTATTTAGAAAAGAAACAGAGGGATTGTTGTTTTGCTTTGTTTGTTTATTTGAATATTTATTTGGATCTTTGTAGTGCATAGAGTCAAATTCACAGGATTATTCATGTTAAATAAACACTATAGTTCTGAACTAAAAGTATAGGTCCAAATTTTTGACAGTTGATTTGCTTTCTCAACACTTAGAAATAAAAAATGAGTTACATTACATATTCATTCCCTAGATATAAGAATTTGTGGAATAAACAGTATTTCATATATTTAGCTTATGATGGAAAAACTGGCAGGAACAAAAATTGAAAAATACAACAACAAACAAAACCCCCTAGGGAATATCAGAATGTTTAATGAGTAGCCACATTTTCTATTACTAATCTAAAAGTTTCTTTAAATCTCAGTAATTTAAGCCAACAACAGTGTATCATCTCAAATATCTGGAGGTATTAATTTGAAATGGGTAACTCTGATATAGTGGACAGAGAACATGAGGCCCTTTTTCTCATAGATTAACATTGAGAAACCATGAATGTTAAACATATGGACTTGTCTCTTCAATGGAAGGAATGCTTACCTGTTTCTGCCCAGAAAGCAGGGAATGAATGAAATTAAATACTTGGTGATCTATGAGGTTTGTAGGGTCAGGCATCAGCCGGGGAATCCCCCAAGCTATTGTATTTATTCAAAACTCCTCCTCCCTATACCTTTAGCCTGAGTATTATTTCTGTCCGTCTAACCATTTCGACAGAAGAGGTCACTGTGGTCAGAAGTTTTCTTGTGTCCTGCCTGGTCCTACAGCTGCTTGGACCCAAGTAAATACACAGAGGCTTCTATTACTTACAAACTGTATTCCCTAATGGCTCAGGCTTTTGCAAGCTAGCTCTTACTACTTAACTCAGCCCATTTCTATTAATCTATGTATTGCCACACGGCTTGGTGGCTTACCAGTACTTTCACATGTTGCTTCTCCTGGCAGCAGCTTGCACTGTCTACCCCACTCTCCTTCCTTCTTCTCTCTCTCCAGTTCAAATGTGCTGCCTAACCTTATTCTGCCTCACCATTGGCCAAACAGATTTATTTATCAACCAATCAGAGCAACACATATTCACAGTGCATAGAAAGACATCCCACAGCAGGTCACATGTACTTTTCAAAAGAATTTTGATAGAGTCACAACTTAAGCATTACTGTGACAATTGTCACCAAGAATCTTTTCCCCAAAGTTGTACTGTACTTAAATATGTCTGGAACAAACTGTCTGGGGTCAGACTCTAGGAGTTTGAACCGACATTGACTACCTAAGTTGTATGATACCAAATTTTCTTCTTGTCTCAGGTGAATCATTATTCTGCCAGCTCTAGTAGATACAGAGACCCCCCACACACTCAGATGGAATGTATGTGTCCAACTTGATTGCAGAATTATAGCAACTTCTAGTCATGTTGTGAGACTTACTTATATCCTTAAATTTCACGATGGATAATTTAATATTTTATGTTGTATCACTGTAACATCTCTTCTTTTTCCTTCCTCTTCAATTTTAAGGACATTTGTATATTACATTGTGCCTACTCAAATAAAATAGATATATCTTTCATATCAAGGTCAATGGATTCCATCTTCAACCACAGTCGTTTGTTAAGTAAAATCTTCAATATGCAATCCTTCAGCTTCAGTGACCATTATAAATCCGTACAATAATAACCCACATTACTCTGATAGTAAAGTCACAAAAACAGGAAAAAAATGAAGACTCTGTAAACCAAGATCACTGGTATACACAGAGGAAAAAATTCTTAATAAGGGATCCTGCTTAAATACTTAACATCAACTTGACACAGTCAGTCCAGAGGCACCAGGAAAGAGGAAACCACAGTTGAAGAATTGCCTTGACGAAACTTGCCTGTTCCCATGTCTATGAGATATTATCGTGACTGTTAATTATTGTAGGGTGTTCCAGTCCATAGTTAAAGGAAACTGAGTAGCTTAATTCATTAAAGATCATCCACTAAGATCAAGTGGGACACATACTAGTAACGTAAGGATGTTTCAAAATATACTAATCGATAAATGCGGTATATTATATCAAGAGACTAGAAGACAGTATCTATACCAGAGTCTCTATTAGTGAAAAACTATTTTATTGAATACAGTTTCATTTTGTGATTAAAATGATAGATAAATAAGTGATAAAAGGAACATGCCTCAAGTTATTATAGGGCACTGATTATGAGATAAGCAATGACATAATACTGACATAGGAAAAACTACAAATTTTCTTTCTAGCATCTGAAAGAAATTTTACTACATCATACAAGAACTATCAGATATAATAAAGGAATTCATACAAGCTGAAGAATACATAAATCAACAAATCAAAATTGGTGATGTTGCTACAATAAAAACAGAATTATTTGAAATAGAAATCTAAAAAGCAATCCACCTCTATTAGCTACAAATGTGCCTAGCAATAAATAAAACCAACCAAGTGAAATATTCATACACTGGAAATACAAAAAGGCTGATTAAAAACTAAAATGAATATACATACAAGAAATACATTTTATTTATTAGAAAAATCAATATAATTAAGATGTACTTACTAACAAAGCTATCTGCAAATTTCATTAACCTTAGCTAAACAATATTCCTCACAAATAGGAAAATATATAATCTATACAAAACCAAAAATGTAAATTCTCCAGCATATTTATTAGAAAACATACAACTCTAAGGGCATAATATTATCTGGCATCAATATTGGGTGCCCTGCTACAGTCGCCAATATATAAGAATATTTTACTATTTACAGAAAAAGCTATAGACCATTCCAACAGAAGAGATCTATAGCCAATTGATTTTTGTAAATGTGCTAAGAACATGAACTGAAAACACATTTCCTTAAACGATTTCCAGATAATTAGATATCCATACTTAGAAGAATTAAGCTAGACTTATATATTTAATGTATCATCAAATTTAGTGTTTCTTATATGCTTTATCTTTGAGATTTCAATGTAAATGTAAGATATCATTTCTTCCTTTTTATCTCTCCAATATTCCCATATACCCACTTTTGCTTCTTTTTTTTTCAATTTTATGGCCATCTTTTTTATTAATTTACTTTAGAGACATATATGCATATCCATACATTTTTCTCAATATAACCTGCTCTGTCTGTATAATATTCCTCATATATATGTATTCATGACTATTTGATATTGAATAACCAATTGGCATGCTCTTCCCTGGGGAATATTATTTCTCCCAGTGTTAGCATTCCTTACTTGCCTGCAGTTTTTGTGCAGTTTTATGAGCCCCTGGACTTTCCCATGTCCACTTTGGCATGTCTATTTTTGTTGTCCTTATTCAGCTCATATTGAGATAATTCTGTTGGTGATAATTTATGGGTGTAATTTCTATTTTGACGTCACTAGAAGACAAAAATCTCACAATAAATTCCCTGATCCTCTTGGTTCTTAGAATCTTTTTGTCTTTGTTCCTCAGTGATTCCATGGCCGTAAGTGTGGGGATTTGTAGAGGTGTCTATTGGAAACTGGCTCCATAACTTTACATATTTACTAGTTGTGGGTTTCTGTAATTATCTCCATCTGTTGCAAAAAGAAGTGAGCAGTACACATATATGTATGTAAGTGTATAAGAATAAACGATTAGATTGTAGTTATGTGTTATGCTGGCTTAGTAAAATGGTGATTGTATGCTTTGTACCAATATCCATGACTTCACAAGCTCTGAGTTCTTGACTAGGTTTCCAGTCCCAAGCATTGTTTCCCTCTTCTTGAGAGGGTTTCAAGTCTAAGTAAAGAGCTGATGGTTACTGCTAAGGTATATGTGTCACTGCCATACCCATAGTATTATAGTATCATGCTGGTAGCTATTGTTGTTTCTATGTGCCATAACTAAGTAGACCTATTGGTTGTCTACCTCTTTTTGAAATTTTCATGGGGTCTTGTGGTTTCACGAAGGCTTGTCCTTGGGGAGGAGACATTCATGTCTGTTCCAGCTCAGGGCATCAGGTCTCTGTGTCTAAAGTGCATGGCATCTTCATCAACAGGGACATACCTTCTGCCTCTAGGGGGCCACCAAGAGCATTACCAATAGCCTGCATATTTTGGAAGTTTCTAGGGAAATCTTGACTGAACCCATAAAGTATTTTCTCATGCATGGTATTGGGATTGTGTTAGAATGTTTCTGGCTCTTGGAGGGAGCATTTTTAGCCCAGATGAAAAAAAATTATTTAAACTATCCATGTATATTTATATAAAAACTAAATGTATTACAGGTTTTATAAAAACAATTTTAGGTTGATACTTAATAGTATGATTCCTTACTCCAGGCTATGTTGTCATATATAAAAATTTGGAGCTAGGAGCCTCCAATGTGAGGCTTAGTTTTCTGATTCTGGGATACCTCATTCAAAATGAATTTTTCTAGTTCTATCCACTTATCTGCAAATTTCATAATTTTGTTTTTGTTTACAGCTGAATAATACTCTATAATGTGTATGGACCACATTTTTCTTTCCCATTTGTCAGTGAAAGACATTTAACTTCTTTTCATTTCCTATTTATACGGATTAGAGCAGAAATGAAGATGTCTGAGCAAGTATCTGTGGAGGAAGACGTCATGTCAACTGAGCATAGGCCAAGGACTTGTACAGCTTGATCATATGATAGTGTTATTTTTAGCTTTTTGAGAATTTTTCACAGTGATATTCACAGTAGCTGTACCTGTTCACGATCCCCATCAATGGTGAGTGAAGGTTCCCTTTGCCCACATGGCCTCTAGCTTTTATTGGTGATTATTTTGATGATCTTTTACCCTTGTGAATGGGGCAAGATGACATTTTAAAGTTGTTTTGCTTTATAATTTCCTAGTTGCTAGGGGCAATGTACATTTTTGAGTTATTTATTTCATTTCCTTTTTTCTTTCCTTCACCTTGTTTGTTTATTCTTCTCTCACATATTACATCCCAGCCCCAGTTTCCACTCTTTCTACTCCTCATAGTCCCTCCCTGCCACCTCCTCTCCCCCTAGATCCACTCCTCCTCTGTTCCCCTTCAGAAAAGAACAGGCCCCCCAGGCAATCAACTGAACATGTTGATTGCCTGTTCCTGTAAGACTCCCACTGTTAGGAGTCTTACAGGAACAGCAAGCTGTTATATATATATGCAGAGGATCTAGCTCAGACCCACAGATCTTTCTGATTTTCTCTTCAGGAGCCCACAAGAACAGCAAGCTACACAACCATTACATATATATGCAGAGGACCTAGCTTGGACCCATACAGGTTCCATGTTTGTCCCTTCAGACTCCACAAACCCCTATAAGACCTGCTTAGTTGATTAGTTCATTCCATGGGATGTATTCTCATAGTGTCCTCAACCCCTCTGGCTTCTCCAATCCTTCCTTCTCTTTAGAAGGTTTGATTCACTTTGCCTAATATTTGGCTGTTGGTCTCTGCATCTGCTCTCATCAGTTGCTGGATGAAGCCTCTCTGATCACAATTGGGCTAGGCTCTGCTCTGAAAGTATTGCAGAATATCATTTATTGGTCAGCTGTGTTTGGTTTTATCCTAGGTCTCTGCACCATTCCGCCTCTAGTTCCTTAAGAAGTAACTCAAGGGCTAACCAGAGGCTGGATAGAACTTGAGTTATTTATTATCCAGATTTTCTTATTTTTATAATTCTCTGTTCATGTTCCCCACATAATTTTTGAATGGGTAAATTCTTCTATGCTTTTTGAGGGATTTATGTATGTACATTTTAGATATTGGTCTTCTGTCAGGCACATAGCTAGCAAAGATTCTTGCCTGTTGCCTGGTGTGGTGATATTTTATTTGTACACCCCAATAAAGCTTATCTGGAGATCAGAGGACAGAGCTAGACACTATATTAAACATAGAGGTTAGGCAGTGGTAGCGCATGCCTTTAATCTTAGCATTTGGAAGTCAGAGATCCATTCAGCTCTCTGTAAGTTTAAGGCCACACTGGGAACAAAGTCAGGTGTGGTGGCACATGCCTTTAACCCCAGTATTAATCATACAGATCTGGAGGTCTGGACAGAGAGACAGGAAGTATTAGAGATGGGCAGAGAAAGAAAGTGATATAGCTGGATGGAAAAAGGAATTAAGATGGCAGAACACAGAAAGATTTATAGGCATGAGTATACAGGAAGCAGCTCTCTCTTGGCTGAGGATTTCCTAGCGAAAAGAACATGGCTGGCTTCTTTCTGCTTCTCTGATCTCTTAGTTTTCACCCCAATATCTGGCTCCAGGTTTTTTTTATTAATAGACTGTTTTGTAGCTAGAGTTTTCCTGCCTGGCCCACAGTCAGGACAAATCTCTCTCACCTGTCAGTCCCACAGCCGCTCAGACGCAACCAAGTAAACACAGAGACTTATATTGCTTACAAACTGTATGGCCGTGGCAGGCTTCTTGCTAACTGTTCTTACAGCTTAAATTAATCCATTTCTATAAATCTATACCTTGCCACATGGCTCGTGGCTTACCGGCATCTTCACATGCTGTTTGTCATGGTGGCGGCTGGCAGTGTCTCTCTGACTCAGCCTTCCACTTCCCAGCTTTGTTCTCTTCCTTGTCCTGCCTATACTTCCTGCCTAGCCAATGGCCAATCAGTGTTTTATTTATTGACCAATCAGCAACACATTTGACATACAGACCATCCCACAGCACTGTTTAGCAATTCATCTTACAGCCTGGCATTCCTTTTCACCCTGTTGATTCTTTAACTTTGCAGAATCTTTATATTTCACAAAGTTCCACTTCTCTATTGTTGTCCTTAATTCTTGCAAGGACTGTCCCTATTCAGAAAATCCTTTCCTAGACTTATATAGGGTATCGCCTATGTTTTGTCTACTAGTTTGAGATTTCACATTTAGGTCTCTGATCCATTTGGAGTTTTTGACTTTTTTATTTGTTTGTTTTCATGAAAGCTGATAGATTCAGGTCAAATCTTGTTCTGTTGCATGGAGACATCGAATTTTCCTAGCTCCATTAGTTAGAGGAGCTTTGTGTTCTCTTGTTTATAGTTTTGGAAACATTTTCAAATATTAAAGAGATGAAATTTTGTCTTCTCATATTTGAGTCTTAAGTTTTTTCCATTGGTCTATGTGTCTGTTTTTGTGATAATACCATATCATTCTATTACTGGTTCTGTCATATATCTTAATATCTGGAATGGAAATCCAGCCATTTTTTTGTTTGTTTGTGTTTTGGAGTTTTGGTTTTTTTTTCCCCTCAGGGTTGTTTTGGCTGTCTGGGGTCTTTTTTGTTTTGTTGTTTTGTTTCTATTTTTAAGAAGAATTATATGGGATTTTCTGTGTGATTGTTTTGAATTTCTGAATATATTTTGGTAAAATGATCATTTTTATAATATTACTTCTATTAATACATGATAAATAAACTCATCATAAAAATACAAATATCATATGATTCTAATTCTATTTCCTACAAGTCTTGAAACTTTGATTTCTTTATTCTGTAGTCAACCTTGTCCCTGAAATGCTAGAATTCTTTTTTTTTTTTTTTTTTTTTTTTTTGGTTTTTCGAGACAGGGTTTCTCTGTGTAGCTTTGCGCCTTTCCTGGAACTCACTTGGTAGCCCAGGCTGGCCTCGAACTCACAGAGATCCGCCTGGGTCTGCCTCCCAAGTGTTGGGATTAAAGGCGTGCGCCACCACCGCCTGTCCACTAGAATTCTTTTTACCTTTTATCATGCACACCTGATACATTTGCTGATGAGACTTCATTATATACCAATCATAAGAGTTGTTTATTTTCTTTCATTTTTCTTTATTAAGAAATTTTCTACTCACTCCACATACTATCCACAGATCCCCCCTCCTCCCTCCTTCCACCCCTCAGCCCTCTTTCCCAATCCACCCTACATCCCCATACCCCCCAAATCGAAGTCTCCCATGGGGAGTCAGCAGAGCCCAGCACACTGAGCCTAGGCAGGTCCAAGCCTCTTCCCACTGCACCAAGGCTATGCAAGGTGTCACATCACAGGCACCAGGTTCCAGAAGCCTGCCCGTAGACCAGGAACAGATCCTGATCTCCCTGCCTGGGTGCCCCCCAAACGGTTTGAGCCAAACAACCGTCTTCCATATCCAGAGGGCCTAGTCCAGTCCCATGGGGGCTCCTCAGCTACCAGTCCACAGTTCATGGGCTTCCACTAGTGTGGCCAGTCATCTCTGCAGGTCCTCCCATCATGATCTAGACGTCCCTCGCCTGCAGTATCTCTCCTCTCTCTCATCAATTGGATTCCAGGAGCTCACCTGGTGCCTGGCCGTGGATCTGTGTATCTGCCTCCATCAGTCACTGGGCTGGAGGGATAACTCAGCCATTAAAGGCTAGGCTCTCAACCAAAAATATAAGTTTATTTTCTTATTTAAAAATATGCCAGTAAAAATTATTTTGAATATGATAAGAGCATTAAATCTGTAGATATTTGTAACATGTACTACAAAGGGAATCCATTAAACTAGAAAGGTATTATGGTGGGGAAACTGTATCGAAGAAGAGGGAATAATAGGATATAGGTAAAAGTACACTAGAGAGCCAGTAGTGGTGGGTTACATTGGCCCGCTACCCACTGAGCTACATGTATAGCAAACCTTATTTTAATTATGATAAATTGTTATTAAGAATTGTATAAAAGAATCTGCATTTGAACAAGGATGTAAAAAAATTGAAAGTAAAAACATGTACAATCAAATTACTGGGTCTATCCAATTAAAACAGTATATTGACTAAAATGATTTTTTAAGAGAAATTGAGATAATTCTACAGATTTCTAAAAATATCATTATGCCTTTGAAAAGACATAACTACAACGTTAAATTTGCATAGGAATTGGAAGTTAGGTGATTCAAACACATTCTTCTGTCTTTGTATTCATTGACTGTTGTTTGGCATGCCTGATGATTAATGGATTAATCATATCCTTGAAATTAAGAAAAACAACCAAGTGTAACTGGCAAACTGGCTCTTCCACATCTTTTGATCTGAAAACTGCATGTTTTGATAACATGAAAATGGGATCAACCAACAAAATGGCTCTGGTTTACAATTAAAGCTGACATATCTTTTGTTATCTACATTTTTCTATTTTTTCACAAACATTGCATAGATTTATTTTCTATAGACTTACACAAGAGGGAGACCACTGGAAACACAATATGGTTTTATGCTTTCTCTATTTTCCACAGCTCATATTCAAGCTTCATTGATTCTACAATGCTCTCCACAGTATTGACTGAGATCTTTGACTTGCACAAATTAGGTTAAATCTATTCCATAAAACTAATACAACTCCTATTATTAAGTCAAAACCACACACACCCTTTATATATTTTATCTTTTAAATCTAACATTGTTTCATTCACATTTTCCAGCTTGTGCATGAGTTTTATTGCTAATATTTATGGTTTTTTTTTTTACTTAATCTGATTTTTTAATTTTTATTTTTTTTGTTTTTGTTTTTGTTTGGTTTTTGAAACAGGGTTTCCCTGTGTAGCTTTGTGCCTTTCCTGGAACTCGCTAGGTAGCCCAGGCTGGCCTCGAACTCACAGAGATCTGCCTGGCTCTGCCTCCGGAGTGCTGGGATTAAAGGCATGCGCCACCACCACCTGGCTGATTTTTCAATTTTTAATTTGCATTTATCAGCTGTTTCCACTTAGCAAATAGAGGTAAAGTTCTTCCTTGATATTTCTCACTGTCTAAAATTCTCTTGATCAATATTAATACTTCTGTTCACATTTTCATTCTCAGGAGGTATATTTACTTTATAAGATGGCAGCAATGTGTATACTATTAATGTTTCTCATGTTATAAATGAATTTTAATTTAACATTTTAAGATTTCAACAATATGAAATAATTTTACACATATATGGTTAAAGTGTGACATGGCAATATACACGAACAGTGATCAAGAGGATGCTCAATATCATCACTACCATATCCAGTGTTTATATTTTTGAAAGGATACTCAGCCTTTGAACAAATATTAATTTTGATCACTACAATATTTTTAAAAACAAAAAGCTACCATAATACTTGAAAACCAGGTAAAACACAATCCCAAAATCCCACAAGTGTCTCTTCAAAGTGAAGTTCTGTTGTTAAACTATGGGTAAACAACTTAGTAGTAAATTCACCTTGTGAAGTAGTACAGAATTCTGTAATATGTCAGTACGTTCAGTTAGTGAAAACAATAATCTCTTTGTCATCTACATGTGCAGTTAATTTTTTTTGTTTTGAAAAAATACACTTCGATATGGCATGTTCAAACAAAACCTGTTTTTGATTGGTTTTCGTCCCCTTTATCTCCCCATCTTTCTGTCCCACCCACCCTCTTTACCATTCCAACATCACATAGACTTGTTTCTGCTTTATTGTTGTAGGTGTCCTATTTCTCTCCTTCTGCCTTTTTAAAGATACTTTCCTCCCTGATACCATCTCATAGCCCTGGCTAAAGCAATGAAATATAATTAAGAAAAAGAGAGGATAAAAAATAAGAATGAAAGAAGTCAAATTAAACCTATTTTTAAATGATAAAATTCTAACTTGAAAAGACTCTATAGACTCTAATAGGAAAATTTTAGTTTTAATAAGCATTTATTAAAATCTCAGGATAAAAAACAACATAAAAACATTAGTAGCTTTCATATATGTGAATCACATGCCAACTGAGAAACAAATAGGGAAAATGTCATATTAACAATAGATCTTCCCAAAATAAAATGCATAGGCATAAACCTATCAAGAAAGTCAAATATCTCTACAACGAAAAGTTTAAGATGAGGCTGAAAAAAGAAATGAAAGATTTTTGATGATGAAAGATCTCCATGTAGCTGAAAATTTCCCTGTGTCCCACCCACCCCCTGGTCTTCAGCTGCTCAGACCCAAGTAAGCAAACAGAGGCTTATATTAATTAAAACTGCTTGGTCATTAGCTCAGGCTTACCACTGACTAGCTCTTACATTTAAACTCAGCCTATTTCTGTTCATCTATACATTGACACATGCCTCTCCTGATTCAGCCTTCCTCTTCCCAGAATTCTCCTTGTCTGCTTATCCTGCTTATATTTCCTGCCTGGCTACTGGCCAATCAGCTTTTTTATTTATCAACTAATCAGAGAAACACATTCAGAGCATACAGAATATCCCACAGCACCTCCCCTTTTCTGTCTAATCAAAAAGGAAGGGCTTAACTTTAACATAGTAAAATTACATGTAACAAAACAGTTATCAAGCAAGAATTACAGTTATAATATCTAGTCTATTTGTATTTTGTAAATTTAAAGAAAAAAATTTCTATCTATACTATATTTGTGAGTCTAAAGTTTTATATCTAGTTTATCTTTTATCACAACCAAGGAAAATTATAACTATCGAATCTTCAACTACATTAAAGACCTCAGTAGAATATAATATTACCTAAGTAAACAGGAAGAACATTGCAAGAAACTTCCAAAAATCTAGAATGACAGAGACAGCTGGTTACTAGAAAGTTACCCAAAATTCTTCTGCAATGTTGGGGGCATCCATTCTTCAGCCTCAGACCTCGAGTCTCTCAGTAGCTTCTCTTTGTGTCCTGTAGAATGTCTGGCAGTTTCTTCTGTGAAGCGGGAACCTGATGGACAATCTCATCTTTCAAAGTTCAGTGGTCACCTTCCTGTGACCTGTATTTCCATTCTATACAACATTTTGTCAAGAAATCCAGGCAAGAACATTTTCTTGCTCAAATGGTTACTTTTGCCAAGAAGAAGATAAACTCCATATAGAGTGACTTCGATGCCCATCTTTCTATTTGAAGTAAATTGGTGCTGCCAGAAGCAGATGTGTCTCACTGTCCAGAAAGTCTAAGTTTTTAAAACATTTTAAATGCCATAATCTGTAGGTCTTTGAAGTATTTGAAGATTACCTACCTAATTGAAATATACCTTTATATACCTAAAAAACTTAACAACATGACTATAAATTTGATTATCCTAGATGACTATTAATTTGTATTTCTTAATTATCCATTACAATTTAAATGAGTTATATAAACAGAATTCTTTAAACAAGAGTAGAAATATATATACCATATAACAAAATTAACTTTAAGTTTGTAATAAACTAAAATCTATAGCCATATAAAACATTTATCCTATATTTCTATATCATAACACCCTTAGAGATTGACTATGACCAATAACAATTTGCAAACAATATTCTAAACAAAGACAAACATCCATAACCCATTTTTGGGGAATGTGGGCATAGTTTTCTATGCTATTTCCTGCTGATAGGGGGCGCTGGTTGTCTTATGGGGATCCGGAGAAAATTCGAGATAATGGTCAAGTCATAGGAAGACTGGTTATAACCTTTGTTGATAGGTACCATCTGTTAAGGTTCAGGAGGTCTGGCTTGATCAAATCTGATCCACTTTAACCTGGAACAAATCCATAGCCTTTTGCTTGGAAAAAAAAAAAAAAAAAAAACAGAGCCTCCTTTCCAAAGCAACATATCTTTAGTGTCAAATTTTGAAGTTAAGATATCTTTAAAATATACATATTTGTTTAGCTCAGTAGCCTTTAGAATCAAATGTCTTTCTGCATTTAAAAATCCCAAAGACAACACAATCCAGATTCTTTGTGTAATATCCATCTTTATGTGGCTTATCTTTTATATTACCTTTACTGTCTCTTTAAAGACTTTATTTCTTAAACTATTTCTTTATATAACTGTCTACATTCATTTTCTTCTTTCTTCCAAGCCTACGTACACTTTTACACACACCGTAAACCATTTTAAGTCTTATTTCATCTGAATCTGGGTTATTGTGAATCTATTGCTTTAAACTGCAGTGGCTAGTATTGAAGCAAAAGCCTTGGCTGCTGACTTCACCCACTTCAGCTCTTCAACATGGTGGAGGTAATTCACAACCAGCTCTGGGAGCCATGCTGTCCACTGACTGTGGGAGACAGTGGGTCTATGCTTCTTTCAAAGCAACATATAGCCCAGAAACCTCTTTTTTTTTTTTTTTTTGTCTGTTCTAGCAAAGGCTGTATCTACCATACAGCAGTATAGTGTGCGGCTTGGAGACACTCTGTGTAGTGCAGTGGGAATCCCCCATGCTGAAGGTCAAGCCCCTATGCCACAAACCTGCCATAGAGTAGCTCAAGCCTTCAGCCTGCTACTCTACTGAGACACACCAGAAAGCTGTTTTTAGCCCACTTTTTGAATCCTTTTTCTTTTTTAAGCTTTCTCAGGTTTTAGGTGGAAACTCTTGCCCCACGTTTTGGTGCCATTTATAGCTGAAAGTTTTCCTGTCCACCCGCCCCCCCACCCCATACACACACCCCTGGGTCCGCAGCTGCTCAGACCCAAGTAAACACACAGAAGCTTATATTAATTAAAACTGCTTGGACATTAGCTCAGGCTTACCACTGACTAGCTTTTACACTTAAACTCAGCCCATTTCTGTTAATCTATATGTTGCCACATGTTCCGTGGCTTTATCTGTGTGCAATTACATGCTGCTCCCTGGATAGCAGGTTGGCATCTTCTGACTCAGCCTTCCCCTTCCCAGGATTCTCCTTGTCTTCTTATTCCACCTATACTTTCTGCCTGGCTACTGGCTAATCAGCTTTTTATTTATCAGCCAATCAGAGCAACACATTCAAAGCATACAGAACATCCCACAGTATCTCCATGCTTCTGGATTACCATTTTGTAAACTGCTACACTTCCAAGAGTAATCTACAGATTTAATTAAACCCCTGTCAAACATTGAAGTGGATTAGTAAAAGTAAGATTCTAAGGCATCCCACAGGCCACCACATTGGTCCTAAAACCTCAGGGCAGTGTCCCCAGACCCAGTCCACTTATCAGCCAACCTATCAGCCATTCTACTTACTGAACTATTCTAGGACTGTGTAGAGACTCTGAACCAAAGCCCAAAATAGGGACCCACAGACTCAGCTTGCCTGATCATCTGCTGTCCAAATGCTTTCCCCACCATGCCACTTGGGAACATTTTTGCCTGTGACATGGACTCCAGGTAGGGAATCCAAAACTAAATTGCCAACTTATACACAACTTTACCAACTACTCATCTCAGGAGATGAGTAGCATCCCACAACCTCCATCCCAAGTAGGGAGCACCAAAGCCTATTAACCACCAAAGGTATGAAGAAAACATGGGACTATGTGGCTTCCTTCACCTCTAACTCAGGTGAAGACACCCAGCTTAGACTCCAGCTAACTCACCACTATCTGAGGGCACTATGATGTCATGTATCCAAGCCTGATAACCTTTTATTCTTGTAGCTGGCTTTCTATGTGCCAACAACCATATTCCAAATTATAAATGGAGATTTACTATTAGTTATAAATGCTCAACCTTATTTTATGCTTGTTCCACTAACTCTTACAAGTTAATTTCACCTCTTTCTCTTCATCTACATTTTTCCTCAGGGCTTTTTGCTTTTCTTTCTTTCTTTCTTTCTTTCTTTCTTTCTCTCTCTCTCTCTTTCTTTCTTTCTTTCTTTCTTTCTTTTTTTATTTCTTTGTTTCTTTCTTTGTTCTTTCTTTCTTTGTTTTTTCTTTCTTTCTTTCTTTCTTTCTTTCTTTCTTTCTTTCTTTCTTTCTTTCTTTCTTTCTGTATGTCTTACTCCATATTTGGCTGGCTGGCAACTGACTGGCTGGCCCTGCCTGTCTCTTTCTCTTTCTCCCTTGTTCTCTTCTCTCTCCTCTCTGTCTGGAGCATAGATTCTTCCTCCTACTTATTCTCTTGCCTATCAGCACCACCTATCCTTCTACTGCCTAGCTAATGGTTATTCAGCTTTTTATTAGACAAACTTGATGCCTTAGGCAGGAAAAGTAACACATCTTTACATCATTAAATAAATACAGCATAAACAAATGTAATATATCTTTACATAATTAAAGTAATATTTCAAAATGTAAACAAATGTAACACATTTTTGCATAGTTAAACTAATATTCCACAGCTGATTCTACCTTAGATCTCTCTGCTATCTAGTCTCCAGTTCCTGGTCATCCAGGTAGTACAGGGCAGAGACGTTCAGCACCACCATTGCCCCATCACATCTTGAATGCAGGGCAGATTGTAGGCACAGAGTTTTATGTCTGGATTGGTGCTGAGGTTTCTATTTCCATTGCCTGGAGAGTACCTTTCCTTAGCAAGAGACTAGAATGTAGGGTTATGAGCTCCATGTAGGCACAAGTTTGTCTTATGTTCAATGAGCTGTGCAGATGTTTCATTCAGAAACATGTGGTTGATATATTGCGGACCCTAATAAACTTATCTGGGGGTCAGTGAATAGAACAGCCACAAGATTAGACATAGAGGCCAGAAACTGGTGGCACACACGTTGTTAATCCTATCACTTGAGAGATGAGATTCCTCCGGATCTCTGTGAGTTCAAGGCCACACTGGGAAAAGAGCCAGGTGTGGTAGCACACACCTTTAATCCTAGAAATTGAGATCTCATGTCTTTGCTTAGGAAGTACACATGCTTTTAATTTCAGGAAGGGATGGCAGGAAGCAGAAAGGTATATAAGGAGTGAACAATTGAGCCGAGATCCATTTGGGTGAGGTGAGGTTGGCTTTGGCTCCTTCTGTTTCTCTGATCTTTCAGTCATCACCCCAATATCAGGCTGTGTTTTTTTTTCTAATAAGACCTTTTAGAAATTCACTTTACAGAAACACACACACACACACACACACACACACACACACACACACAGTAGAATAATCCAAATAATCCTAAACAATAAGAAACTTTTAAGGTCATCACCCTGATTTTAAATTATGTTATAGGGTTATAGTAACAAAAATATCATGGTAATAGAATAATATCAATTGCAGAGTATCAAGGACACAATATAAGTCCAAACACCTACCATCAGCTGATTTCTCAGGAAGAGGCCAAAAGTCTACCCTGGGGGAAAGTTAGCATGTAGAACAAGTGGTGATGATCAAACTGCCCACCCAGCTTTATGTAGAAGAATGATATTCGATCCTTATTGTCACATAGTTATAAAATGTCTGTTAATCACTTTTTGATATACCCATAGAATAGTGCTTCTCTCATTCCTCATCATAGAAGCTTCTTCTTACAGTTAACAACAATTCACATAGATACTCACAACCTGTCAAGGTATAGATATTATGTGAATGGGGAAAGTTCAGCCTTAAATTAAACATCCATATCACACTCCTCTCCTAAAAGTTCCAGGATCTTTGTAGAATGGTTGTAAATACCAGACATGGCAGATGGCTACAAGGAAGTGTTTTCTGGACAGGGCAGGGAGGTTGCATATGTGAACCCCTTGCAGTTGTGATAATATACACAGTATCTACACAAAAATGAAGACACACAGAATTCCAGAATGGATGGTGGGATGGGAGCATAAATTATAACCTCTACTTAAAAGAGCCATTGACAATTGATAGAGTCTCTGAGAGTTACAGTTTGTTTTATTTAAGAGTGTGAGCCTTGATAGGGAGATCATGCTCCAGAATAGGCCACACAGTGAAAAGTATTTGGAAAGCACATATTTCACCTGATGATTCATATAAAAAAATGGAGAGAGTGAATGTGAAAGTGGGTGGGTAGAGGTGTGAGGATTCTCAAAATGGAACAGAGAAAGGTGGCAAATACCTTCAAAACACACTATACAGTATTTTCAAAAAACTAATAAAATATTTCTAAAATGTAATGTGAGATCATACAATAAAGGCAGAGTGAAGAGGAAAAAATGTCCTATGACACTCCTCACCAATGTGAAAAAAAATTCAAAACTTTATATAGAAATACAGAAAGCCCAGACAAAGCCAAAACAAGAATTTGAAAAAATAACACTGACAGATGGAACACACTAATATAATAATACATAATAACTTATAGAGTAAGAAATTAACTTAAAGAGGCACCCTAGATGAAGAAGTTATAGTTGTAGTTCAAAAACAGAAATATAGGTGAAAAAACAAAAGACTCAGAAAATAAAACACAGCTGGTCATACAATTATTGATCATGATGTAAAAGCTACACACTGTTTTAAAGAAAGACAGCCTATTCAGTGAATGATGATGGACAACATGGATTCCCACCTACATGTGAACGAATTTATACATAGAACGCTCATCCTGTGTTCAACTGAGCAAGCATGAATATTACTCCAATTTTAAGTCATAATGAATTTTTATTTCTCTCTGCATGTAATCTAGCCAAGATTTTTTAAAGGATTCAATGGAAGAAGAGAAAACAGTAAAACAGGAACTCAAGCTAGCAAATCTACCAAGCATAGCTACCTAATATCATATTAAAAAATTGAATTTTGAGGAATTTATTCTCTATTAATTCAAATACTACTTTATCAGTATAATTAGATATTCTTAAATTTAATGTATACACATAATTTTACTTATGTTTATGCTATTTTATTACGTTAAACCATTAACTATGAATTAATTTCAGGAGTTCAGTTATATGTTTCATATATCCAAGTATGTGAGTCTATTAATAAAGTGAAAGCCAGAAGTAATGACTCACAAGGAAATGTGAAAAAAACAAAACCAAAGACATAATGACAGAAGTAATATTTAATTTTTAAGAGAAAATAAATCAGGCCACATAAAGATTCAAGAATAGTAGTAATAATTGATGTTCTCCAATGATATATTAAATAAGAAAAAAAGGTATGAACCAGTTCAGCTAAGGTGAAGTTGTAAGTAAAGAAAAAGAAGTAAAATTTTTTGCTTATTTCTTGTATTGTGTCTTGCATCAGAAACTTGTGTTAAATTTCTAAGTTGAATAATTGCAATAATACTGTACAGAGAATAAATAGGCAAATTTAAAGTAGTTTAGAAGGTTGACTATAGTGTTAAAAGTATTTGTATGGTAAGAATAAGTGTAAAATAGCTTCCTTATAGAATGTTCTGTGTGTTTTAGAGGCTATAAAAATGTAATGAAATGTAATTGTGACTAGAATGCCAACATTTGATTTATCGTGAGTTGAATGTGTGGGTTGAAATTATTTTAAATCTTACAAGGATCAATAAATGGCTGAAAATGACAAGGAAATTCAGGAAAAGATTAATATCACAGTTGTATTGAGTTCCCTAGAGTCAGAATAATTTATAATGCCATGCTAATTCAAAGGATATCCTAATGGAATAGATTTAGAAAAGAAAATCCATTTATGAAACAAAATAAAGGTTCTATACTTAGATCTCAATTTGTAAACCTATTTGTGAGACTAAAAATATTGCAAATGTAGCTCTATACAATTGTAAAAGTATAGTTCAGTTACTGAACTCTGCTCCACAGGACAAACTATCAACAGAAATGTAAAATGTTCATATTATTTTATACCACAAAAAAGTCCTAAAATCAAAACATTCTTAAGAAAAATCCAGATATATATGTAGCATGAATCTTAAAGGGTCTTATTAATAAAAATAAACCTGGAGGAAGGTATTGGGATGAATACTGAAAGATCAGAGAAGCAGAAAAAGCCACAGCCACCTCACCTTGCCAATTCCTCAGCTGATCCTGTTTCCTCAAACTGGAAGCCTGTGTCCTCATCTGAATGGGTCTCAGCTGAACTGCTGCTCAAAAGCCTAAAAGCTTAACCTGCCTAGTTCCTGGTCCCCATGCCTTGTATACCTTTGTGCTTTCTGCCATAACTTCTTGGGATTAAAGTCTCACTTTCTGAGATTAAAGGCATGAGTAACTATGCCTGGCTGTTTCCAGTGTGGCTTTAAACTCACAGAGATCCGGATGGATCTCTGCCTCCCAAGTGATAGGCTTAAAGGCGTGTGTGCCACCATTTTCTGGCCTCTGTATCTAGTGGCTGTTCTGTTCTCTGACCCCGGATAAGTTTATTTGGGTGCACAATATTTTGGGGAACACAATATCATCACATATATAATCTACATTTAATGTGCTTTGAAATCCAAATAAATAATATAAAATATTTACTTTGCAAAGAGGTCAGAAATCATGTTTATAATTAAAGTTCTGGAAAATATCCATAAGGCATATGAAAGGTTCAGAATCATTGTCCATATTCATACAGATTTCTCTCACGAATAGAATAGATATTGTTACTCAACTAAATCATCCTAAGGAAACCTTCTTAGCTATTGTTCTGTTGTTATTAAGAGATACCATGACCAAGTTAACTCATATAAAATAAATCATTTATTTGGGGTCTTGCTTACAGTTTCAGAGGTATAGTCCCTGATCATCATGGTGGGAAGCAGATAGGCATGGCACCAGGGAAGTAGCTGACAATTTTACATCCTGATCCCTGGCAAGCAGTCAGAGGAACACAGAGCATGTTCTGGGCTTTTGAAATCCTAAAGCCCATCCCCAGTGACATACTTCCTACAAGAAAGCCACACTTACATGAACAAGGACACCCCTCCTAATCCTTTCCTAAACAGTCCACCAACTAAAGACTAGATATTCAAATATGTGAGCTTATGGGGGCCATTTTAACTTAAAACACAGCAGAAACTATCTATATTCCTCAAATACATGAAAGAGGCTAAGATATATTAATAAATTATTAATTGAATACAATGAAATAGATTTTATGATTTTGATATTCATAAGAATTTAAATGTTCAAATGTTAGAAATTCTAATATGCTGTGAAATGTTAAGACTAGGATACACAAATTTGAAGTATTATATATTTTTATTTATTCAGCAAATTAATATTATATATAATAAATTTTAAATTATTTTTGATTCATTGTTGAAGAATAACAAAAATTTCAAGCTTTCTGCCAAAAGCTTGGGATACACAGTTGAATAGCAACAAAAGTCATAGAGTTTACATCCTACTAGTATAGTCATGACAATAGGAAATACAATTAAATAAGCTTGTATATCTCAACAGAGAGACTCTACACCTGTTATATAACCTATAATCATAAGCAGGAGGTTTGATATACATGCCACATTTAGGGATGAACACTAACAATCACTCATTCTCATCACTTTGGCCAGTTGTGAGCCTGTATTATATGATGTCTACTAAAAAAAGAAAGCTCTCTGACCAAAGTTAAGAACATCCCAGATATTCTTTCTACCTTCTCTTCCATGGTGTTCTGTCTTCTCCTAGAGGAGATTGTAAAAATATCTGACTTGGCCTGAGCACCAAATTATAAGTTATTATGAATATCTTGGATAGCCACGTATCCGTACTTGCTACCCTTCATCGTGAAAAGGAATTTCTGTGGTTAAGACTCAGGATGGCATTTTGCTATGGGAATAATCACAGGTATTTGGAGGGCAGCTTTATGCTGTGTCTATTTAACTAACAATAGTAAGCATGAACAAATGACCCTGAGACTTCAGCCTTGAAATTTTAACCAGGTTTACAGTACCAAGTATGGATTCCTTATTGTGAGGCAGGCCTTAAAAAGAGTCAGAGACCACATGGTTGTCCCTCTAACAGCTTTGTCACTATTACACCTGTAGCCATACCTTGTCTGACATGTAGCTTCAGTGGTTTCTATGGTAAAGAACTGGGGAAGACCATAGGAGCTTTTTCTTGCCCAGTAGTATGCACTGCATCTCTCAGCACTATGAAGCTGACCAGAAGGGAAGGAGTTTGCAGCTCACTCCCAGCTTGATTCCTTTGAATCTTTTAACCAAGATGTTTTGTATCTCCTGAAATGTATTTAGACTATATGTTTACAAATGGATAAGTACAGACTGATTATGTGGTATGTAAAACAATGGAATTATCCTGGGCTGTGAATAAAAGTCAAGTCATAAAATTTCAAGGAAAATATACTCATCTGGATATTATTATGCAACATATGATTTCCCACAGTCCAAAATATTAATTCATACTACTTCTCATTAGTGTATTGCAGATTTTACTTTGCATACGTACCTATATATGTGTGCATATATATAAACTAAGCAATTATGCAAATGAATATGTGCATTGTGAGTGTATTAGTCATGAAACTATAGTGGCTAATGCAAGTGGTAAAAAAGCGTTTTTATGGCAGAGGGGCTCAGTAATAGAAGATGTGTGACATCTTCTATTGGAAAAGAGGCTTCTGGAGCTGGAAGGACAGGAGTGTGGGTGGGAAATGGAAAGGGAGAGGAGGTGCAACATACACACAGTGCATGTGTAAATGCTGCCAATTAAAACACAAACACAAAACACTGTATTTGGTAAGTTGATACTAAATATTAGTATCATTGACATGTTTATAAAAAATGGCTTGTAGATGAAATACCACCCTTAGTTTTGTTGATGTTGTTGTTTTTTAGAAATAGTGTTTTATTGGAAAACAAACGAAAATATGTATTACATAAGTAACACAATTTCAAATGTGAAATAACTGTATGGGTGTATTTGAATATAATCATCAGTGGTAATGTAATGGATAAAATGTTGTAAACAACCATTATATCACTATCCTTCTCATATTACCTGGATAAACAGAGAAGGAAGCTGATAAGGGAAAAATAAAACATTAAAATGCATAATTTCTGTACTTGTGTAAATATGAACATGTTGCTATAAAATCAAAATAAAACAATATTTGCAATGAGGCTGTACTTTCTAAATATCCATCATGTTTTGGATTGGAATATAATATTCTTTTTGCACTTTCCTCAGGTCCCTTCACAACCATGCCCAGAGGAGTCCCAGATAACAAATGAGGAAGTAAAGGTTAAGACACTCCTTTCACTTGCTCAGTAAAAAAAGAGAAGTGAGAGTTATAGCCTAGCACCTTCGTTATGAAAGATCACCTCCTTACTTCTTACTTCTCTTTCAAAATATCTTAGCATATGCAGAAAAATATATATCTTACAACGGAAAGACAAAACTTTCCCAACAGTAGTGAATATGAGATGCCAGTATTTTTACTTGAAGAAAAATATCTTTTTGGACAAAAGTTAAAATTATATATTTTATTCTAGAACTTTTGTTGGACTCCATCAAAACTCTGAAGCTGGATCATATATATGTATATATATAATATACTTGCAAAAATTTGCTAGTGATTATACCTGCAGAATCAGCAGACTCTAGAGAATCATAGAGAGGAGCCAGCATGTCTGCTTTCAGTGGCTCCTCTATTATAATTTTATTGCTTATTGACTCATTTTAAAAGAATTAGATGCACTCTTGATAATGTTACAGATTATGACAGCAGGTCATATACTGACAATTTAAAGACCTCAACATAAATTCAGTTCCACAGAACTTGATAGAAGAGAAAGTAGGAAGCAGTTTTGAATGTATTGGCACAGAAGACTACTTCCTAAATATAACACCAGTAGCACAGACACTGAGAGCAACAATTAATAAATGGGACCTCCTGAAACTGAGAAGCTTCTGTAGGGCAAAGGACATGGCCAATAAGACAAAACGGCAGCCTACAGAACTGGAAAAGATCTTCACCAACCCCACATCTGACAGAGGGCTTATCTTCAAAATATATAAAGAACTCAAGAAACTACACATCGAAATAAAGAATAGTCCAATTAAAAAATGAGCTACAGAGCTAAACAGAGAATGCTCAAAGAAAGAATCTCAAATGGCCAAAAACCATCTAAGGAATTGTTCAACATCCTTAATCATCAGGAAAATGCAAATCAAAACAACTCTGAAATACCATCTTAAACCTGTCAGAATGGCTAAGATCAAAAACACTGAAGACAACTTATGTTGGAGCAAGGGGAACACTCCTCCACTGTTGGTGGGAGTAGAAACTTATACAGCCACTTTGAAAATCAGTATGGTGGTTTCTCAGGAAACTGAGAATCAGTCTTCCTCAAGACCCAGTTATACCACTCTTGGGCATATACCCAAGGAATGTTCAATTATACCACAAAACTATGTTCATAGCAGCATTATTTGTAATAGCCAGAACGTGGAAACAACCTAGATGCCAATCAACTGAAGAATGGAATAAGAAAATTGTGGTACATATACACAATGGAGTACTACTCAGCAGAGAAAAACAATGACATCATGAAATTTGCAGGCAAATGGATAGAACTAAAGAATATCATACTGAGTTAGTTAATCCAGACTCAAAAGGATAAACATGGTATATACTCACTCATAAGTGGATAATAGATGTAAAGCAAAGGATAACAAATGAGAACCTACAACTCCAGAGAGGCTAGCTAACAAGAAAGACCCAAAAAGGGATGCATGGATCACCCTGGGAAGGGGAAATAGATGGGATCTCCATGAGTAAACTGGGCGTAAGTGATGGGCAATGGAGAGTAAAGGATGGAGGATGTGAATATAAGGAAAATGAGATGGTTGAGCTGGAACAGGAATGAAGTGGGAAAGCAGTGAAAGAGATACCATGATAGAGGGAGACATCACGGGGATAGAGAGTAACCAGGTGCTGGGAAAGTTCCTAGGAATCCCCAGAGATGTCCCCAGCTTGGACTACTAGATATGGTAAAGAGGGTGCCTGCACTGAAACTGGCTTACCCTAGTGATCAGATTAGTGAATACCCTAATTGTCATCATAGAGCTTTTCTCCAGTAACTGATGGAAGCAGATGCAGAGATCCACAGCCAAATACCAGGCAGAGCTCCAGGAGTCCAGTCGGGGAGAGAGAAGAGGGATCCTATGAGCAAGTGATTCAAGACTACAATGGGGAAACCTGCAAAGACAACCAAACCAAACTAGTGGGAATGTCTGAAAGTTGGATCAACAGCTTTGGAGCCTTCAAGGTGTTAAACTTCTAACCACTATTTCTGTCTTTTAACTACTGCATTCCTTTTATTCCATCTTATACTTGTGTCACTCTAGTGTGTTAGATATTTAGCTGAGGGTTGCATTGTCTAGGGAAGAGCTAGTCCCATAGGGAACACATGCTTTGCTTAGTGGGTACTTTCTGCTTCTCCACATGAGATAAAATCTTAAGGCAGCATGATTACTTGACTTATTCACAAACAACTTAAGTAACTTTTACAATTTTTGACTGAGACAACATATTAGTCCTGTGTTTGTGAATTAAAAAGGAAAGTAGTGTATATTTATTTACAGGTTCAAGATATTAGTTTAACTTCTGCATCACAATGAATAAATTCCTGATAAGAGCAACTTAAGACAAGAAATGTTTCACTGACTCCTACTCCAAGAGCTTCTAGTCTTTGAAGTGGAACAAAAGAAGTGTTAGAGTTGGTCATAATCAGAGCATGGCAGGCAGAACATGATAGGGGGAGAAAGAAATTAGACAGAAACAAGATACTCACAAGGCCTGGCCCCTACTGATCTATTTATCTTAGGGAACTTCCTGAAGTTTCTAGACTATCTTAAAATGGGGCTACCATCCAAGGACCCAGTCACATAAGCTTCCCAGTCACAGTCACAATACTGTAAAGAACAGGGAAGTCTTAATTCTTGGAAGAGTTAAGACTAAAAGAAATTCACATTGCCTTTTTTTTTAATAGAAAAAAAGTATCTCTGGAGATGACTTCAAAAGGTCAATTTTGTCTACAATATTTCGATTTTATTTAAAGGCAGTTTATATTTTATGAAATACTATGTATCATATTCAATCTTTATTAAAACATTAGTAAGTTGACATTTTATTAAAAGGTAGGATATTTATTTTATAGATAAAAATATATGAGATAAAATCCTATTTATATGAAGATGAGAGCAGATTATAGAAAACTGTTCAAACATGACTTTTGATAACTAAAACAATAATTTTATTAATGTTAGTATGCAAATAAGAGATCAAAAGTTATTAGTTATGCCAAGGTAACTGATACTAGCAAGTTTGAAATTTTCATATTTCTGTGTTCTGTCTTATTTCCCAAGAATAATGATAACATGAATAGTTAGTGTGAGTTTTATCTCTAAGCACATTGGACAATATGTAAGGAACACTGCAACTTATATGTGCTTTTCCTATAAAGAATCACATTCATTGTCTAGTCTATTAGAATTTTGAGACATATGAATAAGACCAGAAAGTCCTGTTTTGTTTCTGCAAAAGCCAATTTCATTATGACTTTGCAACTCAGAAAAATACTTTGAAAGGAAATTCATTTAACAACATGAACTCAAGACCTCAATTTTCACAGGTAAATAGAAAGGCACGTTGACGAATCTTCTGAATCCAATCCACTTATATTCAACATGATGATGCTTGTTAGGAAACATTTCAAGGGCCAAAGACTCTAGTCAGCAGCAATATTTGTGTTTTCTCATCTAGTAAAATATTGAAATAATGATATTAAACAACCCTGAAAATGATTTTAGGAATATATATATGGCTCCATTAAAAGAATCCTAAAGAGTAGGGTATAGTCTTATGTGTATCTGAATTATAAAAAAAATAGCTATTTCATTTTGAATACTGCTATATGTAACAGTATCAAAGTTTTATATTTGAATAAAGTCTTGAATGTAGCTATACTTTTAACTACTCAGGAGTTTCTAAGATGGGAAAAATTCAACTCAAAATCATAACATAATTTGTACTTTATATTTTCCACTTTGTGTCATAACTTATTTGGCAAAAATCTCACTAACACTGTCATGTATGGAGTGACATATGAAAGAAATGGTTTGGATTAGAGTGAAAATTATGTCATGCTGTGCTGAAAATAACTCTCTTGAAAATCATGGGGATCAAAAACAGCATTGATGAGTGATCCAACATGTTGTATTCTAGCACTGAACTCAATCACAACACAAATATTTCAATTATAAATTATAAACAGAAAACATTCTGTATTTTGAAGTACAAGAAAATAATTTTAATGTCAAATAGAAGAGAAATATGCATTAGAATTGGAAACAGTTATAAGTATTTGATAATTTATCAAAAGGAATGATAATTATTTGATGAATCAATGAAGGAAGTATAAAAATGAACTACAAAGCAAAAATATTTTAAAGCAAAATAACAATAACTATCATGAACTAGAAATTTAAAAAATATGAGTTAAAAATGATTTCTGTGAGTTTTTCTGACCCTGGAACATCATACAGTATTCTACAACTGATTAAGTCCTCAGTTGCTAGGCCTTCATAACTGACTTGGAGGAGGAATTTACACCATGGTTATTTCCAATGTTTAAAAAAAGATGAAGAGTAATTATATGTAAAATTGTGCTTGGAAGTATTATCAATTTTTTTTTAAAAATCCAGATTGATAGTACCTGGATGCAGGTCATAGGTACGAGTAAGCAAGTTATTGTTATTGTTTTACTAAAAAGACATAGTATAAAACTACCTTTGAAATGCTTTCCTTTATACCAATAGGTCAGTGCAAGTCTTACACTTATCTTAGCAGCTTCTATGTGCAGTTGATGGTCACTTATACAGAGACCCACAACTGGTCAATGAATTGAGAATAAATGATATTGGACATCAGTAGCCCATTCCTCCCACCCCAATCAAGGGTCAGGGAGCTTCATAAATAGGGAAGTGGCTCATGAGGACTGATTTGTAGATAAGGTGAGTGGGCAGTTTATGAGGGATGGAGAGTCAGTTTTCTTCAGTTCCGTGGCTCTTGGTTGGTTGCCTATACTCCAGTGGATGGTTCTCCACTGATGTGCATATGAGAAGCACTAATTAGACTTATTTTAATAATTTAAGAATTATTTTAAAAGTAAAAAAGAAAAAGAAAAAAATAATAATGCGGAAGAGGATAGAGGGTAGTGTTGGTCCAGGAGGAATTGGAGAGGGAAGTATATGGATGTGTGGATATGGTCTATATTAATTGAATTCATGAATGAAATTGTCAAAGAATAAAATAATAAATTATTCTGTTATAAATGTTTATGTTGGTTCTTTTGAGCAATATACACAATCTTAATTTGCTTCTCTGTGTTGTTGTGATAAACACTGTGACCAAATGCAAGTTGGAGAGAAAAGGCTTTTGTACTTGTACATTATAAGTGCATCATTAAAGTAAGTCAAAGCCGAAACTCAAGGCAAGAACCTGGGACAGAAACTGAAGTAGGCACAATGACGTAACACACTTCATTCATTTACTGTCCATGGCATTCTTAGAAACATTGCTTGTGCCACCTGAAAATGGGTTGGCACTGTCTACTAAGGGCTGGGCTGTTTAACATCAATCATCAATCAATCAAAAAATGCCCCATAAACATGTCCACAGGCCAATCTGATAGCAGAGTTCCTCACATGAAGTCTTCTCCTTCCATACAACATGGTTTGTATCAAGGCCGAAACACTAAGTAGCTCGTACTGAAAGCAATCAAGAATATTATCACATATTATTTTTCCTTTGTAATGGATTATGATAACTACTACAAAGATAATTTCCTTTATAAATATTAGACCTCTAGTCAGTAATGGAGGAAGGCTTCTGACACCATCCCTATTACCAAACTTTACCTAACTGTCTTATTAGGGTTTCTATTGTTATGATAAAAGACCATGACAAAAGCAAGTGGGTGTGTGTGTGTGGGGTTGTCAGTGGCATATTTCTGTTTACATTTCCACAGTACAGTCTTCTTTCAAGAAGTCAGGGCAGGCACTCAGGGCCAGAATCTGAAAGCAAGAACAGAACAAGGAGCCATCAAAGAACACTGCTTACAGGTGTGATCCTCAAGGATCTCTTAACTTGTTTGTTTATACACTTTTGGACCAAATGTAGCACCACCCTCAATGTGATGGACCCTCCCTCATCAATCAAATGGGCTGTACCTTTACCCATTGCCTTCCCTGGACTCTCTTCGGAGATCTGACTCTGCCACATGGTGCTTAGCCTCAACTTTTCGCCATGACCTCTTCAATCCTAGGGTATCTCTGGAACTGTGGCTGCACGTTGACTTAATGACTTCTCCTGGTATGTCATAGTGCCAAGCCTCAGCTTCTTTCCATGACCCCTTCATGTTTCAAAAGTAGTAACAGAGAGTAGATTCATAAACATTACCTGGTTTAGCTGCCTGCATGAGGTTAAGCCACTGATATCTCTGGATCACAACTTATATGTGCTAATTCTGAGGAAATGCTTCCCAGGAGGTTTCACCACAATGATGCTGGGCTCTTCTTACTCACAAATTGTTCTATGGCCCTAGATGACCATTATTGATTATCTCAGGAAAGCAAAGATTTCACTGTAGTAGTTCTGGTCTTTGGTAATCACAATCAGTGCTTTAGTCTCTGCTGCTTTTAACTGCCAATATATTTTTCCCCTTCCATTTTCTTCCACCAACCTTCCTATATACTTCCCTTGCTCTTCCTCAAGTTCAAGTTCATGGCTTCTATCTATTTGTTTTTACATGTATATATATATATATATATATATATATATATATAATATATATAGTATTGTATAGTATGTGTTCATAAATGTATAATGCAAACTTCTAAGTCTATATGTTACTTGTGTGTATATAATTTCAGGGAAAAGCTATACCCATTAACCTCATTACTCATTAGTCTCATTAATCTGGGTCCCTAAAATAAGAATGCAACAATGTCAACACTGATAGATACACTAACATAGTTAAGGGGAATTTCGTGAAACCTTAACCCTAGACACAGAATCACAGGTTTCTAATTCAAAATATTGTATGGACCTAATGGAGCCTTTAAGGGTCTCTCTAACTTGCCTCTGAACTTCATAAGCGAGGCCTCACCATATCACCAATCTCAGCATTATCTTTTAAGTACCCATCATACTCATGAAGTTCTGAACACAAAATGGCTTTTCTAGCTCAGAGTTCCAGATTCAATCCACACACCTCTCCCAAACGTATCCATGTCTATTGTATCAATACTTAGTTAACCTGCTGGTGTTTTCTGCCTTAGTTAGGGTTTCTATTGATGTGATAAAATGCCATGGTCAAAATTAAGTTGGGGATAAAAGATGTTGTTTTAGCTTATACTACTCTATCCATCACTGAAGAAAGTCAGGGTGGGAACTCAAGGTAGGAACCTTAGAAGAAACCATGGAAGAACCCTGCTTACTGGATTGCTTCTTATGCTTGCTCAACTTGCTTTCTTATGCAAGTGCAGATGACCTAAGTGTGGTACCACCCACAGTGGTTTGGCCCTCCCATATCAATTACTAATAAAATATGCACTACAGACATGCACTCTGTGGTTGTGGTGTGGCTTTTTTAGGGCAAGAAATCAGTTAGACATCTTCATCCGTTTTCCTTGTGACTATCTGAATCTTTGGAGTACAAGAAGCTTACCTAAGCAAAGAAGCCGTCACATGAAGTTGAGCTTTCCACTCTTTAAACCCGTAAAACAAATTTTTCGTTTAAATTATAGTTTAGAAAGTTTGTGACTTAAGGTTACAAAATGAAAAAGAGACATCACCAGTGCATGTTGACAGAGATTTATCTCTCCTCTAATCTAACAGTATTGGTTTAGACATCTATAAATAATGGAAACCTATGCTGGGTAATGTTGCAGAATAGAAGGAAACAGAAAGCTATTCTGTCCACCATGATTGGCAGCAAGGCTAGAGGTTTAAATTACAATAGAAATAGAAGTCAATGAAAGCTAGCTCTGGAGAAGACAACAGTTATGTATTCCCTACTATTGGTATTAGAAAGAACAGTTTTGTTTTGTTTTGTTTTTTAACTAGAAATATATTTATTACTAATTCCACGGAATTCTAGCTGCTGCACATTTAATCTCTTAATTGTGGATCATTATGAATAACTGCACTTGATTGAAATCAAGGTGGTTCTTTAGAAATCTGGATGGCCTCCTACCCCGTTCTAGCAAGAAAAAAAAAAAAGGCTAAACATACTATTGCCCTCCTATGTTGTTAAATCTTTGTTAAAGTCTTTTCATGATAACCGGAAATTAATTTATCAATATTTATTTTTGTCTTGTTTTAAATGCATCATGAGAAAATGCCTCATTATAAATATCTTCAAGAAAAAGAGTTTTAGGCTGTGGAAAGGATTGGGAGTCCTGAAACTGTTAAGACATATAATAAAATGGGGATATGTAGGTAAAGTAAGAAGCAAGAAAGAAATGCTAAGAAAAACAAATAACTCTAATATCAAAATATTGTATGATTTTGTAAATTTTGGTATAATTAAGATGATGAAATCTTTGGAGAAGAGATCTAGGGTATTTTGTTTGTTTGTTTGTTTTTCTTCTAAATTTGTAAAATTCATCAGGCTTTCTATATCTAGAAACCTATTGAACAGACAATGATAGATGATTTATTCATTTTTACATAAAATTCACAAAACTATTAATTAATACATAACGACAAAATTATGTGACAACAATCAAAGTATCAAAGTTTGAAGTTATTCACCATTTTTATCTGAGAAAATATAACTATGACAAACTCTTCCTTGAACTTATTTAAGGCTTTCTTTCTGTGGGTTGCAATTTATTTTCTATATACTTAATTGTTATGCTACACATAAAGTTCATTCATAAACTCTAAGAGAATTTTAATATTTGATTTTTAATTAGGGTGATCATTTTCAATTAGCCTCATGTCAAAGCTTTTAAATAAAATATACCTGCTGACACTCACTGTCAGACCTACTTTGAATGGACTGCTGCCAACCTTGTATTGTTTCCCTTTCTATTTAGATTTAAAATTATTCACTACCTTCCCTTTTCCTCTTGTGTACTTTAGAATTTCTGTCCACATCCCTGAAGCTGTAAACTGGGGAAAGAAAGGCTTTATCAGTTGTTCTGGAGATTCTTCTCCAGTTAAACTTCCTTTCAGCCAATCAATTTGTCAGATTCAGAGGCCTATCTTTTGTGAGAGCTCCTCTGAACTGAGCTGACAGGGTTAGGCCAGGGTTGGCTGTATGATAAATCAAACTGAAAGACAACTTCAAGCACTCTAGTGGAAAGGACTGGGGATTAGCACAGATGGCATTATCTGCGAGTTGACATTGATAAAAAACATATTTGTTAGAGTTCGCTTGCAAGATTTTCCACCAACTCTTTGAGTCCCTGTCCTCCCAAATGACATTCAGATTAATTAGAAAAGTTAAAAAAGAAAGAGTCTCATAATCCATTTATCTACCAAGTGGCAAGATTCAAAAATTAAATCTTGATGGTCTTCAATAAAGCAGCTTAACAAAGATTAAGGGTTATCAATCTTTCTGTAAGCTATGAAAACGGAGTGACCTTAAATGGGATCACAGCGAGAGATGCAGGCACACAGGGCACACATCTTATTTCAGATGCATACATATATCAATGCTAGTTAAATTTAGATATTTATTTACAAAACATAAATCTTAAAAATGAGAAATAATTGTTTTATAATATGTGTTTTATCAAAGCTAAAGTATATTAAAAACTACATCTAAGTTTTATTTAATTAAGGGAGAAAATTTTGCCATATTCTAGGCTGATAAATTATACAAGTAAAGCCAGGAGAAAGCTTATGCTTTTAAACTTAAAGTCGGTAATAAAATATTTTCAATATGGAAATATATAATAACATATGATGTGACTTATTTATGTGAATACAGTCTCTCAAACTGAAAAAGGAATAAATAATTACATCAAAGTATTTTTGAAACAATGAAACATGATATTCTGTATGCCTCAAATAGACATATGAAGATGATAACATCACCAACTAAAATATCTGGAAGGTTTCCAAAATTAAAGTCATATTAGTGACTGAGGATGCTGAATATTATTGAAATGTTTTCCAAAAATACAACAAAAGAGATGATATGAGTAGGGAGGGTCTAGGAGGAGTTTGGGGAGGGAAAAAACATAATCAAATTATATTGCATTAAAAATATAAAAATACATCCAAAGAGATCCTCTCTCTACCACATCTATGTTCACAAGTGAGTTGACAACTAATAAAAAGAGTTAATTTAGCAAAATGATGATAAAATTTGCTAAATAATGTATTATAAATAATATATAAGGAAGAATGAAAATAAAGTAAATTAGGTCATAGGTTTTCTGTTTGATTTGTTTTAATTTGGTGACCATTGGTTTTGAAGCAAAATTTCAGAAGTAAAAATTCTGTAATATATAAAATGATACCACTATATAGAAATGATTGACAATATACTTAATGAAAAGGGGCAATAAAGAAAGTAGAAACTACTCAAAATAACACTATATTGTTGATATTATGCAATGATTTCTGTATCATACTTCGTGTTCTATAGAGTGAAAAGTAGTAATTGTATTTTTTAGATGCTACAGATATTTTTAAATGAGACTCAATGTATTTTAAATGTTTATTTTGGATGGGGTATAATACATAGTTTCTCAAGTAAAGTGTCTTCATTAAACCATTTCCCACAAAACTCAGAGAACCATGTAGAAGAGGAAGCTGAAAGATTATAAGAGCACAAGGGGATGGATGACCCTAAGGAAACTGTGTCTTCATTCTACAACTGGACTGAAGCACATATATACTCTCAGAGACAGTAACAATATACATAGGGTCTACACAAGTTCAAGATACACATTTAACCCATATTTCTTAATCTGCATACTGGCATGTGGTTTTTTACCTCATTTCCATACTGTCCATCCTACTTCCTCCATGTCTGGCTGGGACTCTGCCTTTCTTCTTCCCAGGACTCTCTCTCTGCCCAGAAGTCCTGCCTATACCTCCTACCTAGCTATTGGCCATTTAGTTTTTTTATTAAACCAATCACAGTGAAATATCTTTACACAGTGTAATCAAATATCTCACAACACTGCTCTTTGTTGAAATATTCCCAAGGTGAAACATACATTTAACAGTAGGAACTTTTAATGAAGGCTGAGTTACTAAATGTAGACGATACAATGTCACAACTTCAGCTCACTGGCCACATCCATAGGAAGTGTGGGAAATAGCTTTGTGGAATCTCATCATCAAACGTGTCTATCAATGGCTTATATAAAAGTACCTTTCTAGACAAACCCACACATCCTTCCCTAAATTGGAATCTCATATGATTGTTATTACGTTTTCTTCAAATATAAGTCAAATTGAACCTCATTGACTTTTACAGTAATAGTATGGTATTGTATTTTAAAAAGAAGTGTACATGCATGTAATATGCATGGAACAATAATTGCCAAAGAAAAGGAGTCTATCACTTGATCATGGGGAGGTGTATGTCGGCTAATTGTGAGAAGCTAGAGTGGGGAAATGGAAGGGGAAGGTGGTATAATTCTATTTTAAGGAAAAAATACATTAAAACTAGCATTAAAAGGAACAACAACAAACATAAAAAACGTGGTTTTTGTTCATTGGTTTAGCTGTAGCTACCCTATTTATAGACATCTTTCCAAAGGCCTCCTGAACGATCCTTTTCCCTCAGAGTAAAGACTGTCATTTATCATATATCTGGACCACTTCTTTCTGAACATGTATTTTCAGATAAATTATCAGAGTTTAATTGATGTTTAATGAGTAATGGTATGTTACTCCAGAAAGAACAGAATGAAAAAGACATTTGGTCATCATTCATCAAGACATTAATGTGACACAGAAACAGGAAAATTTTATTTCTGAACCCTTCATGGTATTTCAAGGAAATGGAAAAAAAAAAAAAAAACTCTAGAATTTTTTTGATCAGCTCTTCATCTACCTTTGCAGTTAGAAGAATGATATTGTAAAGAATCAAGCTGGTCTAGCAAAATGACTGTAGCAGATGCTTTTCTATTTTTCATGACCTCACTTCTGTTTAGAAGAGAGCTAAACTTTAGTACCATGTATGTTTTCCTCATGTTGAAAACACCTTAAGTCAAAATGGATATCTGCTGGTTGCTAGAGATACGTGAGTGCCACTTATTCTGTCTTTACACATATCTTGCCATGCTGGTTATTGTCTTTGGTTCATTGGTATTGCAACTGGGTAGGAATGTTTAATTCATCCTTCCTTCCCTTGGCACTTAAACTTACACTGTGGGTGCTGAGAATTGGAAATCAGTTCTCAGGCAGCACTCTTAATCAGTGTCTACTCTCTAGCTCAAGTTTTTACAATTTTGATACTTAAAAGGTTAAAAGATTATAGTGTTATAAATAAAATACAGTTAATGTAAGTTTTTTATGTATATAAAAATTTATTTGCCGTGATGATTTATTGGCACAGAATCAGAATGAATTATTTTCATGTTTTTTACAAATGTGGTAGCTGTGAAACAGACTGTAGTGTACTCAAAACCAAAAAAATCTGCTTGTAGTCTCTTGGTAGTAAGTTTGCTGAGTCTTATCTAACTCACTCTGCCACCTGCCTCTAAAGTTCTAGGTGTGTTTTGTCTCTAGCGCAGAAAAATAGTTGTATTTAAATTATTTTATACTGTAATAATAAGAAGCTACTCAAATGGAAAAACTCCATTAAACTGATTGTTTAGTGCTATTGAAACAAATTTTTTTGTGTGTGTGTGTCATATGATAAAAGTGACCACAGCTTTGTGGATAAATGATTGAGGAATGGGCATAATTGCATACAAGTTCACAAACCAACCAAATAGTAAATAGTGCTTTTCTCATAAAAAATTTTGCATGCTTTCTTCATGAGAAAAGGCTGAAAAACCTGTGTTTACAAATAATACTCTATTGAACTTTATCCTAAACCATGAGGTCAGATAAAACACTGTAATGTGGTTCTTCCCCCAATGCCAGGCAGAAAAAAACAATGTTTAACGTTTTACAAGTTGATGAAAATTAGGCCTTACCATGAAGAAATTTGTAGTAGTACTTAATCAGAGCTACATGTGCTGTTTTACTTATTGTCCTTGTTTGAATGCACACTCCAGGCTCACATCTTTGAACACTTGAGCCCCATTTGGTGGAACTGTTTGGAAGCTTTAGGAAGTGCGGTCATGGTGGATGAGGTGTGCTCAGGTCTGGGCCTTGAGGCTTCCAAGGCCTGCAAACATCCCCAGTATGTGTGCCCCATTTCTCCTGTTTTTGAGTCAGGAGTTGCACTTTCAGCTACTGCTCCAGTAACATGCCTGCCCTCTGGCTGCCATGCTCCTTACGATGATGGTTAAGGATTCCTATTCTTCTGAAACTGTAGCCCCAAATAAACTCTTCCGCCTTCACTTTGGCTTAGTCTTTTTTTTTCTTTTTTTTTTTAATTATAGCAATAACTAATATATTCAAATTTTATCATATACTGTATTTTACTTTTAGCTCATGGTCACAAGATCTAGAAACATGTTGAGAAGCTACAAAGATAAATCTAAAAGCAAGTGAATAAGAAAAGTATTGAATATAGTTGTAAGTTACCAAACACATTTTTGGTAGTGGAGAATTGTCCCTACAGCATGACTTGAGTAACAGATTCAATAACTAGAACTTGGTTTTTGTTTTTTTTGTTTTTTGTTTTTGTTTTTTGTTTTTTTGATTTTTTCGAAACAGGGTTTCTCTGTGTAGCTTTGCGCCTTTCCTGGAACTCACTTGGTAGCCCAGGCTGGCCTCGAACTCACAAAGATCCGCCTGGCTCTGCTTCCCGAGTGCTGGGATTAAAGGCGTGCGCCACCACTGCCCGGCCAATAACTAGAACTTATTTTGTGTTTATGTATTGGTTTTCTGTTTGTTTTATAATTTATGTATTCTTTGATAATTTCATATATGTCTACTATGCACTTTGATCATATGCCCCTCTCTCTTCTCTCTTCCAGCCCCTCTGAAATGCTGCTTGGAAACATATCACAGTCTTATTTTCATGTCTTTTTATCCCCATATAAACCACTGAGTTGAAATAGGATTTGTGCATATTCATGGATATAGGGTCATTTACTGGGTTATGGACAATCTACCAGAATATATAACACTTAGGAAAAGTAGATCACTTCCCCCAGCAGCCATTAAAAACCAACTGTTAAACAACTTAGGGCTCAAACGTTCCCCCTTCATCCATGCTGAGATATTGAATGGCTTGATCTTTTACGGATGTTATGCAAGTATCCCCAGCTCTGTAATTTCATGAGTGCAATGGCTGTGTGACATCCAGAGGTCAGTGATTCATAACTCTCCTTCCTTCCTATCCATTGGTTCTTACAATTCTTAGGTCCTGGGCATTCATCATCTTAACAGTTATTGCCTATCATCTGGTGTGGGTAGTTACTGCACTAAATGCATCATGGACAGAAAATGTTCTGCTTGGGGCAGCTACACCTAGGGAAGTTTCTCCCTGTCTTGGCACAGTGACAAAGAATAATGCATTCAGAGACTTTTTTCTTCTACTTATTAGTCTCTTAAATCTAGGATATTTATTTTTTTGGGTTTTGAGATTCTTATTGTCAAAATCCAGACACTGATAAGCAGGATTTAGAAAGTAGAGTTATATTAAATATGCCTAGCACATAATATCACAGAACTTTGTATTATATAACTGATGTGTTATAAATATGAGAGATTATAACCTATATCTTCATCTGTGTGAAAAAATATTTCAGCATATTATGATATAAGATTGCAATAAAAATACCATTTTTCTGATTGATTTTGCCATAAATAAGTTTCTGTGAACTATAAACGCGCACATAAGCTCTAAGTCATATTTACTGTGTTTAAATTTTTCTCAAACACTTCCTAGCTGTTTAAATTTGGATGGATTCCTTTAAAGAGATAAAATTATTTTTTCTTTCATTTATAAAAACTGGAAAAATATCATATATCAATTTTATTTTTTGTGCAAATTAAATAAAATACTTTACCAAAAGTGAAATAATACATGCTCCAAAAATATGAATTATTCTGTTATGAATGTAGTGATATATTTAACAAATCTGTTAGAACTATGGTTAAATATTTGAATAAGAGTATTAGCTTCTTGGTATGATAATTTAATAAAAGATTAAAAAAACCTATAGAAACTCTGTTTTGTGGGAAGGCATTCTTTGAAAGCCTGGATAGTCAGTTTTGTGTTATGAGTATGGGTAGGCATAAACCCTGACAGAGGGCACAAAAATAGGTTTTATTACCTAGAAGGTAGTTTCTTGAATGAATTGCCTTTGCGAGTCTGAGACTGCCCCATGCATCCTGAAGCTTTGTTGCAGAATAGGTTACTGATAAATGTCAACATGGTGCTTCTGGTTTTTAATGAACCAATTCTCAGATTGCTATGCATTGCTTTCTGAACACTGAATCATTAACTTGCTTTTTATCTGTTTGTCAGTGGTGGTATTTGATGGTACTCTCTGAAAATTCTCTCAGCTAGAGAGTCTGGCTCTAAATTTTTGCCAACATCTCTCTTATACAAGCTGTTCAGACTCACTATTCCTTGGTAATGATTTGCTAAGTGAATGAACCATCTGGCTAACTGAAGTTTTATATATGACATGTACTTTATGATATGTCACAATATCTAGCCCTCCAGTATACTCCTGTGTGTAGCTGACTTATTTTCCTCCATGAATACATAAATTATACTGCAACAGTATGGCTGCCTAAACAAGACCTGAACAAAGATAATATGAATACACATGCCAACATGGAAGGAGGAAGTCTCACTTGGTCCCATTGGTAAACAAAGAACTACAAGTAACTAGTGACTGCTGAGAGATGGAGAATAAATCATCCCAAGGATAAGCCCCCTATAGGTTATCAAATAATTCGTAGTCAGATTTAAAGCTATACTGATACTAGCAACACTAAATGGATTCAGAAGGCTATATTTATATATTCATGTATATATATTATAAATATTTCACAGATACACACACATACATATGTATATATGTGTGTATATATATAATTAACAAAGAAAAAAAAGACCATGAATTAAGAGAGGGAATAAGTACAGGACATGAGAATGTTTTTAGGGAGGGGACATGGGAGGAATAAGAGGGAAGAAAGGCAAAAGGAAACAGTGAGATTACATATTTAATTAAAATAAGCATGAATAAATATTTTTAAAGAATAAAGTCTCAATTATGAGCCATGTATCAACCATATGATTAATGCACACATAAAAATTAAATTAAGAAATAATTATATTAATAATAAAAAGTAGCCAGGCTTCTAGGAAAAACCCAAAAGTATCCTTATAATATCTCTAATTACAAATTCATTATATTGAATTAAAATAAAATTATACCAATTTAAAAAAATAGCATTTGAAAAAGGTAACCCAGACCCAGAAAGACAAACATGGTATGTACTCACTCCTAAGTGGACATTAGACATAAAGCAAAGGATAATCAGGCTACAATCCACAGCTCTGGAGAAGCTAGGTATCAAGGAGGACCTTGAGAGGGACACATAGATCACCCTGGGAAGAGGAAATAGATGAGATCTCCTGGGGTGGGATGAAGGGGGTAAAGAGGAGACAATAGGGAATGGGAACATGAGGAATCAGGATGGTTGAGTTGGAGGAGGTACTGAGAGGGAGAGCAACAAAAGAGATATCTTGATAGACGGGACATTATAGGGTTAGGGAGAAACCTGGTGCCAAGGAACATCCCAGGAATCCACAAGGATGACCCCAGCTAAGACTCCAAGCGATAGTGGAGAGGGTGCCTGAACTGGCCTTCTCCTTTAAACAGATTGATGACTACTCAAATTATCATCATAGAACCTTCATTCAGTAACTGATGTAAGCAGATACAGAGATCCACATCCAAGCACTGGGCTGAGCTCCGGGAGTCCAGTTAAAGAGAAGGAAGAGGGATTATATGAGAAAGGGGGGGAGGGGTCAAGATCATGATGGAGAAAACCACAGAGACAGCTAAGTGGAGCTCATGGGATCCCACTCACAAACTCTAGATTGACAGCTAGAGAGCCTGCATGGGACCGACCAAGGTCCTAGGCATGTGGTTGACAGTTATGTAGCTTCGTCTGTTTGTGGGGCCCCTAGCAGTGACCTGTCCCTGGCACATGAGCTGGCATGGTACTCACTCATAACAGGATACTAGATGTGGAACAAGGATGACTGGACTGCTACTCACATCACCAGGCAGGCTACCTGGAAAACAGGACCCCAAGAAAGACACAGGGATCGCCCAACGACAGAGAAATGGAATGAGATCTACATGAACAGCCTGGACAGGAGTGGGGGTAGTGAAGGGCGAGGGTCGAGGGAAAGAGAGCTTGGGTGAGTGGGAGATCCCAGCTGGATCAAAAACAGAGAGGGAGAACAAGGAATAGGAGACCATGGTAAATGAAGACCACATGAGAATAGGAAGAAACAAAGTGCTAGAGAGGCCCACAGAAATCCACAAAGATACCCCCACAACAGACTGCTGGCAATGGTCGAGCGACAATCCGAACTGACCTACTCTGGTGATGGGATGGCCAAACACCCTAATTGTCGTGCTAGAAACCTCATCCAACTACTGATGGACCTGGAGGCAGAGATCCATGACTAGGCCCCAGGTGGATCTCTGGGAGTCCAATTAGCGAGAATGAGGAGGGTTTATATGAGAGAGAATTGTTGAGACCAAGGTCGGATAAAGCACAGAGACAAATAGCCAAACAAACGGAAACACATGAAATATGAACCAATGGCTGAGGGGTCACCAACTGGATCAGGCCCTCTGAGTGGGTGAGACAGTTGATTGGCCTGATCTGTTTGGGAGGCATCCAGGCAGTGGGACCGGGTCCTGTGCTCATTGCATGAGTTGGCTGTTTGAAACCTGGGGCCTATGCAGGGTCCCTTGGCTCAGCATGGGAGGAGGGGACTGGACCTACCTGGACTGAGTCCACCAGGTTGATCTCAGTCTGTGGGGAAGGCTTTGCCCTGGAGGAGATTGGAATGGGGGGCGGGCTGGGGGGAAGGTGAGGGGGGCGGGAGGGGGGAGAACAAGGGAATCTGTGGCTGATATGTAGAACTGAATTGTATTGCAAAATAAAAATTAAAAAAAAAAAATAGCATTTGAAAAAGGTAACCCAGACCCAGAAAGACAAACATGGTATGTACTCACTCCTAAGTGGACATTAGACATAAAGCAAAGGATAATCAGGCTACAATCCACAGCTCTGGAGAAGCTAGGTATCAAGGAGGACCTTGAGAGGGACACATAGATCACCCTGGGAAGAGGAAATAGATGAGATCTCCTGGGGTGGGATGAAGGGGGTAAAGAGGAGACAATAGGGAATGGGAACATGAGGAATCAGGATGGTTGAGTTGGAGGAGGTACTGAGAGGGAGAGCAACAAAAGAGATATCTTGATAGACGGGACATTATAGGGTTAGGGAGAAACCTGGTGCCAAGGAACATCCCAGGAATCCACAAGGATGACCCCAGCTAAGACTCCAAGCGATAGTGGAGAGGGTGCCTGAACTGGCCTTCTCCTTTAAACAGATTGATGACTACTCAAATTATCATCATAGAACCTTCATTCAGTAACTGATGTAAGCAGATACAGAGATCCACATCCAAGCACTGGGCTGAGCTCCGGGAGTCCAGTTAAAGAGAAGGAAGAGGGATTATATGAGAAAGGGGGGGAGGGGTCAAGATCATGATGGAGAAAACCACAGAGACAGCTAAGTGGAGCTCATGGGATCCCACTCACAAACTCTAGATTGACAGCTAGAGAGCCTGCATGGGACCGACCAAGGTCCTAGGCATGTGGTTGACAGTTATGTAGCTTCGTCTGTTTGTGGGGCCCCTAGCAGTGACCTGTCCCTGGCACATGAGCTGGCATGTTATAACCTGTTACCTATGGTGGAATGACAAGCTCAGCCTTGATGCAGGGGCGAGGAGCTCTGCCCTACCTCAACTTGACATGCCATGCTTTGTTGACTCCCTTGGGAGGACTTAGCCTTTCTGAATGGAGACAGAGGAGGAGTGGATGGTGCGCGGGGGGGGGGGGGGGGGGAGTAGGAGGGATAAGGGGAGAGAGAAGGGAAAAAGAGTGAGGGGAAAGTGTGGTTGATATGTAAAATAAAAACTTTAATAAAAAATGCACTCAAGAGAATCATTTAGTTAATTGTCGAGGTGAGCTTTCTATATACCTGATTGTCAGGGTTTCTATTGCTGTAATAAACACGATAACCAAATACAACTTGGAAAGCAGAGTTCATTTTACATTAAAACTATCAGATCCTACTACAATTTGAAGGAAGGTGGGACAGGAACTTGAGGCAGGAAGTGGAGCAGTAGCCATGGAGGAATGCTGCTTGCTGTCTTGCTCTCTATGGCTTATAAAGCCTTCTTTCTTATACAACTCAGGACTGCCTGCTCTGGGATGGCACCCACTCCCCACACAATGAACTGGGCCCACATGCCTGAGTCATTAATCCAGAAAATGCCCTACAGACTTGTCAGTAAAGACAATCTGGGTGAAGGAATTTTCTTAGTTGAGTTTCCTTTTCCTTGATATCTCTAGCTTGTGTCAAGTTGAAAAATAAACAAACAACAACAAAACACAACAAATAAACAAAACCAATGGGGCAATTAGTTCATTTCAACATGACACACAAAGACATAACTATTAAGGCTTAACTTTTCATTTCTTGTTGTCCCCAAGATGTCAAGATGCTAATATTAATGACAATATAAAACATTTTAATGTTTAAACAATCTCTAAAAATCAAAATACTGTAAAAGCTTAGTCTCTTTAAAAATCAGCAAAATCTTCTTTAAAGATCCAAGCATCTCTAAAACCACCAAAGTTTTTTCAACTCTGGGCTCCTGTCAAATCAAAAAGCAAGGTAGAGGCTTTATTATTTCAAGAGGGAGGAAAGGGAATGCAGCCACAGTCGGAAGAAAAGATCAACATTGCTAGAGAAGTTCAGTGCTAGTCCTCTGTTAACCATGTAAGAACCTTTAGGATCCAAAAGACCAGGGCAGTTCCATGTTCCTGTGTTTGCCATCCACAACACACACCAATTGTCTAGTAGGCTTAGGCTGGCTCCACTCCACAGCTGTTATTGTGGGACCAGGGCCTGTGCCTGGCACAGGAGCTAGCTTGTTGGAACCTATTCCCTGTGGTGGGATGCCTCCCTCAGCCTTAATGCAGCAGGGAGGAGCTTAGTCCGGCCTCAACTTGATATGCCATGCTTTTTCCTCTGCTACCTCTAGCATCTGTAAAATCCTGGGGTCTCTGCTGTAACTGGGCTGTGCCTTTACCAATAGCTTTTCCAAGGGATTCTTGAGGGACTCTGATTCTAATGCACAGTACCAAAACTCACGTTATTTCCACTACGTCTTCAATACTGGGTTTTCTATTGCAGCTAAGGCTGCACCTTCACTAGTGGGCCTCTATGCCTTCAAAACCTGTACTTTCTACAAGAACATTACATATTACCCAATTCAGCCACAGCAAGAGTTATAGCCTTAATTCCCTTGGTACCACAGCTTCTTTATGCTTAGTCTGAGAAAACACTTCCTGTTAGTTATTATTATGTAGCGCTGTGTTATTCATTAAGCAGCACTGTTTACCATGGGAGAAAGGCCATGAGGTACAACAAAGCCCTTATAAACTATAAGAATTTATAAGGAAAGATGTGCTTAGGTCTATGAAAATGACCATCGTGCAAGGAGAGAGAGAGAAGGATCTGTGACCCGCTTTTTATGGATTCATGATCCATATGTAAGCTACATGATCCGCACATGCGCATATGGGTATCCATAGCTAAGCCATGCATGTGCATTGATTACGTGGTCACTCTGTGCACGTAAATTACATGATCATGCAGCACACAGATTATGCAGGACGTAAAGCCCTGGAATGACTAAACATCTTGCTAGGCTACTAGATAGCATCATGTAGCTAGGGGAGTGGCCAGGAATTCCAACACTTCCCAGAAGATTCTGCCTCTGTGATGCTGGTCTCTTCTTAATTGTCTCTCATTTCTCAGCTCCCAATAGACGGCATCAATTGTCACAGTAAAGCAAGGGTTTCACTTCAGCGGAGCTGGTGTCTTGTTAATCACACCTTGCTTCTTCAGCCTGAGCTAAACAGAACCACTGATTTTTAATTGAATCTATCACTCCACAGCCCTGGTAGTGTCTTTGCTTCTCTCTAAACTTCACAAGTCAGTCCTCCAATCTCTGCATTGCTCTTATAAACTCCATGGCAGTACTGTAGTGCTTAGGAGTCAAGATCAGTGGGCAAATTATCCTGTTGTTCTTTATCAGGCAAGCAACTCTGAAATGCATTTTATAAGGTGACTTATAACCAATAGGAATAAACACCCGTTATCCCAAAGAGCAATCAAAACTATTATAAACTTTATGGGATTTTCCAAATTCCCCCTTCACCCTTCCTTATTCCATTCATCTTAGTTCTTCCTGCCTACTACTTACTGTTTATTTTTAAATAAACTCCTCTCAGGTGAGGCCTTTCCTCAAGCTCTGAACTTATGTATATGTCACAGTGCATCACATGGGTGTGGCTTTTAAATACCAGTAACTGGGAGCACAGGTAGGCGACTAGCAAAGGAGTGGGAGTAGTTAGCATCTCATGATTATGGAGAAGGTGGGTCAGAATGCACAGAAACTCCTCATGTGTATATGGAAAGTTAATTCTTCTTTACTGTGGAGGGGTCCAGAACTTCCCTCTCCTCCTCCAGGATTCACAGGTGGATCAATGTTGCTCTGAGTGAAATTTTATCCAATAGTGCAGCCACTTGTAAATTGCCCATGTTCTTGTAAGTACCAGAATTTAAAACCATTGTCCTGCACCATGCTAGATACAGGTATATTGTTTTACTGCTCTGCCTGTCTCTAGTGTCCTATATGATGTGAGCACACTTTTTCTTTTTCTTCTTCTTCTTCTTCTTCTTCTTCTTCTTCTTCTTCTTCTTCTTCTTCTTCTTCTTCTTCTTCTTCTTCTTCTTCTCCTTCTTTTTGTCCAAGAGAATGGTTAACACAGTCCTTGGTGTCAGAATGTGTAACATGACAGAACCGACAAGTTGGTGAGAATTTTTTTTTCCATCCTGGCAAGTTTTATGTCAATTTAACACAAGCTAGAATCATGTGAGAAGAGAGACTCTCAATTGAGAGAATGTCTGATAAATTTTGCCTTGTAGGCAAGTCTATAGTATATTTACTCGATGACTAATTGATTTGGGAGGGTCCCGCCTATTGTGGGGTGGGCCTGCTCCTGGTTAGGCAGTCCTAATTTATATAAGAAAGCAGGATAAGCAAACAATAAGGAGCAGCATGTAAGCCGTGTTCCTCAGTGGCTCCTGCTTCAGATTCCAGGCTCTTGCCCTGACATCATTCAAAGATGGACTGTAGTGCAGAAGTATAAGCTGAAATAAATCATTTCCAACCCAAGCTGCTTTGGGGCATGGCTGTCTTATCCCATCAGTAGAAACACTAATTATGACAACTTCAGTACTCTGCAGTGATGAAATATGTCACTGAAGATATACTAAGGGTGGAGCACATATAGAATAATTCTGGAATGGCTCTACTTCCCATGTGGTGTAGCATGCCATGCCTTCTTGTCTCAGTAGCACTCACATTTTTGCTGACAAGGTGAGAAGACAAGTGACCACAGCTCTTCTAACTGAAGGTGAGGTGCTCTTGTTGGGGATTCCAGAGTCTTCTTTGCAACATAATTCCTTGATGAATGTGGTCCAATATGTGTGTATGCAAGTGTGTCAAAATGTCAGATATACGATCCACAAAAGCAGCACAGTGGCATCAAACAGAACATGGACCACGTAAGCGAGAATTTAAAATGAAAGGGGGACAGGTGCACGGTAACCTATACATTGGGAAGAGTCAGAAGGAATGGGAGAGTATGGAGATGAAGATTAGGAGAGTGAGCGGAATGATGTTTCTTAATACTAGAGGTACAATAATGCTAGGGGAATAGAGTGTAAATTACAGGTGTGCTAACATCCTCTCCCTCACAAAACTCAGAGACTTTGGTGAGAATTGGGGAGCATGGAGGGAAAAGGTGAGGTAGAAGGTATAGAAAGTATTCCTTTAGTCTGCACTTTAATACATGTTAAATGAAATGCCAAGGAACAACATGTTGGTGGGAGCCCAGTACAGGAGACTACGATAACTCATGGATATTATGCACTGGAACTGTTTGAATTGGGAAAGACTTTTAAGCAGGAAGTTACCAATGTCTTACTTCTTGGCTTATGAAGCTGTGCAACATGGGATCAACTACTATGCCTCTGTGCTCTGCAGAAGTAGAGTGACATGTAATTCGTATCTTATGACAACATTTTACCATGCTGGGCTAGCACTCAGGATGCAATTGTGAAGAGAAAAAGATCTGTCCATACCTTTAGTAAGCATATTATCTGATCTTGATGTTAATACTTTATTTACTTCACTCATAGTTGATGTATATATAGAGTATAAATAAGATGCCACAGATATGATTATGAGTTACAACATGAACCAATAGAGTTTCATACATAAACCTATTTACTTCTTCCTTTTGAAGTGAAGTATTATATAATGCATCATTTAAGTATGGCTAAATTCTGTCTAATTTTTTGTCTATTTTTTCCACATACTTTTTTAAAAAAAAAATTGTCATTGAAAAGATGTTCAGAGATATTCTAATCTTTATCTTATATCCACCCAAACAGATACAACATTTTCTTAAGCCTTTCCTAGAAGTTTTGTTTTGTCTTCTCTCTTTTGAGCCTTTACAATTCTCTGTGATGGTGTTTCCCATAAGCAAAATTCCAAACCAAAACAAACAAACAAACAAACAAAAAAAACAATATTGACCACATACATGAAAATAAATTTTCAGACAAATTTAACTTACTTTATTTAAAAGAAGACTAAGTTAAATATTATGTGTGCAACTACTTTCTTTCAACAGTTATGGAAACTAAACCCCCATTGTTTGGAAGAGCATCCGATGCTCTTAACTGCTAAGCCTTCTCTGCAGCCAATAAATCTCCAATCTTGAGAATACTTTGGTGCTTTTTCTGTTGTTTCTGCCCTCTTGTTGAATAGGAAAGATCAAGGAATGCTACTGAGGTGCAAGTATTATATAATATTTTATGTAGGAAAGACTTTAGAGGACGAAAGTAGAGTCATTGTAAATGCAAGTTAAAGCAAAATGGATATTTTCTCTACTTTGCTTTAAATTATTTTTACAAGTCCTTCAAGTAAGGAATCGGAGTTGTTAAAAAAAATCTAACAAATTATAAGATCTTAGTGCCATAGAAATGTGTCTGTGATGATTATTTGACAGCATAAAAAGATAATTTCTCCAAAATGAAAATGCGAAGAACATCATTGCTATCCTGTAAGTCATCACATCTGAGAACATGCAATTATCTGTGTACTTTCTATGTGCAGGAACGATACCCTTTCAGAATTATTTTCCTTTCAAATTCTTAAAATGAAAATGAAATAAAGATGTGAAGTTGTAATAGAATATATTTATAGAAACTGCTGCATTAAGTGTTTGGTCCTGATGGTAGAGAGTCCTCAGACAGTTCCAGGCACAATGTATCATTTAAAGTATGGAGTTTAAACTGGATATTAGGTGGGGCAGCATGATAGTAGAGGAAAAACCCTGGGGTTGTTAATGAATCCAAATTTCACATATATTTTATTTTCGACAATTCTTGTCAAAATTCGCATAACATTTCTTTTTGTTTTACATAACAGAATTACTGTCACAGAGGCAAAGTGGTAACTTGTTGTAGTTTTAAATACCTTTTGTTTCTCTCTCTTTATCTTTTCTCACACTCTGTGTATGTGTGTGCGCATGTACACATTTGGGAATGTGCATATATAGGGTAGCTAATGATATTGGGTATCTTTTGTCATCATTCTCAAGCTTGTTTTAAAGACATAATCTCTTAATAAAACTAGAATTTGGTGCCTTGGAGATCAAGTGGCAAGGAATCCCCAGCGACCTCCTCCTATTTTTGCCTCTGACATGAGTGTGACAGAATTTTAAGTTGGTTTTGAAATCTAAATCAGGAGCTTGTGATTTTCCCATAAGCACACTGCTTACTGAGCCAACTTTGTAGACTCTTGTCCTGCGATTTGGATGATACAAAGTAATAAATTATGCAGGAACAAAATTGAGTAAACCATTTCTACATCATTTAAGTTATGGATAGTATAACTGTTCTTCATAGTTTTCATTAGAGATGTCATATTTTTCATGATTTTCTATAACCCTGGGAATGAGGAATGTAGTTCAAAGGCTTCCACTTGATCATTTGACCTTCTAATAAGTGTAGATTTTACTGCATAGGCTTTCAAAATACTCTGTTTTTTTAAAGTAACAGATGAATTATATTAATATGTTATGTGTTTGGGGACAGAGAAAATGCAAAAAAAACGCATATGTAACAAGTTATCTGGTGAGACTGTGGACTACTCATTGAACCTTCAGCCTTGGCTTAAAGCTATGTCTCGTTGACTTTCCAACTCACAGGACAAACAGGGTAGCACATGGCTTTTTTTAATGTTCATTTGTCTTTTAATGTTCTGCTGATTTTTCTGGATGAGTATATAAAGCAGAATGGTCTTTGCTGTTTGCCTGCCATCCCAATGCTGTCTGGGAAGAAATGTCAAGAATGTTCATCTTTCAGTCTATCAACAAAAATAATTTTCTGGTTTAAGTTTCAGAATCTTATACAGTAGCTATATTAGTCCACAAAAATTTCTTGAGAATGAAGTCATCCTGCAAATTAGAAAAAAATAAAACAAAATAAAACTTGTATTTAGGTTATTTGGGAAATGAGAGAGAAGCTAAGAGAGACGTAGATCTCTAGTGAGTCAGCTTTCACTGTGAAATACAAATGATTTCAACTGGATTTATCCTGTAAAATTCACATAGTCAACAGAATGCTAGAAGCTTAAGCAATAAATGCTTTTGGTCACATGAGGGCTACTTATGAAGGGCATTTTTCCTAGGGACCTGCCTGTCACAAAGGAGTGCCAATATCTCAACTTATGTTTTAGAATACTTAAAGAGAAATGTAGATATTAACACTGAAAGCTGAACTGGTATGTACGCGGCAGAGGTGGTGGGAAGGGCCAAATGACAAAGAGAATTCAAACAGAGTCCCCCTGGAGGTGTCTAGATTGTATTTTTTATTTAAACTTGAGAAGAAATACATGCTCACATAATTCTTCTTTACTAGATCACAAGACAGAAAATAGATTGGTTAACACTTTCCCAAATCTATTAGTAAGTGGTGGAAACGTGATGAATACAGTAGTAGGTGCAGAACAAATGTGCGATTTGGAGCTAGTGCTATTTCAATTGGTTTTCACAATGCAAAATAAATGTCTCTAGTAATTATAAATTAAAAATTAATGGTGTGGTGTCACAGGGTAAATGTTAAAGTGTATTGTTATTAATGGTAAAGCCAGCTGATCAAAGGCAGCTGGTGAATAATGTATTCGTTGAACACAAAAGACAAAGCAAATGATTGATTTTCTAATTGTTACTCAAGCTTTCTTTAAAACAATCAGGTTTCCGAAGAGCAAAAAAATGTGCATTGTGTTTATCAAAGCAGTTCTTTGCTTTTAGATAAATTGCTAAAGCAATAATAGAGTGTTTAAAATATTTTAAAGAAATAGAATATTTCATTTTCTCAGTTCTCTTTGTGATGGGATATTATTCTTTCAGTTGACAAATCATTTAACTATGATCTATACATCTTAGTTAAAAATAAATAATTCTGCCATAATTTGGGTGGTTTTAATATATGACCTCACTTAATAAATCAGTAGTACAATATGAATAGGTTAGGTATATTCAAAAGCCAATAGGAATATATTTTTCTAACTTTATTGAGACTGATGTTAAGAAGGGTTTTGGGTTATTTCTTTGTATATTAGCTTTTAGTACTGCTCATTGATTTGATATTTGTGTATGGTTTAACATGCCAAATTTTAAAAACGATAAATATATGAGTGATTTTACTAAAAGTGTTGGTCATGTAAAACTATATTAACTTAGGGCAGGATTTTTGAATATATATCTTAATAGTCTTACTTCATCTCAGCATGACTTTTTTAATTTTAATGACTTCTGCCTACCTTTATGAAACATAGTGCTATTCTCAGCATAAAGAACTAGTTTGTATTTATACCATACCATTTCTTGGCACTACTCAGATTTCTACTAATTAATATGAAACATTTCAAACAAATTTCTAAATCTACGTACAATAGAGATTGTATGATTTTATTGTTAACATTAGGGTATTTGTTGGAAATAAATGGCTAATAAATTCTTAAAGTCCTGTCTAACCTGCCATTGTCCCTTTTCACCTACTTTTCCTTTATTTTTCAACATTAAATTTAATTTTAACTGAATTTGCTTATTATATAATATCATTTTTTTTTAATTTATTGAGAAGGTTCAATTCTGAAATTTTCTTGTTCTTTTCCTTGTATCTTGTTTGGGAAAGAGTGAAAATGTCTTCTGAATGTCAGCCTAGCATTCTACCATAGGGAGAAATATATGTCTATGGAGGTAAACATGGACTTTCAAAAGGTGGCTTAGTATCATGACAAAAGTAGTCTACAAACAAAATTAGTAAGTCTTACACTAAGACATTCTCAGCCTTGGGGTTTTGCCCCGTTTATACGACAAAGCATGAACTCCCTCTTGCGGAGCAGACCTCTTATCTGAAAATGGTTGCTTTATCCCTATAACTACTAGGGCACTATTACAGCATGGAGCTCGTCTTGTCTGGTAGGTTACTATTTTGAGTTGTAGTGTGCATACGTAGAAGAGACTTTTCATTCCCCTTACCCTCAGTTTTCTGAAGATCACCTGTCAGCACTATGACAGCTAAAGAACAGAGCAGGGAGGACTTGCCCAGTGCAGTCCCAGCTTAATTTCTCTATACCTTGTTGTCCAGGTATATGCTGTCTTAAAAACTATTGTTTCATCAACTAGCATGAGTGGACAGCTAAGAGGAATGCAGAAGAAGGTATTGTTTCAGAGGTCTGTAGGGCCCGGCTATTTGAATTACTAAGTATAAATCTCCATGTGGCTTTTCACTCATGTTTCTTCTAGGTTAAACCTCCTTCACTATCAACTCAACTTATTCAACTCACTGTCTCATCTTTACTTAAATATCCCATCCCTAGTATCCCATGTCTCAGCTTTCATATCATCTATGTTTTGCTATATGCTCTCCCTCTGACATCCCCTATAACAATGACACTTTTCTACTTTCATGGATTCTACAAGTACACCAAGTTAAACACAGAATCTGAAGAGATGCAATGCTAGGATATATATTAGTATAAATTATAACTAAAATTCCATAATTTCTCAGGAGTGATGAATGGAGAATTGCATATGAGAGTTTGTGAGAAGGTTCTAAGGAGGTGACAAAGAAAAATTCTATATTTTTAATCCCTTTATAAATGATCACTTATAAAGAGTAAAATGATTACTTTGGATGGCTTTTTGTGAATAAATTTGAGAATTTCAATTTAACCCTTTGAATAATATTATCATCTACATCACAAATTAATCATAAGAAAAAATGTATCTTCAATGTGGAATTATATATAGGTGTCATCTAAACTACATGAGGATAATTAGCAGGGCAAAAAACAAACACATCTGATAATCATTTGCTCTATAGAATGATGATGTGTAGAGTACCTTTGCAATATGTACTGTGCGCATCTTTGTAGTGGTATTTGCTCTGCCCATGGACTATATAACCCTTGGACTATACGGCCTGAAGAAGGAAGTGATTCTTGCCTTGTACATGACCTCTTAAAAGGAAAGGGAGAGGGGTCACGAGGCCCTTTTTCTGTGCTTCCTGTTTCCTGGTACGATAGAACTGCCAGGTGGATTCACTTCCGGTCAGATCAGAGAAAGACTTCATTTGTCTACTCAGTTCTATATTTGTGAGTGCATTTCCTCAATTTATCCTAATAAATTTCCTTAATAGTCCTTAAGCAGACTCCTGTGGATTTCTCGAATTACATGAATTACATCCTCACTCTAATGTCAACACAGCTAAACATGACAAATACGATGGATTGTTTGTTTGCTTGTTGTTTGTTATATTTTCTTTGATAGTTTTGAACTTTAGTTTCTTTTCAAAATTCCTTAGTGTTGTGATTACAGATGTTGCTTGATACACTTAGATATTATAATTTTTCTAAGACAGGTAGTCTTTCAAATATTTTCAATGATATAGAAGACTTTACAAAAGAATTTCGTGTTGTAGTTTCATTTCAGTTTCTGTGAAAATATCCAGGAATAAAGCAGGTTAGATAAAAAGGAGGTTTATTTTACCTAAAATTTCTGGTGAGTCTACCACTGTCAGGAAGTAAAAGCATGAACTTCATGAAGCTGTTCACATAACATTTACAGGGAAGAGCAGAAAGAAATAAATGCATACATGTTTTCATGCTTGTTTGCTCAAATATTTCACTTCAAGACAGTTCAGAACCCCCAGACTGGGGAAAAAGAGCTGCTCAGAGTCATCTGGGTTATCTCAAAGCAGCTAACTAATTAAGAGAATCTTTCCCAGACAAGCTCACAGGCCAAGCCCGTGTAAATAGTCCCTCATTTATACTCTCTTCCCATTTGATGAGAGTTTGTATTAAGTCTACCATTTTAAGAAAGCATTGCATCTGTGTAAGATTCAGTATTAGCAAATCATAAAATATAAAATATAATAACATAAAACAAACAAATATAGAATACAAAAACATAAAATATAATATGCATTGTCATGCAATACATAGCATATACTTACAATGCTAAATTATTTGGAAATGATCACAGTCCTCTATGGTTGTAATGGGATGTGTCCTACAGAACTCAGTGTTGAATATAACAAAATAAGCAACAAAAATTTTTTTCAGTATGAATAAAAATGCAGACAGACCAAATAAAGCAAAGCCTGACAGATAGCTATTGTGAGAGCAAATAAAAGCAAGATGTGCAAGTGTTTAACCGAACATTCCTTCAAAGTGTGTAGGTATAAAAAATCTTGAACTCAAAGGTAATTAAACCAATGAAACTAAAAGATAATTTCAACTATTGATCTCATACTCCTATTATATTAAATCATGCTCCCTCAAGCCCACGGGGTTTACTATAACTCTACAATTTATGTATTTAGTTATTTAAAATATATATCTATTTCGATTTCTCTGCTTTTCTCTTTTCACAAACACATAGATAGCACTTGAAATAGACAGCACTGTAATCTTATTTTATTCACTGTCTTGATGATATTGATTTATCCTGATTAAAGGAAAAAAGCTGAATGAACACTCATATAATAAATGTTCCTAACTAGTAAGAAAATGGGTCCTGTCAGAAAGCTAGGCAACACATCTGAGGCATCACTTGTGTGTAAACTAATAGGCATTGAGTACACCTAATGGAAATAATCAACATCTTCTCTGAGAATGAGGTTCTCTGTGGCACATTTGAATTGAGGTCAATGAGCGTTAGAGCAGCATTTGTGTTCCTTGAAAATGTGCAATTCTGTCACTCAGCTACTCCATTAAAAATAACAAGCACGCAGAAGCTCCATCTCTAACTCTATTCTTCTGGACATTGTCCATCCATATTCTGCTAAGTGCTACTACATGTGAGTAATTCATTTCAATTCCCAAATGCCGACAAAAACTTTCAATCTGTGATATGACTTAAGCTGAAATGGAAAGGCTTCATTAGCCTTCTGGAAGAGTTATTCCTTATTATGATTATTTTAAAGATAACAATTTATCATGAATTTTAGTGCATAGCACTTTATTTTTTTACCTGTAGCCAATTTCACTATTTACTCTGATTCATATAATTGCACCATTATGACAAAATGTTCCATTTTGGACCCAAATAATATATTCCACAGTAATCTTACATTCTAAAACAAGTAATATTAAAATATTTCACTGAAATTGAAGAATACTCTTGTTGGGTGACACTATTCCTGGGGAGACTTGAGGAATTATCTTCTCATGCCACATAGGGAACCAACTAAAGACTGAAATAAAGCTACCATTAAACTTCAATTTATGAACCAATGAGCTATTCTTAAAATTATTTCAAATTCATTTACCTTGATTAAATTCTAAGTTGCTACTACATGGTCTGATATTCAAAGGAAACTTTGTTCCATTATAACATTTCCAGTTATATCAATTAGCAATAACAGTAAATACTTTAGGAAGCCAAACATGGAACATTTACACAAAGCCAAGACCACATTCTTCTGGAGTAGAGATTCACAGTTCATTTAAAATTGATCTATATTTCTGGATGGTATAGGGATAGATTTCCTTTGTGAGGTCTAGTTTTGTCCTTTGCAGCCTCCCCGGTAAGAACAGAACTAGTAAAATCATTTATATCTCTGAATTCTCACAAAGCATCATTAATAATCTGTAGCTCAGAAACCAGATCATACACCCAACATGTGTCCATCCTTATGAAATTCATAGGCATCTATGTCTGGGAATCACCCAAGGTTCATCAGATTCCTCATTTGCCTCATGTAACCCATGAGAATAACAGTGAGTGGACTGGACAGCACAGGGGGGCCAGGGGGCCAAGGCTGGAGGCGAGAAACCTCTAGCAGCCTAGGCTGAAGTGCAGGTACAGTGGGGAGTGGGGAGCACAATTACTGCAGGCTGAGGTTAAAGAGACCAATTTTCAATAAGATAATTTTATTGGTGTAATTTACAGAAGTATTAGTGAGGGGTTATTTGCAAGTTCAGAAATGACTCAAAAAGGGTTTCATCACTAAAGGCCACCCTAGCGTGGCTGATGGCTCACCAAAGCTTTAAATCTAGAGTGCAGCTCCACCGGTTTGATATTCTGTCAAGCCATTTGGCTGATCTGACTGAGTCACAACAGTCCTCACTGACTATATGTGCTTGAGGATGGAATGTTTAATCTCCCCTTAGAGCATCTTTCACACCCTATATCTCAGGGAACTTTGCTTTAAGGTGGAAAATTTCAATATTGGAGGAAATCTGAGCAAGAAACTATAAGTGGTCTTCCGTCTATTCCTGATTACATGAAATTTATCTTTATTGTGCAATAAACATTCTTACTGAGTGATATGTATCAAATACAAGGAAATACCAGGAGAAAAGCACATTAAACTTCAAGAGAAGCCTTGTAGATAAGAAGGAAAATGTTTACAGTCTTAAAATATCTTGAACCTTATTGAAAACCTGTCTATAGTTTCTGTAGGAAGTATTCTTTCAGATTATTTCATAGAGATTATGTATAAGATCAAATGGTAGCAAGCATGCATAGTTAAATCAATATTCAATATCACTGATATTGATACTTTGACCTGAAAGGTTTTTTTATTATTTTAGGTAGTGCCTAATCTTTGAAATCTGTGTACTAAAAGTATCATTCTCACAATATTTAACAGGTCTTAACATTTTCAAGTTGAAGAAACCAAAGCTCAAGACAAAAGAATAGCTGTCATTGTTTATGACATTTAAAAATTCTGACATAAATAAACACCAATAAAAGGTTTAATAGGTTTGATTCAAAGTTCTTCATTTTAATACATGTGTCTGAGGAATGTTGGGATATTGTAGCAGATATGATAAAATGTCTCAAATATGCCTGTCTGATTCTTCAAGTTTCAAATAATTTGATTACACATAAACATCCTATTCTAGAAGTTACTGTATTCATAGCATATAATTAAGTTGGGCATAATTACAGGTTTCAATTATCATCATACAAGTATTTCCCAAGGTACTGATTCAAACATGTTTTTCATTCACATACCTCTCTTTATCTCAACTGTTAATTATCTTTGTTGGAGGACAAGCAAATTAGTCAATCCACCTTGAAATTTCACTAGAGAGTGCTCTGTGTTCCTGACCTTCAGTTACTAAGGTTTATGTGATCAGTGATTGCAAAACATCAACGATCCATACTACTCTTTATTCTAGAGACAAACAAATCTTCTTATAGTCTCATGATACTTGCTCAAGCTAACAGGACCTTCAGCTGTCAAAATAAAAGTCACTCTTGTGCTCTGTTTATAGTTCAAAGTTGAGATGCTTTAATATGTATCTTGTTGAGTTCTAAAATTTTCTCTTTCTTTTTGTGTTTCTTTTCTCTGCTCTGGCTCTTTTTTCTTTAAATTGTCCATCACACAATATTTGTCTAATGAATCATGAAAAAAATATATAAATGCCTCTATGAGTATTCTGAAAATATACTACCAATCAGTGGCACATAAAATGGAAGTTAGTTCTTTACATATCTTTTTCTTATTTATGCTTAGTGTGTCTGTCTATGTATCCTATGAATTATGAAATAAAAGCTGAAGAAAAATGGGAAATTCTGATTATTCTACCAAACAAGATACTCTACTTTTCATAAGTGTTCAAATGAATGTTTTTACACTCAAAACGTTTAATGTGTGACTTTGTATTCACACTAGTTTAGTATTTTACGATTGTTGATTATTATTGTTAATCTATTAATTGAATATAAGATCTACCTGTATGTAACTCTGAATAACTATAAATAATCATTTATAAACTGTGATGTCTATATGGAATAATGGAATCTAAATGAAGACAATATTCATATTCTCTTTTAGACCAATGCAGTAGCACATTTTTACTTAGTTCAAATTCCTAACTCATGTTTGCTTGGATATATCTCCCATGAAGCAGGAAGTAATAGGTAAATAAGGCAAGACAGAGAAGAGATCAAAAATTCTTCTATTAGTAGATGGTGCCAGTATACAAGCAAAGCAGAATATTAAGGTTAACTTTTGGGGAACATGCATTATGATACCTGACCTCTAGCCTACCTAGAAGAGGGAGAAAATCTGGTTATTCATTCTTTGAAGACAAGCATACACTGGAATATTTAATTCTATATAGTTATTAGATGTACATCTATAATGTCTGTGTTGGTAATAAAAGAGTGGAGTACTATCATATTGTTTTGAGTCAACATAAGACCTGCCAATTTAAAACTGAAAAAATGCATTAGGTTTCCATATTGTCTCTCCCTGTACTCTCTCCTTCTGCCCCTCCTCCCTCTGCTTGATACCCCCTGTTCCCATCCCCTTCTACTCTGAGTCCAACCACAAAATCTATTCTAATTTCCATTCCCAGGGAAATGCATGCAGCCTCCATAGACCATTCCTCTTTGTCTTACTTCTCTCAATCTGTGGATTGTAGCATGATTGTCCATCACTTAACAGCTAATATCTATTTATAAGTAAGCACATACCATGTTTGTCTTTTTTGATTTGGGTTGCCTCTTTCAGGGTGATTTTGATTTTTTTTAATCTAATTCCACCCACTTACTTGCAAATTTTATGATTCTGTTCTTTCCTGACAACTGCGTAGTACTCTGTTGTGTTAATGTATTATATTTTCTTTATCCATTCTTCAGTTGAAGGACATCTAGGTTTTTTCCAAGTTTGTGGCTACTATGAATAAAGGTGTTATGAACATAATTGAGCAAGTGTCTTTGAGATATGATGGAGCATCTTTTCTCTATATGTCCTAAATTGGTATAGCTGGATGTTGAGGTAGATTGATTACCAATTTTCTGAGGAACTCCCATGTTGCTTTCTACAGTGGCAGTATGAGTTTGCACTCCCAGTAGCAATGGAGGAGTGTTCCCCTTGCTCCACGTTCTCACCAGCATGAAATGACCCTTGTGTTGTTGATCTTACCCATTCTAATCAGTATAAGATGGAATCTCAAAGAAGATTTGATTTTCATTTACCCGATGGCTAAGCATATTGAACATTTCATTAAGTGTTTCTCAGCCATTTCAGATTCCTTTAATAAGAACTCTCTGTTTAGGTCTGAACCCCATTTTTCAATCGGATTATTTGGTTTGTTGATGACTAGTTTCTTGAGTTCTTTGTATATGTTGGATATGAGCCCCCTATTGGATGTAGAGTTGTGTAGTGGAAACTTCTTGGAAGCTATGAGGTTGACCCTAGCAAGGATTCCTAATAATGGAGGAAAATGAAGCCTGAATCAGAAAGCTATGCAGCCTGAGCCAGCCATCTTCTGTAATCAGGCTAGATTACCAGTGGTGGGATTGTGACACCAACGTAAGCCTAAGAATTTGTGACTCACAACCTTCCCTGCATGTGAGATACACTTGGGCAATAGTGGCTCAGAACCTGTGGAAGTAGCCAACCAATAATGAGTCTAACCTGAAGCCTACACCATAAGATACAGCCCTTGCCCAACTCTGCCTAGATGGTCAGGATCCAGAAGCTGGATGTCTCAGAGTCCTAGGGTAGAACCAAACTGACAAAAAAGTAAATGAAATGATTCCTAATGATATTTGGCAGTACTCATAGGATCAGTGGGAGCCTAGACCACTTGTCGTCAGAGAAGTTTTCTGTAGCCCTGATCAGAGCAGATACAGAGACCCAAGCCAAACATTAGACAGAGCTAGGCTGACTCCAGGGAGGAGGGGGAGCATGAAGGCAGACATGGTGCTGGAGAGGTAGTTGAGAGTCCTACATCTTTCAGGCAACAGGAAGTCAACTGAGACACTGAGCACAGGAAACCTCAAAGCCCAACTTCACAGTGACGCACTTCCTCCAACAATGCCATACTCATTCCAACAAAGTCACACCTCCTAATAGTGTCACTCCCTGTGCAGTTATGGCAGCCATTATATTCAAAGTACCACAGGTTTCAAGAAAGCATGACACATGAAGCTGAGATAGGACTAAGTTCCTCCCCTTGTATAAGGCTGGGCAAGACAACCCAGTATGTGGAACAGGCTCCCAAGAACAGCCCAGGTGTTAGGGGCAGCCCTTGCTACCTCTGCTTGGGATTTTTATTGGACTCCTAACAATCTGATTTGGGGTGTCTATGGCTTTTTTGCTTATTACTAGGACTGTTTTTCTTTTACTGGATTGCCATGACCAGTGTTGATTAAAGGTATATGCTTAGTCTCATTGCATCTTATTATGTCAAGTTCACTTCATATCCCTGATTTTTTCTGAATGGAAATGGAGGAACAGTGATCTAGGGCAAAGGGAGGTAGGAGAATACTGAGAGGAGGGGAGGGAGGGTAAGTTTCAATTGTATTGTATAGTATGAGAATAAATAAATAAAAGGATAAATAAACTGAAGAAATGAAAATACATTTTTTGTCATATTTTCCCTTAGTCAGTAAGTCTTATCATTCAGAGCAGAAGAGCCAACTTGTTTGATATTCAATAACAACAAACAATCATTGTAACAAATTATGTGGATTAATAGAGATTAACAAACATTTAAATGTATAAAACTTTTCTCTGTCCTGCTCAGTTTCACACATAATGTTATTCTAAGACAACTTCTAATAGACGACAAAAAACTTCATATTAATTATTAAACTTGATTTAGTGCTAATGTTTAAATTTAAATAAATGGATTTACTTCTGAAGTTTACCCTTGATAATGGATTGAGATAACCAATGAAGCTAACCACCTCTTTGAGTTACACTAATTTTGCTTTAAAGACCACTATTTTACATGATACCATGAAATAAGTTTCAATGAAAATTTTAAACTTAATCTTCTTTCCTAGATATATATGACAGGGAAGCTGCACCCACAATATCTCAAAAATATAAGTGGGAGAATTATCCTTTCCTAGGAACAAATCCCTTGATAGGTTATCCAATCCTAAGTGGTCAGGCCATAAAAGTAATTATCAAATAAAGACTTGTTGTAAATTTAATTGCAATACGGATAATGTTTATCAAGTATAATATAATAATGTATAACTAGGATGGAAAATTTCTCTACGACTAATGTGCCTTAGCCAATGATGTAGAATAGCAATTTTCACTTTGGATTTTTGACATCACCACAGAAGACGTTTGTCAGAGACTAGATGGCATTGCAGTTGTTATATCTGAAAGGTGGTTGCTACTTGTATCACATGGGTAGACACCAAGGATATTCCACTAAATATTCCAACATATGTAGGACAGCCCCTAACCCACATACCCAAAAAGGATTTGATGAGCCCTAATGGAAATAGTGGTGAGGTAGAAAATGACTACAGGGAATCATTTTAATCTATTTAATCTTTTTGATCTACTTGTTACATAAATGTCTGTGTCTGATCTTCTATGTAGAATTTTGGGTGACAAAAGAAATTGAAGATTCTCTATAATGACCATCCATTCAACAATAATAAACCAATGTAAATAAAGTAGCAAGAATAACATTACTAATAAAATAAATAGATGCAGTTTTCAGGAACATTTAAAACAGATTGAGAAACTTAACAGTACTTTGATGTGTGTTCTCCCTTAGGAAGAACAGCAGAAGTAATTAGCTCCAAGGGTAGTGTCGTTGCTTCACAGTATTAGCATTACTGTAGATCACTGTGGCTTCATATGTGGGAGATTACTAAAGCACTTAGAGAAACACTTATGGAAGAGTTAAAGCAACAATGAAAAACAACAATGCATGGCTCGAGATGGGCCTGGTACCTATAACAACCATTCTCTTTTATGAAGAAAGGTATTAATTCTGCTAATACAGTAATGGACAGAAGTTTTAGACCCAAGTGGGCTGACAAACAATCTCTTAGCTTTTAAATATAAATAATGAGGTGCTAATGAAGAAAGTCAATTAGTTTTCTGTGAGTTGTCTCTAAAAAATTTCTGCTACAAATACATGCAGGTGAAACATAGATTAGAGGGGAGCCGAGTATGTTGATTACAACTAAAAGAAGAAACTAGATTTGGATCATATTAAAATTATTTTCCAAAGTGGAGAAAATAATTGGTTTAATTATTGCAGACTTGAAGCTTGGCATATTTATAATCCAAAGCAAATAGGAATGTGAGAAATTAAATATGTTTAAACGCCACATAACTAATTTAAAATTATCTTTTCAATGTATTTTATAAGTAATGCTTTCACTTTTTCATTACAAGTGATACAAACAAAATATATAATAAAATATGTTTGATATATGATCTAGGTCTTTTCCTGATTTAAATCTAATAAACACACAGATGATAATGAGAATATTTTTTAGAGTAGTGAGCCTGTAGACCATATCCACCTTACTCCTGAAATTTGTTACTGTATTTTTATCTTGGGAAAAAAAATATCATCTCAGCATCCTTAGTGGCTTAAGTGTATACTCAGTGGGAAAGTAGCTGTAATGACTGGAAAGAAACAGCAGAAAGGCAATGGTAAGGTCACAGGCATTATTGGGAGTGTTACATTCACAGTCAGTCCAGGGTTGTAATATCAAAGTTCCCTGAGGCACATCACTGATGCCTCCTTTGCAGCTAGCATGACCATTGTTGCTAGGGAACTACCCAGTCAAAGCCATTTCCTGAAGGAATGGCCTGGTACTAGCGCTGAATCATGACCTGAGACAAGGAGAAATATTACTTAATACTTCCCACAGGCTGCTAGTCCATGTCCTGCTTTCAGTTAGGTAAAAATAAAGACAGAGATAGGGAGAAGGACAGAAAAAGAAAGTTTCACAACAGCAGAAATTAACTTTCAATGACTGTAATTAGAGATTTTCCATGCCATGATGTTTAAAACATTTTACATTTTCAGCACTGTCAATCTGTAAGTCATATAAAAACAGAAAGTCACTTTTGACAAAATACTCATGACAAGAATGTAAAATAAAGATTTATTTGCAATTAGTTCTTATATATAATATGTATTGAAAAAACTCTAATGTGTAGAGAAATGTGTGCATCTTCATTGCATATTGTGAACATTTAAAAATATTAACATTTTCATTTTAAAAATCTATTCCTGTAATCCTAGCAGTAAAGAGGAAGAGGTATGAGGCACAAGAGTGACTAGCTAGATTACAAGATAATTAGTCTCTAAAAACACAAGACAGTAAACATACAATTTAAATTATTTTGATTTTTAAAATCTTACTAAATGGTTATATATGATGGCTTATATTCCAATATAAAATTCCCTATGCTGTTCCCCCTTTTTAGAAAAAAAATGTACATAAGCTCAAAGGAATAGTAACTTGTAGTGTTAAAGTAGTTCTGTTAATAAAATAAAAAGGTTGACAATGTAAAACTCATAAGTTATGGTACATCTCATAAATCTCATTTGTCTCAAATGTGATTATAACTAATGGAATTTTCAATGCCATTTACATGGTGGTCACTAAATAATTTTCTATTCCAAGATACTCTAATATAACATGATCTTTCTACAGTGTGTCTGAATTTACTTTTTAACAAGACTCAGAAGTTTTACCATAGCAGATGATATCTGGCTAGAGAGACAACACAGGAATTAAAGCACTTCCAAACAAACAGCAAAATTAAGAACTAGAGTTCAGATGCCCAGAGTCCATGTACATGATTAATGGGCATGGTGCCCAGTGTGTAAATCCAGCTCTGGAAGTCAGGGTCAGGGAGTCTCTGGAGGAAGCTGGCTAGCAATGTCAGCGAGCTCTGTGTTCAGCTGAGAAATATTCCCTCAGTGCAGTGATAAGGTAGAGGGCAATCACAAAAGCAACGACGACTCTGGATGTTCTGTGGGTCTCCACATGTGTAAACCAGCACATATGTACCCATGGACATGAGAACATGTGTATTCATGCATGTGCCCTACATATACATATTTATGAAATAGAAAAAAAAGGCTGTATTCTGTACCTATTTTAATGTTATTAATACACAAAATACTATCAAATTAAGGCTATGCAATATGCTTATAATAATGTATATGTAATATAATTATTCAATATATATATAATAAAATATATAAAATATATATAATACGAAAAATAAGCAGGAATCAGGGAAAATTATTTCAGATTAAACATGAAAACTGTCAAACTTTAAGCATATGAGTAATGTTTTTAAATGATAAATAAGCTAATAATTGTAAAATATCAGAGTTCTAGATTAGAGCAGATGGAAATTCTCTTGGGATGAGTTTGTTTATATTCTTATTGTATTTATTTTGCTGTTCTGGATTTTAAGTTTCCACTTTCCGATTTTGTAAAATAAAGGGAAAGCTTTTCCTCATAAAAATGTGAAGCATCCAACAAAAGTAAAAATTTGCCCTTGACAATTTAAATGGAATTTGAATTTGCAAAGTATGATGGCCTCAAACACTAAAGACATAGAAATGCACTTGACAAAACATAAGCACGGGAGTGTTTCTGTCACTAATCTTGTTAGTTTTATTTTTAAGTGTGTTTATTTGTGTTTTCATTGCTAGGAACTTATTCATGGAGTTCAAGCATAATAAACGGCAGTTATGCCAAAATTTTAAAGCCTTTAGTTCTTCAATATTCACCAATAATTTATACTGATCTATGACAGTGATAACTGTAAGGACCCTACCAAATAGAAAATATTAGAGTTTAAAGGAACTGGCCATTTTAAGAAATTCAAGAGAATCCAGGAGAGGTAGCAGATTAAAGTGATCTGAAAGGGAAGGGATTAGTAGCACATATCTAATTTGAAAAAAAAAATAGAAAGTAATATTAGGGCTATAAGGGCTTAAAGGGTGATATAGGTAACAATATGGGGGAGGTGAAATAAAGTATACTATTTTAGAAGCTATCTAAAAACAGTACGCTTTATAAAGATAAGGGACTTTTGAATGAGATTTTCTGAACGTGTGGTCCTTACTCCTCCTGGAAATCAAAGGTTTCCTACTCAAAATCCCACCCCCAAGTGAATGATACCTCACCATGGCTTGTTAGCGAGACAGGCTTCAGAGGTCCTCCACCCCGAACTACATGCTGTTACCGGTGCTCTTGAATGCTCAACATCAGAATATTCTTTATTGCTGAAGAGTTCACTGCTGTGGATATCTCTCTATATAAATAAAACACTGATTGGCCAGTGACCAGGCAGAAAGTATAGGTGGGACAAGGAGAGAGGAGAATTGGGGGAACAGGAAGAAGGAGGGGGAGACACTGCCAGCCACCGCCAGGACAAGCAGCATGTAAAGATGCTGGTAAGCCATGAGCCATGTGGCAAGGTACAGATTTATAGAAATGGGTTAATTTAAGATATAAGAACAGTTAGCAAGAAGCCTGCCACGGCCATACAGTTTATAAGTAATATAAGCATCTGAGTGATTATTTTATACGTGGGTTGTGGGACTGCATAACTTGGTAGGACCTGGAGAGAAGCTCTCCAGCAACAGTTCACACTGGATAACAGAGAAAAACAAGCTAAAACTGAATTGGAAGCATCCTCTCTGATGGCTAGAGTTCATAGTGCCAGAATGGGCTATGGAGGTCATCTAGGGTGAATCACTGATCCCACTCAACCACAAATCCTGGAAGCTACATTAATGAACAAACTGGAAAGATATACCCAATGGTGCATTGGTGGCATGAACCAACCACTTCTAAATTAGATTTTATTTATTTACAAAGGAGGACACACATCCCTACTCTGTAGATGTCCTTAAAAGTCCATAGCTGATAAAGTCATAGGCCCTATAGAAAGCCTTTATCAAACAAGCATTTAGTTAAACTATCTACTAAATATTTCTGTTTATACCCATAAACCAGTGTTGCTCTGAATCATAGAGAAGCTCCTTGGCAGTTTAGGATGGTCAAATATCAGACTTACAACTGGCCAAAGTATTGAGAATAAATAACTACTACATGCTCATCCCCAAATGAGACAATTATGTTACCTCCTTACAAGCCTGAAGAATATTGTAGACAACTACTATTTGCAATTGATATCTTCTAGGAGAGGAAGAGTACATTTTCTTTAAGAGTTTTTGTCACTAGTAGGTTTACTATACTCCAGTAGAAAGTCACACATTTATGATAACATGGACAGGTCAAATTAGACTTGATAGGTGAAAAAATAAAAGAACACAAAGATGAGTGAGTAGGGAATGGGGGTTGTATCTTGAAGAATATAACAACAACAAAAAGACTCTAATTTGAAAACACTACACACTTTAGACACAAGATTTGGAAGGATAGAGCTAGGATTAATCCTAAAGCCCTTCTTCCTGAGGGCTAGATGGCATAGTCTGCAAAGGTGTTAGGCAAGCTGCTAAGGGAGAAAGGCAATCAAACGTACTACCCAGTTGTAGAGCTATGAACCACAATGACCAGCCCATCAAGATATTCAAGAGTCTAGTACTGTCACTCATATCTTGAGGGAAACCATCAACCATCCAATTGAAATTAAGGCCCTTTCATAAGGAAAGTGTTAAGTCTGGTCCTCTAAACCTACTCAGATACCTATGCCTGGCAGGGACATGCATTTTAGGAAAGATCATTCTAGTAGTGTAGTTTCCAACAGCTCTCTTAATACATATCTTCATACACAAAGCTAAATATAGCTTATACTACCTATCCAAAAGGTTTCTTTATACTATAGATAGAGATTAGCACAATCAAAAAACTAGTAGCAGTGCAGAGAACAACTGAATGTGAGGTGCTCAACACCAGTTTGATACACACAGAACACAACTCCTGTGCCTAAGGCTCATGGAGCATCATGGAAGAGAAGTGAAAAGATTATCAGAGCCAAAGACTGTAGCATACATGTAACAGACCTTCCACACTTTGCTGCTGTGGAAACTCTATTCCCACAGAACTTTGTTTACTCCCATTGGAGGAGTGCCTTTCATTCTCAAGAAACGCTGTGGAGAAGTTTTCTCTGGCCTCATTAACAATACAGTTTACCATGTTTGAGGGCTTTATGATAGAAGCCCCCATTCAACAGTGAGACTCTGTCTCCTGAGCACATCCAGTGGTAGCTGTAAGAAATGCTCTGTGTTTTTTAATGTTTCTCTTTCTCTGCTGTGTACTATGAGCTATCCAAATATGAGTCCCACAGAATACTGAAAAGTCACTCTAGTTCAGCATAGGTTTCCTTTCTCTGGTTCTGTTGAATCTGCATTTTGTCTTCAGTTCTTTGGCAGATGTTCATAAGAGGCCCAGGGCATTTGCAGTGAGAAAATATCTTCTAGACATGACAGAGAAGTCATGTTTATGAAATCTTAGCAGAATTATTGCCTAAATAACACCTGTACAATGATTGACCAGGCAACATGGATGGGAGGAATCTCACAAGGCCTGTGTCTAAATGAAGAGCCACAGGCAATAAATGGCTGCTTGGAGAGGGAGACTTGGTCTTCTCTAGGGGCGAATTCCCTGGTAGTTTATTTGAATCCAACTGGTCAACCCTGAATTAAAAAAAAAAAAAAATAAATGGACTCAGCAGAATTTTGTGGTGTATGTCTGTGAAAAAAATAATTTTTAAAACAGGCTAATAATTTAAGAGGGGGTGAGGAAACATGTGAGGAGATGGTAGGAGAGAAAGGAGTTTTGAAAATTGATAAGTACATATAACCCACAGTCTAGCATAGGCACCATGCTCAGGAATAGTTGTCAACTCTATTCAGATTCTATGCATTTTGTACGTTTTTTTGTTTGTTTGTTTGTTTTGTCTTAAAGAGAACTAATGTGAAATTGGGTTTGTAGGTTGGGGGCAGGATCTGGGAGGTCTTGGTAGAGGTTAAATAATATGATCAGAATATGTTATAGCATATTCAAAATAAATGAACAAATTAGGAACAATTTTTAAATGCTAAAAGGAATATTTGAAGATATGTGTCAACTTTTCATTTTCTGGTTATCTCCAGCCATTTGGTGATATGTGAAGCCCATCTTCCTATTTCATGGCTCCCTCATTTCTCTGCCTCTTCATCTGCCCTTCTTACTTTCATTTTCTTAGGAAATATCTCTTTCTTTTCTTCGGATTTTGTATCATTTACGAAAAGGTAAACATGATAGACAACTTGGATTTTATATATATATATATATATATATATATATATATATAAATTAATGAAAATATAAGTTTTGTGTGCTCTTTTTTTTATTCTTATAGCATATATTACATCCTCAATGAAGTTTCTCCTTCCTCCTCTCCTCCCAGTCTCTCCCCTACACCTGTTTTCTCCCCTAGATCCATTAATCCCCACTTTCCCTCCAGAAAAGGCAGACCTCCCAGGGATATCAACCAAGTATGGCCTATCAAGTTGCAATAAGACTAGACACATCTCCGCATATTAAGACTCAACAAGGCAATCCAGTAGGAGTAAAAGGATCCCGAAAATAAGCAAAATAACTCCCTTAAGAACATTAGCTATAAAACCATAACATATATACAGAAGACTTACCTCAAACCCATATCTGCTTCTTGATTGTCAGTTCAGTCTCTGTGAGCCCCTATGAAACCCGGTTTGTTGATTCAGTGGGCCCTTTTCTTGTGGTATCATTGACCCCTCTGGCTTCTACAACCCTTCCTCCTCGTCTTCAGAAGATTCCCCAGATCCACCTAATTTTGGGTTTGGGAAACTCTACATTTGTTTCCAACAATTGCTGGATCAAGTGTCACTGATAACAATTGGGCTAGGCACCAATCTATGAGTAAAGCAAAATATCCTTAGGAATCATTTCAATTATTTTTGTCTAGTCTTGTTTGGTTCTATCCTAGGTCTCTGAGCTGTCCATCCTGTGGTTCCAGGTCCTCCAGGCAGTGTCAGGTATGAGCTCTTCTCCTAACATGGGTCTCAAGTTGAAGCAATCATTGGTTGGCCACTCCAACAAGTTCTAAAATATGTTGGAATTGCTCATATTTTACATAAAAGGATTTCAAGTGCATTTTTAATATACTGTTTTCACTTTGAAGCCACAGTCACCGTTGTATTTCTTCGGAGTTAGTTCTTGTTACTTGAGTTTGTTTAGACTTACTGCTGGTGAGTGAGAAATTTAATTCTGAATAATGGTTTGTTAACACTACGTTTCACTCTAGTTGCCTTGATCAGCAATGCTATTTCCTCTCTTCATTTTAGTCACCCTGCTGAGAATATTTGGGTATTGTGTCACATTAAGCATTAACTTGTTTCTCTATATTAAAGTTTGTATGGCCTTTTTGAAACATTTCATATATTTGCTCAGGATTTAGGTAATGTTTTTGTGACCTATCATGTCTAGTATGACTTTTTTTCTATAGCATTGGCAATGACCTGAAGGAAGTTTTCTTGTATGTATGTATGTATGTATGTACGTATGCAAGCATGTATATATTTATAGGATGATCATATGTATTTTTAAATACATTTTACTAGTTCTTGGAGCTATTTATATTCTGATTGCAGTCTTTTTATCCCACATCTAAATTTTGCTCAATAGTATATCTTCAATTTAAACTCTGCAATAAAAATATAGATTTTTAACAACCTGGATAATCTGTAGTGACATCATTTCATTTCTATTGATCAATATTTTTCAATGAGGCCCATATTGTAGCTTTGACTTCATGGACAAAAATCTTTGGTGCCATTTGGATGATGAGATCTGTTTTAATTTAACTGGCAATGCTTTATAAGTCCTTGTAGACTTTTAAATATATGGATATGTAATTTTAATATAAAAATTGAAGTTTCATTTGTTAATATAACTTGCCTGCTAAATTTTAAGATCGATGACTTGCTTCCATGAGCTTTATACCTATACAATTGTATGGAATTGTCATATAAGCATCAAACATTAGATATCAAAGCTTTTGAGCTATGAACAGAACCTGAGATTCACCATCTTTGATGAAGAATTCATTTAGTGGTTATATTTTATTGTAATACTTCTTTCACCTTTCCCAGATCTGGGCTATATGCCATGGAGCTTAGATTTAGGATGATTTTACAACAGTAAATATACATATACTGAGATATATTTTGAAAGAGAATACATCATATAAAATTGGGAAGCTGCTCTTAAAGGGAGCAGCCCTGCCTACAGAAGCCTGGGTCCAAGCACAGTGAGAGTGTCAGAGAGCAAACAGCCCCTCTTACTTTCCATACAGCCTCATCATTGTTAAGAAGAATCAGAGCTACCAATTGGGAACAGGTAAGGCCCCATCTTTGGACTGGGCAGAGAAGGTCCCTAGCCCCTAGGTCCTACAGATTATCCAGGTTGTTAAAGGTTGTTCAAATGTATACAAAATTTCTCTCTTTAGCTGAACAATGAAAAATAAGGCAATTTATACTTTAACTGATAACATTTGACATGTATCCAGTTGCTTTTATTCAGTTAGATAAGACATTAATTGACTTTATATAATATAATTTAAGTTTAAATAACTTTTCCTACTGAAATGACAAAAAAATATAGATTTTTTTCTCTCTTGTAATAATGCGGTTTAATAAGCACCATTTGTTGAACATCTCATTTTCTTACCACTGCACAATAACGCTATTTCCCACACAACCCAGAAGACACCATATGTAGGAGTTTGCCTCTACACTCAGTGCCATGCTTTGTGTTGTGGAGCATGGAACATCTATTGTTTCTGCTTCCTAATTTACAAATAGCAATAAGATATGACAGTCATAGTATTTATCACTCAAGGATTTTATGATAGGCTAATAAAAAATTAAATAGGTGCAACAATTAGTGTCCCTGGATAATTATTCAAATTTTCACATTCTCAGTGATTTCATCATAATCTCTCCTTTGAGCTCTGAAAAAAAAAAACAGCCTGATTTCAGATGTATTATTTGCCCTCTATTCCTAAGAGGTAAGCTGGTTTTAGACACATGTTATCTTCTTTCTCCTATTTGAAACCATGGATTTGTGTCTTCATTTCAAAAATAACACTCAGTATAAAATATTTTCATAAAAATGTATGCTAAAATTAAACCTCATTTCCATCTTTTCATCACTTTAGACTTCAGGCTCATTCTGCAAAACATCTACTGTATAGACACTTTTATATTACATTTTCATCTATGAATATTTTTGTTCTTGATGTTTTCTGGGTTGGGATTTTACATGAACACACACATTATTTGGTATCTAGGAAGAAAACTTACATTCATGCCCTCAAACTCAGTTTATAGATTACTGATATTGCTCTTGGTTATACATCCATCTCCCAGGGTGGGCAATTATTCCCTATTGCTGAAGACACAATGTATTTAGGACACAGGGCTCAGAAACTCCTGGTGAGAAAGCCTCCTCCCTGAGAACAAGCTTTCATGATACTAGAAGGTACCACATAAGTTTACATTAAGGAAGAATCCCACAGTCCTATCCAGCTGGGATGGCCATAAATCATAACAATTACCAGCATAGCACAATAACTCTAAAGGTACATTAATGATATACATACTTTGGCTGTTACTAACAACTTTCTAATTGGACTAAAGACCTACTCAAAAGGGATACACCATGCCCAGTACTGGGAACCTAGCCACCTATTCATGAATACTGAAGTCATGATCTTGGAGGAGAACCTACAATGACCACCTTACTAAACCAGCCTAGTCCCAAACTATTCTAAATATTTGCCCTATACCCATAGATAATCCTCACCCCTCTTTATGGAAAATTCTTTTTGCAACAGATGGATCCCATTTCAGTTTTTTCAATGCCCATATTTTCTCTGAAGTAGATTGGTACTGCTAGGAGCCGACATGTCTCATAGTCATAACAAAAAAGAAAAATTTTCTAAGTTATTAAAACATGTGGAACTGAATTGTACTGCAAAATAAAAAAAATTAAAAAAAACATTTTAAGTGCCATATTCTGTAGATCTCTGAAAGGTTTGAGGATGACCTGTCTATCTAAAATATATCTGCTCAATCTTGAAAATATACCTAATATGACTACAAGTTCTATTATAATGTCTAACTACTAACTTTCATTTCTTTATATTCTAATAGTTGGTAATAATAACATTTAAGGGTCAGAAAATTGTATTATATTGTTAAATGAGCGGTATAAGTACAATTAGAAATATACATATAGCATTTTCTAACAATATCAATTTCAATATATATAAAATTTGTATACAATATAAAACAATCCAATCCAATGTAAAGTATTACATTTTTCTTTTCTTTCTTTCTTTTTTTTTTTTTAACAAGAACCTTAAATCTAATCTCCTTTGCTTGGCCCTTTTCCTAACCCTTGACAACAACTTGTAACCAACCCCCCTAATCAATGAAAATTATCCTAGACCCAAAACCCATTAAAAGACCAAAAAACCCACCCACCCCACACCACCCCTTTGGGAATGTGGACGTCGTATTCTTAAAATTGCTTCCTGTTGGGTATGGGCGAAGGTATCTTTATCCTGAAAAGAAAAATTTTAGGTTAATTGTTCAATTCTAGGAAAGGTAACTATATCCTTCATTATCCAGTCTGTGTATAATGCTAAAGTTCAGGGTTTATCTCAAATCCTTGTTCAAGTAGTCTTTGAGACTGGATCATCTCAGCTAGCACTCTCAAAATTGCTCTGAGCACTTTGTCGTTCAAAGCTGATCTGTAGATGATGTTTGTCAGCTTAGTGATGTTATTATTGTCCATGTGGAATTGTTGTTGTTGTGGGGCCCTGTTGCTGGAGAATTTTTCTCCAGCTCCCGCCACCAAGTCCCGCCAGTCCCAGAACCCACTTATAAAATAAACACACAAACTCTTATATTATTTAAACTGCTTGGCCATTAGCTCAGGCCTGTCATTGTCTAGCTCTTACTCTTATATTTAGCCCATTTCTATTAATCTTTACTTTGCCACATGGCTCATGGCTTACTGGTACCTTACATCTTCCTTGTCCTGATGGCGGCTGGCAGTGTCTCTCTCTCCGCCTTCCACTTCCCAGAATTCTTTTCCTTGTCCCGCCTATACTTCCTGCCTAGCCAATGGCCAATCAGTGATTTATTTACTGACCAATCAGCAACACACTTGACATACAGACCATCCCACAGCAGGGCCCCATCTTCTTCCTGGAGACTTCAGTTAATGTTAAGCCTGGCCCTGAATTCCTGCAGAAAACTGATAAGAGACTCAAACACAAAGACATATATATGCAGCTAATTGAAGCCTTTTTTCTTTCTAGAATTAGTTAGTACTCTATATGACCATTCATATCTTAACAAAGTTTAAAATCTCTCTCTCTCTCTCTCTCTCTCTCTCTCTCTCTCTCTATATATATATATATATATATATATATATATATATACTTTAAGAAAAGTTATAAGAATCAGAATAGAATCAAAGAGTTGATATTAGTAATAGAATAGTCCCTTAACTAATTTGGCTTTTCTCTTGTCCCATAGCAGAAGATGGCTCTTTTCTTCTGGCATGATACAGGGAGTTTGCATTTTCCTTTTAACAACATGCTTGAGTTTAAAGAAGGAGAGGGCAATTCTCCAACTCCAAAGTCAGCTTCAAATTTTAATTGAACTGGGACTATTAGAAGACCAATAGTGTTAAATCTTTAGAGAAAAGCAGAAACAAAAATTTAGGAAAACATAAAATTTTTTAGATAATATATACCCATACGCCATTTCACTCTGTTTCCTGGGATAGATGATTTGTCCCTTTTCTTCAGTTGTCTCATTTGTCTAGTGTTTTTCAGATTCCTTAACCTTCAGTCTCCTAAAAGACAAAAAACTTTCCCCGAGGTTTTTTGGGGATGTTCCTTTTTGGCAAGTTATTACCTGATTAAATGAAAAGGCATGTGTTACTGGTATAAGTTAGCTTAAATTGGATGTTCATGCTAGTTGATGAACTATCACCTCCTCTAATTAAGAGGTTTCTGTTGTTCAAATTGAACCTTTACCAATTTTGATAGTACCCACAGCTTATCTTCTCCTGTAGAAACAAAAGCAAAACCTCATCCCCAATGTAACACATACCCTGGTTTCCATTCTGAGGTCAGCACATCCTTAAAGTATATAGGCTGATTTAATCCTGCAGTTTTTTCTATTATCCAATGTCTCTCTGTAGCTGTTGTTCCTTTCTCATTGGCAATGAGAAAATTCAAAGTTAATAGAGCATTATGCAGTTTATTTCTGGGGTATTTTTTCTATTCTCAAATCTAGCATCATCTGTAGATAAAAATTTATGTCTACAAATACTGTGCATGAACTTAAACTTATTCTCTTATATTATATGTTCATCCAATCATCTGGAAACACCAAGCATAGAATTACACCATATAATGTCTATACATTTAATTATATGCATACTAACAGCATCATAACTTTGGAAGGTAATATGCTTCATTTTTAGTGTTTAACTTGTGTAGCTGGAGTTTTCCTGCCTGGCCCACAGTCAGGACAAATCTCTCTCACCTGCCAGTCCCACAGCCTCTCAGACCCGACCAAGTAAACACAGAGACTTATATTGCTTTCAAACTGTATGGCTGTGGCAGGCTTCTTGCTAACTGTTATTATAGCTTAAATTAATCCATTTCCATTAATCTATACCTTGCCACATGGCTCGTGGCTTACTGGCATTTTCATATGCTGTTTATCATCTTGGCGGCTGGCAGTGTCTCTCTGACTCTGCCTTCCACTTCCCAGCTTTATTCTCCTCCTTGCCCCGCCGATACTTCCTGCCTAGCCAACAGCCAATCAGTGTTTTATTGATTAATTAGCAACACATTTGCCATACATCCTACAGCACTTCCCCCCCCCCCTTTTTTTTTTTCAAAAAGGAAGATTTTAACCTTAACAAAGTAAAATTACATATAATTTGGGAATTTGGGCGTAGCTTCTCTTACTACTTCCTGCTGGAGGGGGGCGCTGTATCTTATGGGGAAACAAAGAAAATTTTAGAATTATGGAATAGTCCATGAGGCTGTATCGTCTGAGCCAGATGCCTTCAAACCATTCTGGATGTTGGATCATCTGGGCCATGGTGTCATCGGAGATCTTTCAGGGGGTCTTGGCTGGTCAAATCTGATGTATCTTAATCTTGAACAAATCCATAGCCTCTGGCTTTCTGTGGAAACAAAAGCAGAGTCTCCTTTCCAAAGCAACATATCCTTATATCCAAATTTTGAAGTCAAGGTATCTTTAAAATATACATTTTGGCATAACTCAACAGCTTTTACAATCAAATGTTTTTCTGCAGTTAAAAATTCCAAAGACAACACAATCCAGATTCTCTGTGTAATATTCATCTTTACGTGGCTTAGTTTTTATACTATCTTTACTGTCTCTTTAAAGACTTTATTTTTAAAAATTATTTATTTCTTTATTTAACTTTATATATCACCTTTTTTGTCTCTTTCAAGCCTACGTATATTTTACACACATTTTAAACTATTACATCTGAATCTGTCTTATTGTGTATCTATTTCTTTAAACTGCAGCAGCTGTGGCTGCTGGCTCTGCCCACTTCAGCTTCCCAACATGGCTACGTTTTCCACCAGCTCTGGGAGCTATCATGGGTCTATGCTTTTAGCCAAGCAGCGTGTAGCCCAGAAACCTCTTTTTTTGTTTTGTACCTGCAAAGGCTAAATCCACCATGCAGCTTAATGTGCCACTTGCAGAGGACTCACTCCTGCCAAACTGCAGGTCAAGCACACACACCAAAAACCCACCAGTAGCTCAAACCGGCAGCTGCTGCTCATTTGAGAGAAACAATTAGGAAGCTGTTTTTAGCTCCGTTTTAGAATCTTTTTTCTCAGTTTTTAGGTGGAAACTCTTGCCACCACATTGGATGCCATTTGTAGCTGGAGATTTCCTGCCTGGCCCACAGTCAGGACAAATCTCTCTCACCTGCCAGTCCCACAGCCTCTCAGACCCGACCAAGTAAACACAGAGACTTATATTGCTTTCAAACTGTATGGCCGTGGCAGGCTTCTTGCTAACTGTTCTTATAGCTTAAATTAATCCATTTCCATTAATCTATACCTTGCCACATGGCTCGTGGCTTACCGGCATCTTCATATGCTGTTTGTCATCTTGGCGGCTGGCAGTGTCTCTCTGACTCTGCCTTCTGCTTCCCAGCTTTATTCTCCTCCTTGCCCCGCCTATACTTCCTGCCTAGCCAACGGCCAATCAGTGTTTTATTGATTAATTAGCAACACATTTGCCATACATCCCACAGCAAACTTGCATTATATCTATGAACTTTGGTGTCATGTATCCCATAGCAAAACAAGACAGTTTTCATCTCAGATCACAGAGAACACTACACAAGCTAGCACAATTCTCCACTTCGCAGAATGTAATCTTGAAGTTATTTATTTATTTATTTTTTTGGTAATGGGATTTCTATCTGATGGGGATAATTTATAGCATATCATCTTTGAATTGGTTGATTGACTTCAGTGTGTTTAGAAGGGGTATAAATTCACATGGTGTGGAAGGGTTTAATTTTATCCCTGGTAATATTAGGAACCAAAGCATCTTGATTCTGTACTAATAGACATGGTGATAAAAGACAATCCACTTGATGGTATACTTGTGTTTACATGCACAAGCATGTTTGGTAACAATAATGCAGTCTATGTAAAATAAAATAATATTTTTCTGCCATGTGGCTGAGGTATTATCTCTCAAAGGTGTTAAGAATGCATCAACAGCTACCTAAGTACATTCAGGGGTCAGTCACTGGACGAGGAGGCTCATAAAATTTTAGTTTCTCATGTCTGTGTGCCAGATTAAAATCTATATAATGGATGTTCAGCTGATTTTGAGGTAAAGAACTGCTTTCCTTTTTCTAATACAGGGGTTCACAAAATATGTTAATGTATTATGGTGTGAACTGAAAGTAAGTGTAAATCACTAAAAGTAAAATGCATGATTTTAATAACACAATGCAGAGAGACAACCAGCCATTTTTAGAGAAAAGTAGTAAATAAAGAAAAAAAAAAACCTTAAGAATAAATTTTATTTCATGATTATTTTGAAAGAAATTTAATATTAACATTTTCTAGTTTTTGATCACTTTGTAATCTTAGGAATTACCAGAACAAGGAGCATTTTTCTTCCCTAACATTTGTTGAACTACTGAAAATGAATCCAAAATCATTTCAAATTGCTTTTGTATTAGTTCAAAATTATTTGCTTTCTATAATTCCCTATGATTTTTCTGAAAAACAATCACCTATAGCTCATCATTGATATGCCAATACTCCTCAAACTATTTCACAAAAACTAGAAACAATAATATGCCTCAATTCATGTTACAAGGCCAGTTACTCTGATACCTAAACAAAAAAAAAAAGTCAAAAAAGAAAGAGAAACACAGGCCAGTTTCCATTACAAACATAGATACAAAAAATTCTCAATAAAATAATTACAAACAGAATCTGAGAACACATTAAAAAGATCATTTAACATGATCAAATAGTCTTCATCCTAGAAACGCAAGGATGGTTCAACATAGGTTAATTGATAAGTGTAAACACATAAACAGACTGAAAGACAAAAAAACATATGATTATTGTAGCTGGGGTTATCTCCTGGTCCTGCCTGGCCCATGGTCAGGACAAATCTCTCCATCTGCCAATCATCTGCTAATCCTGCAGCTGCTCAGACCCAAATAAACACAAAGATGCATATACAATTTATAAAATGTATGGCAGTGTGGCTCAGGCTTCTTGCTAGTTCTTATATCTTAAATTAACCCATTTCTATAAATCTATACTTTGCCATGTGGCTTGTGGCTTATCAGTACTTTACATCCTGCTCCTCATGGCAGTAGCTGGTAGCATCTCCTGACTCAGCTTTCCACTTCCCAGACTTCTCTTCTCTCTTTGTCCCTCCTATACTTCCTGTCTGGCTACTTGCCATTCAGCACTTTATTTATTAACCAATCAGAGCAACACATTCAGAGCATGCAGAACATCCCACAGCAGATTATTACAATAGATGTAGAAAAATCTTTTAACAAAATTTAACACCCCTTCATGATAAAAAGTCCTGGAGAGAATTAGGAGAAAAGGTACATACTTCAAAATAATAAGGGAAGTTTTCAAAAAATCCCTTGACAACGTGTAGTTAAATGGAAATTCAAAGCAATTCCACTAAAATGAAGAACAAGGCAAGACTGTCCACTTTCTATATGGCTATCCAATATAGTACTTGAAGTTTTATCTAGAGCCATAAAGCAACTGAAGGAGATCAAAGAGATACAATTTGGAAGGAGAGAAGTGAAAGTTTCTTTATTTGTAGATAATATGATAATATGCATAAGTAACCCTAAATTTTTTACCAGGGAATTCCTATAGCTGACAAACACTTTCAGCAAAGTAGTAGGATACAAAATTAATTCACAGAAGTCAGTAGCCCTCCTATATACAAATGACAAACAGACTGAGAAAAAAATTAGGGAAACAACATCTTTCACAATAGCCTCAAATAATATAAAATGTCTTGGGGTAACTCTAACCAAATGAGTAAAAGACTTGTATGGTACAAACTTCAAGTCTTTCAAGAAATAAATTGAGAAGATATCAGAAGATGGAAAGATCTCACCTGCTCATGGATTGATGGAATTAAAATAATAAAAATGGCCATCCTACAGAAGCAATGTATAGATTCAATGAACTCCCCATCAAAATTCTAACACAACTCTTCAAGATATTCAAAGGACAATTTTCAGCATCATTTGAAATCACATAGAAGCAGGAAGGAAGGAAGGAAGGAAGGAGAGAGAGAAGGGGAGAGGGAGGGAAGGAGGGAGGAAGGAAGGAAGGAAGGAAGGAAGGAAAGAAGGAAGGAAGGAGAAAAGAAGGGAAGGGAAGGGGAGGGAGAGAGGGAGGGAGGGAGGGAAGAGATAAAGATAAAAAAGGAAAATAGGACAGCTAAGAAAATTCTGAATAACAAGAACTGCTGGAGTTTCACCATCCCCATCATCAAATTGTACTACAGAATTATATTAATAAAAACAACATAATATTGACACAAAAATGTACATGCCATCATTGGAATCAAATTGAAGACCAACACATAAATCCATACACCTAAGGACACCTGGTCTTTGTTAAAGCAATCAGAAATAAATAATAGAAAAAAAAAACATCTCTAACAAATGGTGCTAGTAAAATTGCATACGTGCATGTCAAAAAATCCAAACAGATACATACTGATCACACTGCACGAAACTCAACTCAAAATGAATCAAAGCCTCAATATAAAGCCAGATACAGTTAACATTATAGAAGACAAAGTGGAGAATAGCTTTCAACTCATTGTCATAGGAGATATCTTGAACTGAACACTGTAAATTTGGCCACTGAGATCCACAATTAACAAATGGAACCTCATGAACTTGAAAACTTCTGCACAGCAAAGAACACCATCATTCAGATAATATGGCAACCTGTAGAATGGGAAAATATTTTTACCAACAACACATCCAATAGAGAGAGGACTAACATCCAGACTATATTTAAAAAAAAACACAGAACACAAGATATCAAGAAAGTAAATAACCCAATTAAAAGTATGTGGTGCAACTCTAAACAGAAAATTAAATGGAGTATTACTCAGTACTTTAAAAAATGAAGATCTATATAAACATCGAATTTAAAACTACATAAGAAGAAGCCTTCGAAACTGTACACTCATAAGAACACACAATTGGTAATACTAATGAATTACAGGAGGCTGAATGTGGCCATACTTTTAGTGAGAAATCTGTAGCCTCATTCTTAAGAAAGCTTCAGACTGCCTTGGCTTCTACTCTAGCAAAAATAAACAGGTTATATTAATGAAAAAGTAAGGTAGATATTCTTTGGGTTATGTTGGGGAAAGAAGAAAAGAGACAAATGCATAATACACATATTCTTGTAGATAAGAAAATGGCCTATGCCTAGAAAAATGAAATTTTCCGGAACACCACTATCTTCCTTCTTACCCCAATCTCTTCAGTTCCTCACTTAAGTGGGTGAGGAGGATAAAACAGGAGCCAGCCAGTCTCAGCTGCAAGGATATAAATAAAAAATGCTTCAGCCAGGGAAGGGAGCAGGCAGGGGACAGGAAAATATTCTACTGAGATCCATTTATGAATGTTACAGCTCAGAGGTACACATTGTTATGAGATCTGTGATTTACTAGACTTAATTAGAAGATTATAATATGCTTCTCTCCTATAATTTACCACTCTATATTATGCCACTGGAATATTGATCGTTCTGTGAAGCTGAAGAATCTACATGACACAAATTATTTTTGAGTTACTTTATATTTGGTATGATGCTATGCATATTTTTCTTTTTTTATCTTAAATAAAATATAATTGCATCATTATCTCCTTCTTTTTACCCCATCCAACCTCTTCTCTCACCCTAACACTTCCAATGACCTCCAGGCCTAATTCTATCAATACAATGTACTGAGTCCATTTAGGGCTGTGTATGAACATGATTTCAGAGCTTAAAACTTGGTATTTGATACCAAATTGGTATGATAAATTCCTAGGGAGGATTAATTATCCAATCTCTCCTAGTTGCTTATAGTTTTTTATCTATGGCTGGGGTCTCAAGATATTTCCACCTTTCAAGTGAGCGCATCTATTGACATTGTGATTGTTTGTTCTTGTTTAGACAGTCATATTGTTGCAGTATTGTGGGTATAATTTCTTTGTCCCTTCTAGGAGACACAGTCTCACAGTAGACTTTCTGATTCTCTGGTTCTTACAATCTTTCCTCCTCATCTTGTATAATCTTCCCTGGGTCTTAAGCATAGTTATGTTGTCAATGTCTCTGATGGGCTTGAGCAATGGACAGTCTCTTAGTCTCTGTATTTGACCTTTTGTGGTTCTTTTGATGATCTCCATTTAATGTAAAGAGAAGCTTATTTGACAAGGAATGAAAGAGGTCTGTATAATGTTAAGTATGAGTAATTATGCTAATTTAATAGAGTGGTAGTACTGGGTTCTCCTCAAGATATAGGACTTCACAAGACACAGGTAGTTAACTAGGTTCCAAGTACCAGGAATGTTTTCCCATCTGTTGAGCAGGTCTTAAATCCAATTACAAAACTGTTGTTTACCAACAGGATACGAGTACCACTTTATAATATCATGCATGGCTAGTCATCGGTGAAGTTCTTAGGCATCAGAGCTGAGTGGGACTATTCTCCTTCGGCAGCTTGCATAGGTGTTTCTGATGCTATGAGGACTAGTCCTCAGGAAGGATGTTTGCAGATCATATTCAGACTGTAACTTCCTAGTCCTGTGTCACAAGTTAATGTTGTCTTCAAGACTATGCATTTACCTTCAAGTTATGAGGAGCAAACAAGGGCAAGAGAATACCATATCTTGTCTTCAGAGACCCTTGGATTCTCTTGGCTACTGACTATAAATCAAGTTTATCATTCCTGGTACTGGACTATTTCATCAGAGTAAGGATGTTATTTTTACTATCACCACTACCATCAGCACTGGTACTACCACCCCTACCACTCCCCCAAACCACCTCATGACTACCACTGCCACCACCACTACCCCCACCACCATCATCACCACCCCCCACCCCCCCACCCCCACCACCCCCACTACCTCACCACCACCACTACCATCATCATCACAGTATGGTACATTAAAGTGTATTCGTTACACATCAAAAGTAAAAGAAAATTATATGCTCTATACATATTAATTGTAGTAATATACATAACAAAGCATAAGCTTTTTATTTGTGCTATTTATTTAAAAATACATCTTTCCTCATTGTGATAGATTTCAAGGCACTAAACTGTTTCATAACTGAAACTTTCATGTTTTTGTTTTATAAATTATAGGTTGTTTTACTTTTTGATTATACTCTACATCATTTCTTTCTACTCTACAACCCCTCCTTCCTACCATCCCTGCCCACTTTCATATTCTTGGCCTCCTTTTATTGTTGTTGAATATGCAGCTTTTCTCCTTTTTGCTTCGAAATCTGGCTACTTTAGATGCTGAGAAAACAAGGTGTTCTAAAGGAGTTTCTTTTGTTTTCCACTGTGTTTCACACATTTTCAGAGGCTTCCAAATTATTCCTGTTTCTTCTGAAGGTCACACAGATATTCTAGAGAGTTCCTTTTGTGTACCCGGAGTCAAATCCACGTTCAGGTTTTCCAATTCTTATACTCACCTGTGTTACACATCAGCCTTGGTCAAAAGGCATCTTGTAAATAGCCAGTGCCCCATGCTGATGCTGTCTTCTGTCCAGATTCTTTACCAAACAACATAGTCTTTCCCCAAGAACAAAGTTTATGGTCCACAAACAATCTCCCTAACAGGCTGTTTTCATATATCACCATTTATCTTCTAGAACAACAAATACTCCCTGTATCGTGCCAGTAAAGCCTTAAACTGCAGTTATAACCTTTGAGCAATTAAATTAACCAATTTGTTTAAATAACAAATTTCAAAAGTTCCAATTCAGCCAGATAAATACCTATTGTTGACTATGTTTTCTTATTGGAATCTCATTTGATACATCCAGCTTCCCAGAGCTTGTCACCACAGCCAGATATTATAGAACTGAGCATCCCAGTTGGTATCACTCACCCTAAAACTGATGTTGCTTTCACCATGTGTGGCTAAAATGGCTAATGTACTGACATGGAATTCAGACGGGTGTTATTTAGAAGAAAATTGATTTTGACACTGTAGTGCTTTATTCATAGATATCTTAATTCTTCAGTATTTTAGTGGAGAAATATCTTATCCTCATGATAAGAATTGCATCCAGAGGAGTTTGTTTCAGGTTTTGATGCACGGGGAAATATAATTATTTTCTTTCAAGTCGTGTACAAATTAAATTGAAAAAAATGTGTCCAGAATTGTGGGATTACAGGGGATTAAGTCCTTACCCTTTAAATCAATACTGTTTTGAAAGCCTAGAAATGAGATGATGAGTGTAGGCAGCAAATGGTGCAAACTCTTCGTCTGGCAGCTTCTGAAAATGTGCTTTTCATGGATCTGTGTCTGCTGTTGAAAATCTGAAGAGGAATTAAAACTCAGATATATAAGCCAAAATTTGAAATTAATTTATTTTGTATTGGAAGAAAAATTAGCTCCATTGTCAAAAATCTAAGGGACACACCTGTCATGTCTTACCATGTATTTAGCAGATAAAACATGGTATAGACAATAGTGTTTATTAATATTCTGCATGTCAGGAAATAACAAAACTGGAAATGTGAGAATGATTTTTACTGGCATTAACATAGTTAAGCAAATAGGTCTGGAAGGTGTTTTGAAGTTACTGGATGTGCCTTTCCTGTTTCCTAAAGGTAGGTCCTTTCTTTGATAGTTACTTAAATTTTGTTCAAGTCTATTTGAGTAATACTAAATTTTAAACACCTTATACAATGCAAAAAACTTAAAGGTATATTAATTTCTCCAATATTGAAGAACCATTTTTATATTAAATTAACTAATATTTACTATAGAGCCTGGATTTCATGAGATTTATGATATATTCCCTTATTTGTCTCTAATATATTAAGGGCCACATTAATAAACAGGTTAATTAATTCTACATGTAAAAAAGTATACTCAAGCATATTATATAATATTTTCCCTCATTATTCATAAAGATTATCATTTTAGATTTCTATTACCATTTTGGGGGACATATTTATAAAGGTATAGCAATCTTCTCATATTCAAAATGTTTTCTATTTCATCTATCACAACAAAAATATTTATGGTACTTTATGTATATTATATATCTCTAATGTTTCCATGTGAAGATTTAGTTCATTAATTCAAATATGAATTTGTTCATATTTGTGTCATTTAAGATTGGCTTTAACTTTACCCATATTATCAACTTAGAACAGTTTTGCTTTTGTCTCTGTTTTTTTTTTTTCAATCCAGATGGCCCCTGTGGATGCACCCTCAAGTGAGCATTTGTGCATTAGCCAATTTGATTCAGATGGAGTTTGTGACTCTGATGAAAAAAAAAGAATAAAAGAACCTGCAGTTGATTACTTGCTTGAGATATTAAAGTCTGTTAAGAAATTATGCTATTATGTTGATTGAGGGCATTTTCCCTGTACAACACACTCAACTTCCAATGTTAAAGTTCAATAGTTAGATTTTCTTCTTTGTTCTTCATTTAGATTTTCTCCTTTGTTCTTCATGTCTTATGGAAAAGCTTTATACTTCTTTAGCTTTTTAATCATTCATATCAAGTTTTAATAAAACTGAATTTAGATTTGTTAGATTGAGATTGCTGGAGTTGGGCCGGGCGGTGGTGGCGCACGCCTTTAATCCCAGCACTTGGGAGGCAGAGCCAGGCGGATCTCTGTGAGTTCGAGGCCAGCTTGGGCTACCAAGTGAGTTCCAGGAAAGGCGCAAAGCTACACAGAGAAACCCTGTCTCAAAAAAAAAAAAAAAAAAAAAAAAAAAAAAAAAAAGTGTGAGATTGCTGGAGTTGACTTGGAAATAAAAAACAGACAGGCATCTCCAGAAGAAGAATTGCTCTTTGAATCAGAACAACTGAAGGGCTTCAATTTCCTAGGGAAGCAGAGACTGTGTAAAAATTGTAATATAGAAGTCATGGGGTTTTAAAGGATGGAAAAGGGGGAGCTTTGGGTGTGGAAGATTGCTTGCATCTGTAGGTCAACTCCTCTCCGTGCAATTCCTGTCATGGGAATTATAACAGAAGCTTATTGTATTAATTTCCTTTTGTCATTTTCTTCCCCCTCCTTTGAAATATTTAAGAATTCAGACATCTATGAAAAAACCACTACAGTGTCAAAATCTATTTTCTTCTAAATAGCACCCATCCATTAATAATCATAGAAAGATAGAAACCAGTGGGGTAGCTGTGAAATATACTTATCAGAAGCTTCTACAGGTATCAATGAAGTCAACTTTCCTGTCCAGAACTACTCAGGCCATCTGAGGCTGTTAGCTAAATATCCCTTCAAGGTTCATTTTATTATGATGGAAAATATGAAATTTTATGGTTTCAGACCATGAGTCTTCACTTTAAATTCTGTTGTTGTTAATTTTATCAATTTCTAGTCTTTTATAATTTCCAGTCTAAAATGCTGGTGATGAAGCTCAGTGGAAGTTTTAGACACAAATAAATGATATGATTAATATTTTCTTCATTATAAAACAACTGCATAATGAAAACAGGGGGTGGTAAATGGTTCTGTGTTTAAAAACACTTACTACTCTGTAGAAGTCTCCATGTCATTTGCTAGCATTTAAGTCAGGGTACCCACAAATGCCTGTATCTCCAGCTCTAGTGAACTCAGAGCCCTCTTCTGGCCACTGTAGCTACCTACACTCACATACACAAATACACAAACAGACATACAAACATTAAATTCATAATTTAAAATGAAATAAATCTATAAACTAAAACACAAATAAAAATGAATAATCAATTAATACAAATAATTATAATCACCTATATTGTAACTCATATGATTTTGTTTTATGTTTAGTAACACATTGAATTATATATTAATATAATGATTATATTTAAATGAACTTTACAAACAAATGTAAATATACTACTTCTTGGCATAATAATAAAGACATGATTTTCTAAGAGAAAAAATATTCAGTTCTATAAGAATTATTTTTTATAAAAGTCAAAAATTAAGAGCCATTGAAAAGAAAGTATACATTCTACTACACTATACACAAACATTTTAGTACCATTTTTCTTCTCAAAAAGACTGCTGGGGCATATGGATTGCTTAAGTTCTCTAATATCATAGGGATCTGAGAGCGTAAGACATTACAATGATTCAGAAGCAGTACTTCATTTCCTCAGGACAAATGTTACTTAACATGTAGTTCTATAAAAAACAGTGAAAAGCTAAAGACAATTCTATAATATACCAATAATTATTCCATATTAATATATATTAGCAACACCTGTATTTTATATAGATTTCAAATATTTGGTATTCATAGGATCTGAACCTATAATTCATTTGGCAATTAATCGTTTAAGTCCAAGTTTTCTATGATGTTCAAATAAACAACATAATGCTGTGATGTGAAAATATATTTCAAAATATTTGCTTTATGTCAATTATATTTGAAATATTAATGACTAATATCATAATATGCCCTTTGAAATTTTCCTTGGCATAATTTTATGAAAAGGTATCTAAAGATAGTAATTTAAAACTGTGTAAATTTATTTGGTAAAACAGCCACATTTATTGAACACTATGAGCCATATTACTAAATTAGCTTAAAATATAGAGCATCTAGTATATATAAAATAATTGAGGCTGAAAAATTTGTTCAGAAAGTAAAGATTCTTGCTAATAAACTGATAAAATAAGTTCCTTTGGCTATTGATATTGGGCATAACTGGTTACTTTCTTAATAATGCACAAAAATTTTCATGTGAAAACACATAATACATATTCAATAAATACTAATTTACCAGCTTTATTAATTTATTAGTAGCCTTGTTATCCCTTGTATTATAAATGTGTTCTCTCATTACTCTCTTTGAGCTCTCGATTTTTCTCAGTCTACAGATATCTTTATTCCAGCATCAATTTTTAAAATATTTATATCTTCAAAAATCTCCTTTATATCCAATACTTGGATCAATTATTACAAAGCCTTCTGAGTCATTTCACTTACTTGATTTTCCTTACTTCCTTTCCCTTGCTTATTTTTTTTCTTTATTGTATTAAATATTTTCCCTGATCATTTTTCTTCTATGTGAATTTCGAATTGATCTTAGATTTTAGGAAAAACTATGAAGGAATTTTATAGTAAATCAGTTTTCATGGTTGAGTAATTAAAGAATTGATGCTATTGACAGAAATTTTAGTCACATTACTCAGGTTTATGGAAAATCCTGTTAATTTAAATCATATCATCCTTATTTTCACCCACAAATATTGCTAAATCCTACCTTTCATCTTTGATGCAATTATTTAACCTAGGGGAATGCATTTTGTTTCAAAGTGTTTAACTTGTGTAAAATAAACATTTTATGATCAAACATTTATTTTAATATGATAATATTAGGAAAAACACAAAAAATTCCATTAAATAAAACATTTGCTATTTTGTCACAACATGAGAAACTAATTCTTTCTTTTTTTTTTTAAATTTTTATTTTGCAATACAATTAAGTTCTACATACAGGCACAGATTCCCTTGTTCTCCCCCCTCCCGCCCCCCTCACCTTCCCCCCAGCCCACCCCCCATTCCAATCTCCTCCAGGGCAAAGCCTTCCCCACAGACTGAGATCAACCTTATTTCTTGTTTTAGTATAACTCATCAGTGCCATCATAGATGCTCAAAGGTCTGTGTAGTCGGAAGTTTTTCTGTGTCCTCCCTGGTCCAAAGCTGCTCAGACCCAAGTAAACACACAGAGGCTTATATTAATTAAAACTGCTTGGGCTCAGGCTTACTACTGACTAGCTCTTACACTTAAACTTACCCCGTCTCTGTTAATCTATATGTTGCCATGGCTTTACCTGTGCATGCTGGTCCCTGAACAGTGGTATGGTGTCTCCTGACTCAGTCTTCCTCTTCCCAGAATTCTCCATGTCTGTTTATCCCACCTATACTTCTTGCCTTGCTACTGGCCAATCCATGTTTTATTAAACCAATGTACAAAAGCATTATTCCACAGCATTTCCCCTTTTTTGTTTAATTAAAATGGAAGTTTTTAACTTTAACATAGTAAAATTACATATAACAAACAGTTATCAACCAAGAATTACAGTTACAATAACAAGACTATTTGTGTTTGGCAAAATTAAAGAAAATATTCTATCTATCCTATATTTGTGAGTCAAAAGTTTTATACCTAATTTATTGGTTTTATCATAACCATTTAAAATTATAACTATCTAGTCTTCAACTACATCAATGACCCCAGAAGGATATAATATTACCTAAGTAAACAGAAAACACATTGTAAGCAACTTCCAAAATTCTGGAAACAACAGAGAGAGTTGCCTGCCTGGACAGTCATCCAAAGTTCATCTGCAAAGTTGAGGCATCCAACTTCAGCCCTAGAGTCTCTCAGTCGCTTTTTTCTGTGTCCTGCAGAATGTCTGGCAGTTTCTTCTGTGAAGCAGAAACCTCAAGGATCATCTTGCCTTGCAAAGTCCAGTGGTCATCTTCCTATGGGTCCTGTATGTCCAGTTTATATGACATTTTTTCAAACAGTCTAGGCAAGAACAATTTCTTGCCCAAATGGCTATTATTGCCAAGAAGGTAAACTCCATATAGAGTGTGTTCGATACCCACCTTTCTCTTTGAAGTAATTGGTACTGTGAGGAGCAGATGTGTTTCACTGTCCAGAAAGTCTAAATTTTTAAAACATTTTAAATGTCATATTCTGTAGGTCTTTGAAATGTTTTAAGATTAACTATCTATCTGAAATATATCTATGTATACTTAGAAAACTTAATATGACTATGAGTTTGACTATCATAGAAGAATAATTATTAATCTGTATTTCTTAATTATTCATTACAATATAATTGAGCTGCACAAACATAATACCTTAAATGACAGTAGAAATATATATATATATATATATATATATATATATATATATATATATATATAAAGTATAACAAAATTAACTTTAAATTTGTATCAATAAACTAAAATCCATAGCATTGTAAAACATTCAAACAAATTGTTGCTCTTTAAAAGTATGTTCATTGCTGGGAAGTGGTGGCACACACTTTTAATCCCAGCACTCGGGAGGCAGAGCCAGGCAGATCTCTGTGAGTTTGAGGCCAGCCTAGGCTACCAAGCAAGTTCCAGGAAAGGCACAAAGATACACAAGGAAACCCTGTCTCGAAAAAAAACCCCAAAAAAGTATGTTCATTAATCTACCCTTTTATCCTATCTATCTATATTATCCCCTTTTCTTTTTTAGAAAGAGATTGCATTTATAATCAAACTCCTTTAAATAAGAACAAATATTCATAAACAATATTTTGGGAATTTGGGCATAGCTTCTCATACTACTTCCTGCCAGATGAGGGCACGAGCAATCTAATGGGGATCTTGAGAAAACTAAGAATTATGATCAAGTCCTGACTGGAGCAGTCTGTGAGGCTGCGTTGTGTGAGCCAGTTGCCTTGAAACTATTCTAGATGATGGATCATCTGGTCCATAGTGTCACTGGAGACCTTTCAGGGAGTCTTCACTGGTCAAACCATATTAGCCTGAAAGCAATCCACAGGTTCTCATCTTCTGTGGAAACAAAAGCAGAACCTCTTTTCCAAAGCAATGTATCCTTAGACACAGATTTTGAAATCAAGATACTTTTAAAATATTCATATTGATTTAACTCAGCAGTTTTTACATTCAAATGTCCTCTGCAGCTAAAAAAAAATCCCAAAGACAATATAATCTGGACTCTGTGTGCGATTTCCATCTTTATGTGGCTTATTTTTTATATTACTTTTACTTTAAAGACTTATTTTTTTAAACTTTCTATTTATTTGTACAACTATCTATCCTTTTCCTCTCTCTTTTAAGCCTACGTACATTTTTACACATATTGTAAACCGTTTAGGGGTTTATTTTATCTGAATCTGTTTTATTGTGAATCAACTGCTTTAAACTGCAGTGGCTAGTACTGAATCAGCAGCTAGTCAGCTAGTACTGAAGCTGACTCCACCCATCTCAGCTTTTTAACATGGCGGTGGTACATTTACCACCAGCTCTGGGAGCCAAGAGTACTGCCAAATCTTGGAAACAGTGGGTCTATGCCTTCATTAAAGCAATTTGTAGCCAAGAAAAGTCTTTTTTTTTTCTACTAGCAAAAGCTAAATCTGCCATGCAGTGCTCTGTGTGGCTTGGAGATGCCACTGTGTACCATGGCGGGAATCTGCAGCCATGCTGCAGGTCAAGCATGCATGCCATGAACCCACCATAGAGTAGCTCAAGCCTGCCAGTTTTCAGCTACAGATCTGTGTCTTTGAACCCTTCCAATTATAAATCCTGAAAGCCAATATTCCTTATAAATTTTGATCAGAAGTCCTAATAGGGTGACAATAATTTTTAAAGAAAACATATCAATTTAAAAACAATTATTCTAGGCTGAATTTGATGGTATACATCTTTAATCCCACCATGCAGGAGGCAAACACAAGTAGATCTCTGTAAATCTAAGACTAACCTGGTCTACATAGTGAGTTCCAGAACAACAAAAGCTATAGAATGAGACCCTGTTTTCAGCAGAAATACAATAACAAAATAATAATAACAATAATAATAACATGTGCCAAAACATCATTTATTCCAGATGCAACCAGCCAGTTGGTTATTCACAAATTAATATCATTCATGAAGTGAACAGGATAAAAACAAAAATTGTCAACACAAAAATGTATATGAATAATTCAAATCACTCATAATTAAACAAACTATTATAGAGGAAAAGCTCACTTTCATAAAGTTTACTTCTAAAGCCTCAAAATGTTAAAGGTAATAGTGAAAGACAAAATATTTTCCCTTAGTATTAGATAAAACATGAATTCTATTTTCATAACTCTTATGCTACATTTAGTAGTGTGACTTCTTAATTAAAAAAGAGAGAATAAAAGGCATCATCTAGATCTAAGAGAAGTAAATGCCCCTGTTTTTAGATACATGATTGTCTACACAGAAAATGCTGATCAAACCCTTGCCAAAATAATGCCTTAAAACTTAAAACTGAATTCACCATAGCTATAAACATAAAATAAACACAAATATATTGATTATACTTCTAATTTTATAGAGAAACTTTCAGAATGATTACATGCTATTAATATATGAATTAATTATGTGTGAGGAATCTAACAAAATGAAACAAATGAGACATGTATGCTGCATTTTTAAAAAGACATGGGAGGAGTAGAAACAGGGGAAACTGTGTTTGGGATATATTATATGAGAGAAGAAAAATTGAGAGTAGCTGCCAAATAAATCACCTAAAATGAAAAGAAAAACAAAGTGATGACTGAAATAGACATTAAAAATTTACCAGAAGGCTTAACATAAAGTATACATTGCCTAAAATTGCTCAATAAGTTTAGTGTATGCCCTATTATATTGCAACTCACTTTATTTTAGATAGAGACAAATTTATTGTATATAATATATAGAAAAGCACATGCCCAAGTAAAGCTAGGGGTATTGAATGGGGATCAATGGGATCATTGGTATTTGGTCCTCCACACCTGAAGAGGGATTTTGGAAGTGGTGTAGGAAGAAATGCACCAGACAAGTGTTATTTAGGTAGGTCATGAGGGGGGTGAAGTTGCCAGTGTATGTCCACCATTCCTCTCTGGATGGAGGGTGGTTCTAAGTTCCCAGACTTAAGATTCTTCTGAGTTTCCTGTACATCTAGCACCTGATATCTTCATGAGCTTTCAGGCATGTGAACTTTCTCTTTTCTTTACTTTGGAATGTTTCATTTAAGAAGTAGCTAAGTAATACTACTATGTAAGGTAATATATTTCACTAACATTTTGACTTAAATGTTAAGCATCTGTACGAGATCAGCAGTTACATCTAGACTGAGGTCTAATCAATAGTTATAAATGTCAGTCTACCCAAAGTGACACATAAAATAACCTATTACACATGATATGATTGCATTTGTTATTTGTATTATTGTCTTTTTGTAGAATATGTTTCAATGATTTATACATTCACTGATCTTTCTAATTTTATGAAAGTGAAAGTCACAGGTTCTTACTTAAGAGACAGCTCTGAATATTTCCACTCAAGTGTAAATTCCAAAAGACTATTATGTGACACATGAAGATATTTTTCCAGAACTGTTGTAAAATACAATGAAGACTTTTAGATGATGAATACCTTAGTTTGACAAGACTCTCTGCTTCCAACATTTTACACTTTACACAAAACTTAATTAATGCAATCCTAGGAGCAGGCTCATTTAAAGTAAGATGTACGGAATTGACAATTGCACAAATGGTTCAGAAAGAAAAGGAATTCAGAGGGTCCAGGGAGAAAGAGTTTAATTTTGTCAGGGTGATGCTTTGTTTATTATCGCAACTGTGAAGGATGCACGAATCACTTTTCCTCTGGTCTAAGAACAGGATTACTTCAGAAAACAGATCTGTACTTTATTACATACCAGGGAAAGTAATAAAATTAATACTTTATTGGATATTAACTAATAAACAAACGTATTTACAGGAAACTGTAAATTTATATTCTTCTTTCTTTTTGCCAAGTGTGTAAAAAATGCATTGTATTTTTTACAGAACATGCAAGTGTTTCAATAAATATTTCTGTAAAGGAGTATAACAAAAATAGTCTCATTTTGATTTTATGAGTAGCTCAAAACCAAAAGAAACATAATGTCTTAGCAGAGCATTTTGCCTGTTCACAACAGATTCTATTTCTGCAAATTAGTTTACTTCTTTCATAACTCAGGCAGAACAACCCTCCAATTTAAGTTTGAAATAGATACTGCATTGTGTATATTTTTTATGTATGAAAACCTGGCCATCAATCATTCCTTTTAGTGTTGGGGCAACTTAATCTTCTCTTGAAAAGGCTGTGCCAGATTCAGTAACCAACATGGCATATTTTCCTGAATGCCATGGAGTGAAACATAAATTAAAATAAAAAAAGATAATAAACATCTAAACACTTCCCCACTGAGTTAATAAATTTGCACTGCATTACTGCAGTGACATCAGTCTTCTGATTTTATTTCATTTTTTTGAATGAATAGAGAAGCATTATTAATTTTCTACTGGACAAAAATTCCAATGAACTTTTGTGTGCACAATTTCTTTAATTCAGTGAAGGCAGGTGATTTTTGTCTTAAAAACATGGAATATTAGATTTTATGCCATGATATAAACTCTTAGATTGAGAGGACTTTATTTTAGATTTCATATTTTGAATAAAAATCTGGGAATTTATTTACAGCATGTGGAGTGGTTGAAAAAGGAGTAATTGGTGCAGAAAAGTCTAACACCTAAATTAAGAACTGAAGGTCACTAGGAATGTTTTTCCGTTTTTTTTATTTTGCTGGTCACTTTATATAATGTTCACAAGTAATAGAATTTGAATAATGATAAAGCAGTTAAGCTTACTATACTAGAGAACTTTTGCCTATTGTAATATTTTGTATATTATATCATAAACATTTATTTTAAAATGTTAGGTCTTTTTGTATACTTCAAGCTCCATGGAAATGTGATGTTTTAGTTTACATTAAAACAAGCTGCCAGGTAGTGGTGGCACACGCCTTTAATTCCAACACTTGGAAGGCAGAGGCAGGTGATCTTTGTGAGTTTGTGGCCAGCCTGGTGTACAGAGGGAGTTCCAGGACAGCCAGGGCTGTTACACAGAGAAACCGTCTCAAAAACAACAAAACAAATAAAAACCTAGCCAGAGCCGGGCGGTGGTGGCGCACACCTTTAATCCCAGCACTTGGGAGGCAGAGCCAGGTGGATTTTTGTGAGTTCGAGGCCAGCCTGGACTACCAAGTGAGTCCCAGGAAAGGCACAAAACTACACAGAGAAACCCTGTCTTGAAAAAAACAAAAACAAAAACAAAAAACAAAACAAAAAAAAACAAAACAAAACAAAACAAAATCCTAGCCAGTTGAAAATCTTTACACAAAGACAATATCACTCATCTCAAAGTGAATTATAGGGACATGGACTCAAGTTTCCTCAAATACTATTTTCCAATGTGGTAGAAATTTGGTGAAGATTTTGTAGCTACAGAACAAAGAATGAAATAAATTAAGAATTTTTTTTTTCTTTTTTTTTTTTTTCCGGTTTTTTGAGACAGGGTTTCTCTGTGTAGCTTTGTGCCTTCCTGGAACTCACTTGGTAGTCCAGGCTGGCCTTGAACTCACAGAGATCCGCCTGGCTCTGCCTCCTGAGTGCTGGGATTAAAGGCATGTGCCACCACCGCCCGGCCTAAGAGTTTTTTTTTTCAAATGCTTTGGTGCAAGAATCAGTAAGGCAGGTTACAGTAAAGAGGTGGGAATCCTTGCTACAGGCATCATCTGTTATCTGATTGACAATCTTAGCCTTTAATGCAAGTTATGCATCTGTTAGTACATCTCAAAGACAATTTTTACATAGTAGTCTAAGCTTTTATAACTAATACAGAGATGACCTATGATTTAATCTCAAGGAGGCTAAAGATGGTACAAGATAATATGTTTCTTGGTATCTTAGGGTTTTTAATGCTGTAAAGACACTGATGGTGATGGCAACTCTTTTCTTATAAAGGAAAACATTTAATTGGAGCTGGTTTACAGTTTCAGAGGTATGTTCTGGCTGGCACCTGCCTGCATCCCGGCAGACATGGTGTTGGATAAAGAGCTGAGAGTTCTACATCTTGATCCTCAGGCAGCAGGAGGCTATGTGTCACACTGAGTGTAGTTTGAGCATATGAGACCTCAAAGCCCACCCCAACAATGGCACAATTCCTCCAAAAAAACCATACCTTCTCCAAGGCTTCCTCCTAATAGTTCCACTCACTATGGGTCAAGCATTCAAACACATGAGTCCAGGGGGTCATTACTATTCAAATCATCACACTTGACAAAGAATCTTCCAGCTTTTTACTAGCATGGAAGTTCTAATCATCCTCAAGGAATCATTAGCGGAAGTTCGGCTTTTATCTTACAGAACTATATTTCACAAGGAAAACAAACATCTTCCTCCTGTAGTTGGAAGTTTTACCTGTGTCCCGGCCGGCTAGAGGTTCAGACAAATCTCTCCCGCTTGCATCCCTCAAGTAAACACACAGAGGCTTATATTAATTATAACTGCTTAGCCATTAGCTCAGGCTTATTACTGACTAGCTCTTACATTTAAATGAACCCGTAATTCTTATCTATGTTTAGCCATGTGGCTTGGTATCTTTTCTCAGTTCTCTCTTGTCATCTTGCTTCCTCTGTGTCGGTCCTGACTCAGATTTCCTCTTCCTAGAATTCTCCTTGTCTGCTTGCCCCACTTATACTTCCTGTCTGACTACTGGTCAATCAGCATTTTATTTATCAACCAATCAGAGCAACACATATTCACAGTGTACAGGAAGACATCCCACAGCAACTACATTTCCCTATCAACGTAATTTGTGTCCTTTAAAAAATTTAAGATTAATTTGTGCTATGGTTTGCTCTTGGATGTGTCACCTTTTTGTTGTTGTTGTTGTTAAGATTTATTTAAAACAAAATCTTAAAGCTAAATGATACTGCTGTATAAGTTTTGCCTCAACTACAAATCAAAAGCCTACAATATATCTACAAGATATAAAGCCAGGAATCAAAGTATATCTATATTAATAATCATTAGTTGAAGAAGATAAAGGAGGGAGCAAATGTCTTGCAGAATAGCACTTGTTTAATATGAATTCAATCCCTAATACCATCAAAAGTATAAAAAAAAGTGGAAAAAACACAGAGAAATAATTTTTAAAACATAAAACATAAACAATCTTCAATAGTAAGTCTTTGGTTGTCAATACTTAACTTGAATATCAATTAGTTAAATTATGCAGCTTCTTAATTGGACTGTTGGGCATTTTGATGTCTAATTTCTTGAGTTCCTTATATATTCTGGATATCAGTCCTCTGTCAGATGTGGGATTGGTGAAGATCTTTTCCCAGGGAAATGCAAATCAAAACAACTCTGAGATACCACCTTACGCCTGTCAGAATGGCTAAGATCAAAAACACTGAAGACACCTTATGCTGGAGAGGATGTGGAGCTAGGGGAACTCTCCTCCACTGCTGGTGGGAATGCAAGCTTGTACAACCACTTTGGAAATCAATATGGCGATTTCTTAGAAAATTGGGAATCCATCTCCCCCAAGATCCAGCTATACCACTCTTGGGCATATACCCAAGGAATGCTCAACCACACCACAAGAGCACTTGTTCAGCTATGTTCATATCAGCGTTGTTTGTAATAGCCAGAACATGGAAACAACCTAGATGCCCTTCAACTGAAGAATGGATAAACAAAATGTGGTACATATACACAATGGAATACTACTCAGCAGAGAAAAACAATGACATCATGAGGTTTGCAGACAAATGGATGGATCTAGAAAAAATCATCCTGAGTGAGGTATCCCAGACTCAGAAAGACAAACATGGTATGTACTCACTCATAACAGGATACTAGATGTGGAACAAGGATGACTGGACTGCTACTCACATCACCAGGCAGGCTACCTGGAAAACAGGAACCCAAGAAAGACACAGGGATCGCCCAACGACAGAGAAATGGAATGAGATCTACATGAACAGCCTGGACAGGAGTGGGGGTAGTGAAGGGCGAGGGTCGAGGGAAAGAGAGCTTGGGTGAGTGGGAGATCCCAGCTGGATCAAAAACAGAGAGGGAGAACAAGGAATAGGAGACCATGGTAAATGAAGACCACATGAGAATAGGAAGAAACAAAGTGCTAGAGAGGCCCACAGAAATCCACAAAGATACCCCCACAACAGACTGCTGGCAATGGTCGAGAGACAATCCGAACTGACCTACTCTGGTGATGGGATGGCCAAACACCCTAATTGTCGTGCTAGAAACCTCATCCAACTACTGATGGATCTGGAGGCAGAGATCCATGACTAGGCCCCAGGTGGATCTCTGGGAGTCCAATTAGCGAGAATGAGGAGGGTTTATATGAGAGAGAATTGTTGAGACCAAGGTCGGATAAAGCACAGAGACAAATAGCCAAACAAACGGAAACACATGAAATATGAACCAATGGCTGAGGGGTCACCAACTGGATCAGGCCCTCTGAGTGGGTGAGACAGTTGATTGGCCTGATCTGTTTGGGAGGCATCCAGGCAGTGGGACCGGGTCCTGTGCTCATTGCATGAGTTGGCTGTTTGAAACCTGGGGCCTATGCAGGGTCCCTCGGCTCGGCATGGGAGGAGGGGACTGGACCTACCTGGACTGAGTCCACCAGGTTGATCTCAGTCTGTGGGGAAGGCTTTGCCCTGGAGGAGATTGGAATGGGGGGCGGGCTGGGGGGAAGGTGAGGGGGGCGGGAGGGGGGAGAACAAGGGAATCTGTGGCTGATATGTAGAACTGAATTGTATTGCAAAATAAAAAGTAAAAAAAAAAAAAAAAAAAAAGTAAAAAAAAAAAAAAAAAATTATGCAGCTTAAGGATAGAGTGATTTACTGAATTAAAATAACATACAAGACTTACTATGTTGCCTACAAGATACATATTTCATCTGTAACTCATAAAGACTGGAACTTAAGGAATCAAAAGTGTTATTCCATACTGACAGAAAATGAAAAAAGGGCAGAGGTAGCTGTATATATTTCGGGTAAAATAGATTTTCATTAAAATATTTCATAAGGAGTCAAAGAAAAATCTTCATAGAAGGCTTTACTTCTTGAAGAGTACATATCAACTATAAATATGTAACTGATGTCAGAACACAGAAATATATAAAATAAATATCAATTACAGCTTAAGAGAGAAGTAAACTCTAGTCCAATTGCAGTGAGAGTCTCACTACCTCACTATTTTATTAGTAGATAGATCATCCAGATAGAAAATCAATAGAGAAGAATCAAACTTAAACTACACTCTAGATCAAATGAACCAAAGAGACACATATAGAACTTCCCTTTCAAATGCTGCAGACCACACATTCTTCTCAAGAATCCCAGTGAAGATAACCGACAGTGATGAACTGGTAAACTTGGATGCTATGGACAGGAGCTCATGTATTGCCTGTAAGCAATGCACCTTCAGGTTTTGAATGAGACAGAGGCCTATTCTCATGGCTTGTCTGTATAGTTAACTGCCAGCTTTTTGCAAGCTCAGTTTTTCTATTTCAAATTTAATACAACAAATACTACAGAACATGTGATATCTCATATAAAATGAGATATAATTTTAGATGTTTATATAAAAACATAAAATTAAGTTTTGATCAGGAATCTTTTTTTTTTTTTTTAAAGATTTATTTTATTTATTATGTATACAGTATTCTGCCTGCATGTGTCCTTGCAGGCCAGAAGAGGGCACCAGATCTCATTACAGATGGTTGTCAGCCACCATGTGGTTGCTGGGAATTGAACTCAGGACCTCTGGAAGAGCAGTCGGTGCTCTTAACCACTGAGCCATCTCTCCAGCCCCCTTGATCAGGAATCTTTACACATAGTTACAAGGCAGAAACTGTGACTTTTAAAATACAATACAATAGAATTATATTCACACATGTAGATCTACAAAATATGTAAATAATATGTAATCATCAGCTCTCATTGTTTGAACAAAAATAACTTCTTTCTTTTTTCTTGTTCTCTTTGTTTCTTTCTCCCTTCCTTTTTTTCATTCTTTCTTTGTCTTTTAAATTCTGAGACAGTTTCACTAAATTATGTATGTTGGCCTTGAACTTGTAATTCTCCTGTCTTAACTCCCTCAATAATATGATATTGTCAGCTACAGTTTAACAATTAGGTTCAACCTAAATTTAAGTATTTGATTTTACAACAACCATATGCCTCTTATATTTGGTAATGCTGTACCATTTGTAACACAACATTACAAGTATTTCTTTTTCTCTTGAAATTTAGGAGAATGTAATAATATATGTGTCCTACACATACACAACAAATCCAGTGCTAAGTATTTTTTTAGTCAGTGATGGTAAAATAAACTGACACATTGCTTTAGGATAGTAATAGCTTCCAAACATAGTAAAGAGAAAAGAGTCTTGTTTTAACCTATACATTTTTCTTAGGTAAATATATTCATGTTGATTTGATTTAATGGAAAAATAACTGGAAATGATTATCAAAGAGTACAATAATGGTAAATATTAGAGGCTTGGAAAATCTGAAGTAATATAAAGTAAATTTAGGGAGCACCCAGGGCTGAAACAATTTAATACTGGGAAATCTGGCTGTTTCCCTATCACAGAATTCTGGTTTGGTTATTGATGTATACTAAGAATAGTTGAATATGTGAGGATCATTTGTCCTTCAAACTAAAAGATTTAACATTGCTAAAGTAATTAAATTACAGCTTTTTGTAATTTTTGTACCATTTGTGTTTTATTTTATTGTTTTGTTTGTAAGGTAAAGGTATATGTGGCTAAAACTCAATTTATTAGAAAGCTGAAAATAAGCAATTTTATTTGTAATTCACATGTCTTGCTGAATCAAACAAAAAAGATAAGAGAAGTAGTTAATTTTTAGTGAATGAAATAACACATGCCTATAATTCAATCACTTGGGAGGTTGAGGCAGGAGGATATTAATTTTGAGGCCAGTTTGGGCTAAATAAAAAGATAAAGATCCAGTCTCATAGAAAACAAGCAGACCAAAAAAGGAGTCAGTTTTGGAACTCCATTTCATACTAATTAACAACAAAAAGGTGTTTGCATGTGTTGTTATTTCTAACTAAAATTATTTAACAATCACTGGTCTCTTTTACATTTGTTGTGACTGATATAAATTATCTCAGATAAAAGTCTTTTCTAATGCTGGGTGCATAATTAGCTCTAAATGTCTCTTGTGATTTTGTCTAATAATTAGTGGCATGACACTTATTTTTTACTGTTTTCATGCAAAATATTTCCTAACAGGTATTTTTCTTCAGAAGCTACAATGGTAAAAGTTTATGTTTGCATGCCTGTATTTTCTTGACTGGTCAAAAGTACTACTAAAATTAATTAAAATAGTGATATTGTGGGTAAATAGGGAAAAAAACATAAGAAATTACCTTAGTCTGTTTAGTTTTGCTAAATGAATGTAACTGGCATTGGGTTGTGAATAAAGAAAACTGGTTTTGTTATCTCAAGGTTCTGTCGTCTAGAGTTCAAATAGCGTGGATTTTGGCCAGAGCCCCTGTGAAGTGTCACAACAGGGTAGTTGACATCATGTGGAGAGAGCTCCTTTGAGCACTGATCAGATGCTTGCAGCAAGCAGTGAGAGGAGGGGCAGGACTTCTCTGTAACAGTGCAGCCAGTCCACTTCTCTTACAGGGAAAACTCATTCCCATAAGGAAAGCTATAATCTACCCCCTGAGCTCCATGAGCTCCAGCAGCTCAGCAATCACTGTTTTCCAAGACTCAGTATGAGTTTTGTTGGGAATGAACTATATTCAAACCTCTTAGTACTACAAAATAATATATTTTAGTATTATACACATCATATTTAATTGAGTGATCTACTGATCACACAATGTTTTATGGATATATTTATACTCATTTAATCAAAACTAATGAATTTGAGATAAAGCATCTTTGCTGCCCATTAACCCTGGCTTAAATAGTTACAAACTGGCATTGTACATACCCAGGACTTATTAAAACCTTTTAATGTAATGTTCTTATCACATAAAAATAGTAGTATTTCTTTATTGATTTCTCCATAGAAGGGTATCTAGGTTGTTTCCAGGTTCTAGCTATTACAAATAAAGCTGCTAGGAACATAGCTGAGCAAGTGTCCTTGTGGAATGATTGAGCATCCTTTGGGTACATGCCCAAGAGTGATAGAGCCAGATCTTGTGGCAGATTGATTCCCAGTTTTCTGAGGAACCACCACACTGATTTCCAAAGTGGTTATGCAAGTTTGCATTTCTACCAGCAATAGAGGAGTGTTCTGCTTGCTCCACATCATCTCCAGCATGAGCTGTCACTTGTGTTTTTGATCTTAGCCATTCTGACAGGTATAAGATGGAATCTTAGAGTCATTTTGATTGGCATTTCCCTAATCTCTAAGGATGTTGAACATCTCCTGAATTGTTTCTCAGCCAATTTTATATTCTTCTGTTGAGAATCCTCTGTTAGATCTACAGCCTATTTTTAAATTGGATTACTAGGTTTGTTGATATCTAAATTCTTGAGTTCTTTATATATTTTAAAAATCAACCCTCTATTGGATGTTGGGTTGGTGAAGATCTTCTCCCATTATGAGGCCAAAGTTTTGTCTTAATGACTGTGTGTTGTGTCTTTTGCCTTACAGAAAAAAATTCAATTTCATTATGTTTGTCTTAGTTTGGGTTTATGTTGCTATGAAGAGACACCTTGACCATAGCCACTCTTATAAAATAAACAATTAATTGTGGTGGCTTGAGTACAGTTCAGAGGTTCAGTCCATCATGGCAGGGAGCATGGTGGCATGCAGGCAGATGTGGTGCTGGATCTGAGAGAGCTTACATCTTGCCTCAGAGGCAACAGGAAATCAACTGACTACCACACTGAGTGAAGCTTGAGAAAAAGACCGAAAAGCCCACACCTACAGTGACACATTTCAAACAGAAGGTATAGCCCAGACTAAAGGTATGCCCTTTAGCCTCAAGATCTGGATAAAAGGCTTGTGTCATCTAGCTTCCTCCAGCAAGACTATACTTCCTCCAACAAGGCTACACCTCCTAACAGTGCTACTCCCTATGAGCTTATGAGTGCCAAACATATTCAAACTACCAGAAGGTTACATTTATTAATAGTCAATCTTAATGCCTGTGCTATTGGTTCTGTTCTGTTCAGGAAGTTGTCTCCTATACCAATGCATTCAAGATTATTTCCCACTTTCTCTTCTATTAAGTTCAGTGGTATCTGGATTTATGTTGTCTTTGATCCACTAGAACTTGAGTTTGTGTATGGTGGTAAATATGTTTTGATTTTTATTCTTCTACATGCCAACATCCAGTTAGACCAACACCATTTCTTAAAGATACTTCCTTTTTTCCATTGTATAGATTGGGCTTCTTTGTCAATCATATGTCATCCATAGGTGTATGGGTTTACATCTGGGTCTTTGATTCAATTCCATTGGTCCACATTGCTGTGGGATATTCTGTGTGGCAAATGTATTGCTGATTAGTCAATAAATAAAACACTGATTGGCCATTGGCTAGGCAGGAAGTGTAGGCGGGACAAGGAGGAGAATAAAGCTGGGAAGTGGAAGGCTGAGTCAGAGAGACACTACCAGCCGCCATGATGACAAACAGCATGTGAAGACGCCAGTAAGCCACGAGCCACGTGGCAAGGTATAGATTAATAGAAATGGGTTAATACATGATAGAAGAAGTAGATAGCAAGAAGCCTGCCACGGCCATACAGTTTGTAAACAATATAAGTCTCTGTGTTTACTTGGTTGGGTCTGAGGGACTGTGGGACTGACAGGTGAGAGAGATTTGTCCTGACTGTGGGCCAGGCAGGAAAACTCTAGCTACACCACATGTCTATTTTTATGCCAATACCATATGGTTTGTATTACTATAGCTCTATAGTAGAGCTTAAAATCAGAGTTGGTGATACCTCTAGAAGTTATTTTATTATACAGGATTGTTTCAGCTATCCTAGATTTTTAGTTTTTCCATATGAAGTTGAGTATTGTTCTTTCAAGGTCTGTGAAGAATTGTGTTAGGACTTTAATGGGGATTACATTGAATCTTTAGATTACTTTTGGTAAGATGGCCATTTTTACTGTGTTAAGGATAAGGAAAATGTGGTACATTTACACAATGGAGCATTACCCACCTGTTAAAATCAAGGGCACAAGCAAATTTGAAGACAAATGGATGGAACTAGAAAAAAATCATGCTGAGTGACATAACCTAGACCAATAAAGACTAACATGATATGTACTCACTCATAAGTGGATATTAGCTGTAAAATAAAGGATAACTTTGCAACAATCCACAAAACCAGAGATATTAGGTAATGAGGAGTGTCCATGGGGGGGACATCCAAATCTCTCTAGGAAGAGGAAATATAAGAGATTTTGTGAGTGGACTGAGGGCAGGTGGGAATAGGAACCTAAGCAATCAGCTTTGGGTGGGGCACAGAGGGGTGAGTGCTAAGGGGGATAGCTGTGGGATATTTTGGAGTTAGTCAGAAGCCTGGTGCATGTGAACCCAGCTTAGACTCCTAGCAATAGTGGATAAGTCACCTGAACTGGCCTTCTTCTGTGACTAGATCAGTGTCTGGCCTAATTTTCATCAGAAAAGTATCATCCAGCAACTTATGGAGGCAGATACAGCTACCCACTGCCACCTATTAGGGAGAGTTCAGGAATCCTACAGAGCAGGAGTATAGGAGTCAGAAGTCAAGGACACCATGGGAAGGCTCACACAATCAACTAACCTGGGCTTATAGGGGCTCACAGAGACTGAACTGACAAACAGGGAGCCTGCATGCAACTTGACTAGGCACTCTGCATATGTGTGACAGTTGTGTAGTTTGGTCCTCTTGTGGGAGTCCTAACAGTGTTAACAGGGGCTGTCTCCAACTCTTTTACTGACTTTTGGAACCCTACCTCTCATACTGAGTTGCCTTGCCCAGCCTTAGCACACGGGGAAGGACTTAGTCTCATTGGAACTTGATATGCCATGTTTTATTGGTACTCATAGGAGATCTTCTCTTTCCTGGATGGAGACAGACAAGGAGGAGATTGGGGAATGGGTGGGGAACAGGCAGAGGGACTGGGAGGGGAGGATGGGGGAGGCTATGACCCAGATGAAAAATCAAAGAGATGAATAAAAAAAGTAGTATTTTAAACTACAATAACATCCATCATAGACAACTGGTAGACAGGTCAACATATCTGCATCATTGGCACAAACCATTTTCTCAGAGCTAAACAACTTAGTGTCATAATCCTAGCCAGTTTTAAGTTATTTTCCAAACTACCAAGAATAATAATAGTCTACTTTGTTCCAGAGATGCTCATATAGAATGCTTGTAGAATGTGAAATTCTATTTATTATTACATGCACATTTTATGATAATTGGAGTATTTCTAACCTCTCATTTATCAAAGAGCTGTTTAAAAATGTGTTAATTAAAATATTTCCAAGACAATTTTTAAAGATATTAAGTATTCAGCAATGTACACAAAAAGATGTGGGAGAATATATGTTAATGTTTGGGTTTCATAATACATGTTTGTTTGCATGAAGATTTAGACTTCATAAATCAAACACCATGACCATTTGATAAACAGGAATAAAAGCACTGAGAGAGTGTGGTGTGTTAAAAAAAAAAAGGCTCCCAGAAGAAGTGGCACTATTAGAAGGTATGGCTTTTTTTGAGGAACTGTGTACCTGTATAGGTGGACTTTGAGGTCTCCTTTGCTCAAGCTATGCTCACTTCCTGTTGCCTGCAGATCAAGATATAGAATCCTCAGCTCCTTGTCCAGTACCATGTCTTCCTGCATGTTACCATGTCCTGCCATCACAATAATGGACTAAATAAACCTCTGAAACTTTAAGTCACCCAAGGAAATGTTTTCCTTTATAAAAGTTGCCCTAATCATGGTGTCTTCTCACAGCAGTAGGAAAACTTAAGCCAGAGAGGAAAGCTGTGGCAAAATTCCAGTCTCCTGACTTCAAAAATGTTCAACCAGGATTAACAAGTCCACAAAGGTTTGTAGCAGTTCTGTGATCTATGAATAGTGCCAGGATCCCAGCAGTCAATACACCGCATAGTTCCAATGACATCCATTCCTCATTTTCAATTCTGCAGTTTCATTTCTCCTATCCCAGTCAGTGCCATGATCAGACGCCACAAAATCAGATCAAACATGTTGGGAGCATGTTGAAAGTTTCCTGGTCTATAACATCTCCTGATTATAAAGATGTGTGGTTAAATGCTGGGATTGTAAATTAGAGCTCACAGAACAAGAGGGGCAAGCACAAGAGCTGTTGAAGAGATGCAATTAAAGAATGAGTCACAGTGATTATAGTGAAGTTAATAACCTTCCTATTGAGAAATGTTTGCTGCTTCCAGTGACAGCAGAGGCCTCAGGCAAGACCCTCCAGAGAATCTGTAAAGAGAAGCTATATGTTTCCTCGGGTCTTTCAAAAGATATAGTACCAACCTTGGTGTTAAAGAGTTAGATCAATTGTTTAGCATTGTCGTTAGGTATTGTCTTCTCTTAGGATAGCTCATTTGCCCAGCACCTTCTACTGATGAGTTCCCATATGAAGGCAGAAGTTCATAATGACCGAATGTCCTCCCATCTTCCGTCATGTGTTGATTAACAGTAAAAGAATCTATATTTTTACTGAATAATTTGCTAATGACCCAGTAATATTTTATATTAAAGTTAACTAGGAGTCCTGATGAAGAGAGCTTATTAGTTCATTGGGATATTTAATAGATCTAATACTAGGAAGAATTTAAAAACATTAAAAACTGAAATGATTGAAAGACAAGAGGTGTCTTATGTTTAAAATTCTACCTTATAGGGAAAAGTTGTTGATTTTAGTCAAACAGAAAGTGTACAAGTGGTAGTTTAAAGTCAAATACTTGGTTAATATTTGGAGAAGCAGATGTAGGATTATCCTTTAAGGAAACTGAATAATTTGTGCTCATGAGTTTATTTGACAACCCCAGTGCAAATGCTTTGCTGGCTTTTACATGTTTTATACTGTTACAGAGAAACGAGTTAATTTCTAAAATTATATAGTACAGAAATCAGTATATTTTCAGGACATGAAGTCATAGCCAATAATAAAATATATAGATTTCATACTTTATTATATATAATAAAATATATACATGACCCATATCTCACACCTTCACATAATTGACGTGTTGACCCAATGTTAAGCTTTGCAGTGCTGCAGTGTTGTTTGGATGATGATCCTTGTTCAATTTGCAGTCCTCTGAATCACTGTGTGCCTTAGCCTCACTGCCATGTTCTATGTAGGTCCATATACATGCTGTTAAGTGTTCCTTTTTAACTTAACCATTTTAATACCTCTCTTAGTTCCCACTTCTTCCTGGAATGCTTTTTCCTCTAAACTGGAAACTATTCATCACAAACAAGATTGGTGATTTACTCATCAACAGACAACATTTTTAGAGGCCTGTCCAGTGTCTCTATAGTGTCACCAGTACTGTACCTGAATGATAGTTTTAGAGATTACTTGTGAGCACAGATATATTAAGCATTCTCAAAAAATATGGTCGACAGCAGTTTTAAGTAATGCATGTATGTTACCCTTTTGAGAACTTCAAAACAATGTAATACTTTTAGCATTCAATAAGCATATATATATATATATATATATATATATATATATTCTCCAAGAAACTACCACTATTCTAATCCTTCATTTCCATTCAAATACATATGTCCACAACATCTATTTTCATAATTTCTCTTTCTTTCTTGACAAACTGGGATGCTGTTCTAATTTCTGTTTCCAATGTTACCATATGGTTCTTCTTAAACTAGTAAAACTTTTGTGCTTTTTCCATTAAAAATCTGAAATGGAATGTTTTCATCAAGATTGATGCTTTGAATTTTGAGAATGTGAATGACATTGTTATTGTAGCTCTGAAAATAATTGTGTATTACTTACCTTTCATTTCTACTTGACAGAAACAAGAACATTACAATATCAGAAAAAATCCTCTCAAAATAAGAAGTATTTTCCTCCAGTTCTGTTATCTGCTCTGTCTCTTCATAAGTGTCTTTTCTATTTCCCCTGTTTTGGGAGAGTCTCCACTCTCACCTAGTCCCTTACACTAAACCTAACCACTGTGATTATACAGACTGTGACATGTCTTTCAAAAGCTTAAATGCATACATCCACACATAGAAGAATGTATACTATTTTGTCTTTGGGGCTCTAGATTATCTCTGGATAATTTTTTTCTGGCCTCATTTATTTACCTGTTAGTTTCAGATTTAGTTTGCTTCTTTGTTTTAACAGCTGAATAATATTCCAATGTGTAAATGTACAATATGTGCATTGTCAGCTAATCTGTTGAAGGACATCTACGTGGTTCCCAGTTTCTGGCTACTGTGGATAGAACAATAATGTAAATGGACTAACAAGTGTCTCTATAGGAGGATGTAGAATATGTTTGGTATATGCCCATGAATGCTCTAGAGTGATCTTGAGGTAGATTGATTTCCAGATTCTTGAGCAAAGAAGTCAAAAGAATATACTAAGCTAGAAATATTTAAATAGCAATGCAGGTCTAGATGGAGAAACTGAGGCTGTATGGATAAGATAAAAGAAAAACCTTATCTGTAAGGAAAACATACAAAAGCCTGCTAAACTATAAAGTAATAAAGATATGCGTGTTTTCCTGGACATTTGTATGCATGCCACCTATGTGCCAGGTTTTTGTCAGTGTCAGAAGAGGACATTAGTTCCTCGGAAACTTGGGTTACAGACAGCTGCATACTGCCATGTGTTGCTAGTAAGACAAACGGTAGTCCACTGCAAGTGCTCATAACCACTGAGCAATCTTTGTAGACTCCTTTAGTTAATCCATCTTTAAAACTTTGAAAATAGAGGAACCATGCAGAAAGGATAAAGTCTCTCAACAGAGCCATAGTTCTTAATCAAAATCTAAAATGCCAAGTGTGGAATTTCTCCCTAGGAGTTACTGGCCTCGGTAGGAGCTTACAGAGATTTCACACCTGGCTGCCTAATAATAATAATAATAATAATAATAATAATAATAATAATAATTTGTACTTTGCTATTTTCTTGGTCACACCATCAAAACTAGAAGATAAACCCTACTGCTGAAGATGCCACATGTTTAGGATGCAGCACATAGATAACAAAAATGTAGCTTATCTGGAAGCCTCCACTCCAGTAGCCAGCATTTGTAATACCAGAAGTTCTAGATAGACTTCTTGAGGAAACAGGCATTAGTGATATTATCCAACTCTGTTTTCTGAGCACCAGAATACCAACCTTGTACACAGTAAGATCTTACTGGTCCAGTAGTGGCAAACTTGTTTAGAAGGTTTCCAACTATTTCCGGATTTGATTTGAGGACTTCTTAACTGAAATGTGTATCTGATTATCTGATGTACAAATTTCTTGATGGAAATAGTATAGGCCCTGGGAAGGATTACTACTTTATTAAGATAAATAGATAGTTAATCTGATCATTTTTTGTTTGTTTGTTTTTTCAAGACAGGATTTCTCTGTATAGTTTTGGTGCCTATCCTGGATCTCACTCTGTAGACCAGGCTGGCCTCGAACTAACAGAGATTCGCCTGGCTCTGCCTCCTGAGTGCTGGGATTAAAGTGTGTGCCACCACCCAGTCTCACTTTTTTTTTTAGGTTAATGAACTTATTTACTTTTTATCTCCACGGCAGTTTCAACTTTCTCCTCTTCCCCCACTCCTTCCCCATCTCCCCTCAGTCCCTCCCCATCGATCCACTCCTTTGTTTCTGTTCAGAAAGAGGAAGGCTTCCCATGGGTATCAGCAAACCATGGCATATTAAGTTGTGGTAAGACTAAATACCTCCCCTTGGCTGGACAAGGCAATCCTGAGGAAATTGCTTTTTAAAACAAACATTTATATTTGCACACTTAGACTTGGATGCTATATGTTTTGGCCACAGAAACTTCTTTTTGCAGTGGACAGTGATTAACACAGAGACTCACAAATGTTCAAAGTGCTGTGAACAACTTGTCTGCTCAGTCTTGACCAGTACATTTATAAACCACCATGTAAGAACCAGAGAACATCTGGAAAAAGAGCAGAAAGACAGTAAGGGCTGAGTAATGGGGAGGGGTACCATGATGCTCTGTCCTAAATATGATTACCAATATAATCATGAACACACAGAAATTATAACTACCTGAAAATTGCCTTATCCAAACTAAGACATGAAAGTCAGAGGTGAGAAGAAAGTGAGAAAGAAGGTCTGTAGGAGGTGCAGGGTAATAAAAGAGAGAGTAACAGATGGGATATTTTTACAAAACAGGGCATATAGGTATGGAATTGTCAAGGTTAAATTTTAAAATTACTTTAAAGAATTATTTCATCATATTGTTTTATTTTATCTATTAAACTATATATAGCTTCATTCCTTTCCTCTTGAGGGTATCTATTGAGACATAAGGAGTTATCTTATTGGTAAATTTTATTGACCAGTACCTATCAGCTCAGTATAGAAATCCTCTTTACTATACCCTGCATTTTCTTTATGCTTTGTGTCTAGGAAGTAAGTTGCAATAGCTAATCTTAGATGTCAATATGACACATTTGGGAAGAGGGACCCTCAACTACAGCATTGCGTCTATCCTATTAGCCAGAGAACACATCTGTGAGGCATTTCATCCAGATCAGAGGTCCTCAAATAAAATCGGAAAGTAGATATTTAATCAAGTTGCCTTTTAAAACATTTATATTTCTACCTACACTAGGATGCTGTCTGTCTTGGCCACAGAAACTTTCTTTTTCAGTTGGCAATCATTAATACAGAGAGCTGCTGAAGTTTGGGAGTGTGTGACAGGGATTGGATCTCCCTGGAGAGATAGATTTAAGGGGAGGCAAGTGGTGAAGGTAGAACCACAGCTGCAATAGAAAGTACAGAATTAAAGGGGTAATGGCTAGAAGCTGAGGATTGGCACCATGTAGCATGGTTGGACTCCACAAAGAAGAGAACAGGAAGCCATTGATGAAGGTTTAGTCTCAATCACAGCAGATAGAGATGTCAGGACAGTGAAATGACCAAACAAAGGAAATCATCAAGAGTAAATGGATTATGACTACAAGTTTTGCACATATTGTAAATCGCAGAGCTGTCAAAGTGTGATTTCCTAATTCCTTTGGATCCCAGAATATCATTAGTGAGTTCCAAATGCTCAGTATTGAGTTTAAACTGTTGGATTTTTGGTTTGGCTTTGAATAGATTTTAACTGTGCCGTGATTCTTCCTTCTTGAAATAAGAAACCATTTAATATATATATATATATATATATATATATATATATAATTTTATGTGATCCCACAGTTAACATAATTTTGAATTTTAAAGAGAATTTGGACTTATAAAGTTTTGTATGTTTGTAAAGATTATAGAGCCTTTAAAGTTGTACTGTTTTATGGTATGATTATGATATCTTGGAGACGAACAATAAAGGCAAGTTTATTGTCTAACAGTGATTTATTTGTTTTTCAAGTTTATAGGAGTAGACTTTTGATGGCTAATCTTATCAATTTAACTGATATAGGTAGAGTGAACCTCAATTGAAGAATTCATTCCAAAATTGGCCTATGACCATGTTTGCAATACATTTTTCTTCATTGATGGTTGATACAAGAAGGCCCTACCCATTGTTGGCAGTGAGATCCCTGAGCAGATGAGCTAAAATTAAAAAAAAAAAATATGAATTGTATGCTATTTTTGGTATAAAAAAGGATAGCTAAGTAATCCCAGGGAAACAAGCCAGGAAGTAACATTCCACCAAGATTTCTGCTTCAGTTCATGCATCCAGGTTCCTTTCTTGTGCTTTTGCCTTGACTTCCTTCAATGATGGACCTATAAGCCAAAGAAATTCTTTACTACCTAAGCTGCTTTTGTTCATGGTATTTATCATAACAACAGAGGCCAAACTAAGACAAACTTCCCAGTAGACAAAATTGATTCTTCAAATAGGTTATTGTACAATATTGTCTTGGAGTAAGTAGCCATATGAATAATTAAGTCTCTCTGTCAGTTGTGTTCTACAAAATTCATATTAAATACTGATTCTTCCATATTTTTGTAGCAGATTTTTAAGAAGTATAACAATTCTTTCCTGTCTCATTGAACTTAGTGATCCTATTATACATAGGAGGGCATCTTCATTATTTAACCAGAGGGCTATATGCACATACCTATGTGTGCTGCATGGATCAATAGGAAATACTTTAGAGAAACGTGGGAAGATCTTAAATCAATGCTACAGAAATTTATCCCTTTAAAAACATACTATGTTCTTAAGAGGATTCTGTTTAAAGAAGTTGCCTATACCATTCTTCAATGAATCACTATAGTCTGAAGCAGCAATAAAGCAAACCAAATTATCTTAATTAAAAAGCTAACTAGAAAAAGTATCTATCACCCACTTTTAGATCTTATTGTTAACAAATGAGAAACCATTTATCTGATTACTCTTTGAATAAGACTATAAGGCAATTTTCAAAAGAAAAATCTTCCTAGAAGGAAAAGCAATTATCAAGTTGTAAACCCATACGCCATACGGTTTGTATGTAATATAAGCCTCTATGTGTTTACTTGGGACCAAGCAGCTGCGGGATGTGAGTGGGAGAGATTCATCATAACCACACTGCCGGGCAAGACCAGAGAAACCTCTGGATACAAGCTACCATATAAATAATCTTTCCCTTATTACATCTGTGGGAACATCTTAAATGGTAGGTCTGTACTTCAGCAAGCAGGGTATAGTGATGGATAAAAATATTGATGTCTTTTCTCCTCCAGGCGACTACATAGCACCTTCTAGCAGTACTATAAAAATTGACCTGTATGGAGGGAGCCAGTTAATGACAGTTAATTTCTCCATTCTGAAATCAAAGTATATGATATCATTAGCAATATCATATTACCCTCTAAGTATGTTGCACAATCAAAAGCAATGACAATAGCCTGTATTTTTTTTGTGTGTCTCTGGGGATTTCCTAATGAATAACTCAATTCTATATTTATTTGTCTTCTTGGATCTTCATACTTTCTTATTGCTACAGAATTCTTTCATGCAGTTTCATAATTGTAACTTAATTTCTATTTTAAATTTATAAACAGTAAATAGTAAAAGTACAGGATAAATTTCCATATTATAATTTTTATAGGTAGGCTGCCATTTTCTTTCATTAGTCACTGTGTTGTATGTCTTGAAGAAGCTAACCTTATAGACTAAATAACTGCACATCAATGAAAAGTGCAGGTTGTGGATTGGCATGTTTGCTTAGTGGGTGATGGGGCTTGCTGCCAAGCCATATGAACAGGTTTTCATCTCAGAAATGAACATTGCAAAAAGAGATAACAAACTTTTATAATTTGTCTTCCGACCTCCACCACCATGCCATGACACATGTGCCTATCCATACACACAGTTGATTAAAAATATAATAAACACTTTAAAGTATAGAGCATTGCAATCATGACATAATAATTTTGTGTTAACAATAATTCATTTGAATTTAAAACAATGACACAAATATTAATATAAGTTTTATTTCTTCTATTTTAGTATTTAAGGCTCATATTACTGGTTGTTCCTCAGAAAGAAAACCAAAAGGATTTACAAATACACTGTAGAAATTTACTGCAGGAATTAACTCACATGATTATGGAGGGTGAGAAATCCTAGGATACATCAACTCAAAACTGGAAAATGATCACAGCTCTTGATATAATTCTTAGTCTAAAATCATTTATTAAACTATGATTTCAAAAACAAAAAGAAAAAAAGCAATGCATGTTATATGTATGTGTGCATGCACACATATTTTGGTATTTTGCTAAATGCAACCTACTTCACTCAAATTTACATTTAAAATTTGTTTTCTGTATTTCAGGAGCTAGTTGCACTTGCACAACCCTCACAGCCCTCAAGGAATAAGGAAATCAATGAATACAGAGTCATGGACAACCCAATGGCAGCTCTGATGAAGAGGAGATGGGTAATACTTTTTTCAATAGCAAACATTTAATGGTAATAATAATAAGTAGAATTTGGTTCCAGTATACTTAATCAAATATTTGTTTTACAATTTCACTGTGCATATTTGTATAGTTAAATATTTTTGAAATATGTATTTAGCCACAAAATCAGTAACACTAGAACAGTGGCTTTGAACATAGAGAGAAAGAAATGAATGACCAGGGACACAAAAGGGATCCTCAAGTCTCTGGTAATTTGTACCAGTTGATATTGTAAGTGATTAAATGGATGATATGGGTGCATTTTCTTTGTAAAAGTAGAATGAGTAAGATTAAAATTTATATTTAGTATTTATAGTACAACTATAATATTTATCTGAAAAATATTTAAGCATTCATTTTAAATAGGAATAATAGTACCTTAATTTATCTAACCTTATAAAGCAAAATGGTTATTCTACAAAAGAAAATTGTGGGAAATGAGCAAACAATACACAATAGATGACCTTGTTTATTTGTTTTCTTGTTGTTTTAAGTATAACTTTCAACACTTTTAATTGCCCTGATGACCATAAATAGAATTAGGGTTTAATAAATCCCCAAGAAAAAAATGACTAGTCTTCCAATATGAGAACGTTATACACTGCAAATGTTAAAGTACCTGTTGGTAGCAAACAAAATAATCTCTTTTGGCAGAGTCTGAAGCTCCTTCTTTGTGAAAGTTATGGACAACATACATTTGAAGGTGTCAGCCAAATACAGGTAGGATAGAAGACTTGCTTAGTCAGATTTATTGATGTGATGCACTTGAATAGAAATGAGCATGTAAAACGTAGTTTCAGCCACCTGGGATTTTATTGAAAAGTCTAATTGATACCAAGCCAAAGTCATTGCTTTGTGCATTGATGTTAAAGGTAAAATCTCCTTGGCTTATGGTAAGGAATGAGTTCACAGAATATAACATGTAGGAGAATGATAGAAAAGGACTGTTCAAGAGAGGACAATGTGCAAAAAGATTATGAATTGCCATATTGCAATAATTTTTAATGGATCTAGACGTGAATGTCAGTAACAAGAAGGACAGAGAAAAACTGAAGACACTTTCACATTAAAGTCATATGAGAAGAACAGCAGAATTGAATCCAAGTTTTTGATTTTTCATTTTAAGATCTGAGAGAGTAAGGTCCTGAGTGCATATCTCCAAGACCCACATGAAAGCTGGACACACAGCACCACTGTCTGCAAAACCAGCTTACTTAAGAGAAAGTAGGAGACAGAATCAGGAGAATCTTCCATATCTGGAGAGCCATCATTCGGCCCTACATTGCTGAAAACAATAAAAGGATAGTCTCAAACAAGGCAGAAGATGAAGATCAACAACAAGATTTTTCTCCAAGTCTGACATGTGCTCTATGTCACAAATGCATGTGGTGTGTGTATGTGTGTGTGTGTGTGTATATACACACATGTTATAAACATTCACAAAGAAATGATAATAAGAATATTGCAATAAAAGCCCTTCATGGTTGTCCTAGATAAACTGTTAGAATTTTATTATGTATGGTACATTAAGTAAAATTATTTTGTTATTAGTAAATAACCAGAGTTGGAAAATTTTATCCTGATTGCATCAGAGAATGTTTATATTCCTATAAATATATGAATAACTATCTATGACTTTATCTTATATCTGGAACGTAATCTCAACTCATTGAGACTCACAGTGCAGAGCCTGCCTAGTGGTCTATTCTTAGACATATCCACACTTGAGTTTGCTTTGCCCACTCAAATATTACTGTGTCTACTTTGCAGTCATATTATAATAGCACATGACTTAAATACTATCATATGCTACTTGTTAGATGCCTGTCTTTTATAAGAACTTTGAATCTTGAAAGGTTTAAACATCATGCATTCCAAGGAAAGCAAGTCAGAAATTCAACTAATATTTCATCCTCCCATTACAGATACACACACACACACACACACACACACACACACACACACACATATATATATATAATATTTTAGAAGAATATGTCATTCACTTTTCCTCAGTTTGAACAATAATGAGGATTTACCAGGATCAACAATGTATATGCACACAGTGCTTGCTTTTTTTAAGGTAGCCTTTAATACAGAACTATGAAATATAATGAATGCAGACAAGACTTGGAAATCCAAACCCACCTTCTCACAGCTCTAAAATTCTGATCACTTGGACTGAGTCTATGTTTCAGATTCTAAGATCATGCCAGCAATATACTCTATGGAAGAGTTTCAAGTTAGTACTCAATGTGAAGCCCTTAAAAGTCCCTGTATCCAATAGTCAATGCATGCTTATCAACTTGCAAAGTTAGTTGCCAGCCATTTATTAGTTTTGCATAACATCATTCATTCATTCAGTCAGTCATTTTATATATACATATCCTGCAGGCATAAGACAAATCTCAGTGTTTAATTTTATTCACCTTCCCTTGCTCTTTTCTATGGCTACCATTGTTAATATAGCACTGCATCTAATTTTTAAATATGTGTGTTATTATGTCTTTATAATCTGTCTTCAGACAAGTTCTTATGATAGTTTAGTATATTTAAATTATAACCAAACTTTGCATTCATAGTCAAGTGTTTTCTAACTTCAAGCTTATAAATCACTCTTTAATGCTTATTTTTAGTTAGTGTTCTGTAGCTATATACAACTTCACCTTTTAACTCTAACATTAATCTTATTAGCTTAAATGATGCTTCTTTCTACATCAGGAAATACTGAAGTCAGAAGCTCATGTCATGTAACTTGCTCTAATAAACTCTTTCTTCCTCCTACGCACCATTTAACCTCTCATCTTAACACTAGTTCCCCTCTAGGACTTGAGCGCTGCTAATGCTTAGTTACTTCATGACCTGATGTGCAACATGGTTTCTAATCACTGGGTGGATTTTCTTTCTCTGAGTGAGGAAAAATTGTAGAGGGGAGAATAGGAACTACTTCTACCAGTGGTTGTCCAGACCTTTTACTTTCATTATACAAGGCTCAACTTTCTCTTCAAAAAAATGTTTTACACATTCCTCTAAACTAAGATTCATTTACCAAGTGGGATAAAATATAGGAAAAAATTGGGGAAGAGAAGTATCAAATTTAAAGAAGTTGCTAAATTTTACTCTAGTTTGGCATTTTTACCCTTAGAGATTTCATTGTATTATGATATTCCTATTAATGAGGTATGTTGACTTTGAGAGTAAATTGTAAGTCTTCCCTACATTATCACTAGATGTATTGTTCTTCAAATATTGGGTCAGAAGTAAAAAAATAAAAAGTAAATATAACAGATAATGATATATTTCTATACCATCACTGGAATATTTTAACTAAAATATTCAAACTAATAGATCCAATAATAACTAATAAACTCAAACAGTTTTGCCAAACTGAAAGTAGCACAAAGGAAAAGAAAGAACCTACATTTTGTATAATTCATCTATAGAACCATCTAAATAAGTAAAACTGTCATAGATATACCAAGAAAACCCAGTGTCAGGCATGAGAGAACATCTTCTGTGTTTTTGATCAAGGGATTCCAATAGACTCACCAAACAAAATAGGCTTTTTGACATTGCCCTTGAAGCCTTGCAGGAGAGAAAAAGTAAGATGTGATTGCTGAAGACAGTACGCACTGAGGAAAGATTAGGAGGACTCAGCCTGGATCTCACATAGAAACTTCCTCCCTGAAACCAGCTCTTATAACTTTGCCAACTACCTACAGCTCATGAGGTTGAGGATATTAGAGGAAAAAAACTGCTGTCATTTCCTAAATATATCCTAAGTGTATTCTAAATATCTATCATTATATCTGCAGATAAGAGTAGCTCTCACCACTCATAGAAGTTCCATTTTGTAGCCAAAAAAGATTAAAAAAAACTGATCAAAATGTTGAGATCAACTGACCATAGACTATGGCTCAATATAACCTCTATAGTATGGCTTAGAAAGATTGTAGAAGTGGGGAGGAAATACTGTAATAGCCAGAGGACCATTCTCTCTGTTGATGATAAACTCTTCTAAACAAACAAACAAAAACAAGAGGGAGAGAGGGGAGAGTACTGGAACTAATTAATCAAAGTATTTTTGGAGGTAGGGTCACACTCTACGTTGCTCTGGATGTCCTGGAACTTAATATGTAGACTAGGCTGAATTTGAACTCATAGAGATTTGCCTGCCTCTGCCTCCAAGTGCTAGAATGAAAGGTATGCAACATCATGACAGCCCTGTTTTATAATTGATTTGTATTGTAGTGTTTGTCAAAATATTGAATGAAACACATAAAATAATGCACATTTACTCAAATAAACTCTTTGTGATTAAACCAAAATAGACAAAACAAAAATGGTATTTGAGGGACCTATTATTTATTTAAGATGTAAATATTTCTGAAATATCAGATAATGATTTATATATGTTTCATATGCAGAGTGTATTTGATTATATATTTTAATATGTGAAAGGAATCCATGATATACTCAGATTTGGCATCATAATTCTATTTGTTTTCTATACCCATTCTGCTCACCATTTTCAAACAGTTAGGTAATTCTACACTACATTAGTTCAAACATTCTGTTGTTTCTTCTTCAATCTGCAGAGTTTGACTTTATTTTTATTTTTTCTATTTTATTATTTAAATTAATTTATAATTTTATTTTCTAAAACACAATCATAATCTGACTTTCATGATTATATGTAAAATGTCATTTAATTTCTATTACTTTTAATGCAATATGCTACCTCAACATAATTTGAATTTTCTTTATCACTTCTCTATCCTTAAGCTTATTTAAGCAAGATTTAAATGTCTATAATGAACACTCATGATCCAGAATTGAAAAATATTATCATTTCTTCTCTTCAGCCTTCCTTCCATTCTTTCCTTATTTCTATTTTTTATTTCTTCCTTTTTTTCTTTTTTCTTATGTCTGTTTTATTAGCATGCTGTACATTATGACATTTTTAGCCATATATCATATTTTCATCATACTCATTCCTTATTATCCTACGTCATCCATCTCTAGCCACCTTCCTTCTCTTCCCTAGCTCCTTCTACTTTCATTTTATCTCTTCCTTCCACTTCAGGAAGAATAATTTAATTGGTCTTTCTGCATGTGCCTTATTTGCTTGATTAATGATCTTTGTCCATCTATTTTTCTTGCAAATGATATTATTTCATTATTCCTTATATTTGAGTAATATTCTATTGCATATATATTTTTAGTTTTCTTCATCCACTTACCTATTTTTGAACACCTAGACTGCTTTTATAACCTGAACTCTATGAATAGCTCTAGGATAAACATGGACATACATGTATCTTGGTTGTAAGGTAATTTTCATAGCTATGGGAAAGATTCCCTGAGTGGTCTAAAGCTGATATTGTAGGCGGAAATTTTCCTGTGTCCCACCCATCCCACAGCTGCTAAACAAGTGAACACACAGAGGCTTTTATTACTTACAAATTGTATGGCCTAATGGCTCAGACTTCTTGCTAGATAGCTTTTATAACTTAAGCCGTTTCTATTAATCTATAAATTGCCACGTGGCTGTGGCTTACCAGTATTTTCACATCTTGCTTCTTTTTAGTGGTTCTGGCATCGTCTCGCCATTTGTAGTTGGAAGTTTCTTGGGTCCCACCAAGCCCCGCAGTCCCATGGCCCATTTATAGAATAATCACTCAGAAGCTTATATTAATTATAACTGCTCAGCAATCAGCTCAGTCATATTACTGACTAGCTCTTACACTTAAATTAGCCCATAATTCTTATTTATGTTTAGCCACATGGCTTTGGTATATTTTCTCAGTTCTTCGTTGTCATCTTGCTTCTTCTGTGTCTGGCTGGCAACCCCTGACTCAGTCCTTCCCTCTTCCCAGAATTATTCTTCTCTGCCTGCCCCACCTATACTTCCTGCCTGGCTACTGGCTAATCAGTGTTTTATTAAACCAGTGTACAGTAGCATTATCCCACAGAATGATATGTCTACCAACTACACTTCATTTTAAAACTCCTTTGTCTTTTTACATTTCTCATTATTACTGTTTCTATTGCTACAAATAGACACCATGACCTCAGCAACATTTATAAAGGAAAACATTTAGTTGAGACTGGCTTACAGTTTCAGAGGTTTAAGTCCATTATCATCGTAGTAAGAAGCACAACAGCATGCAGGGAAACATAGTGCTGGAGAAAGGACTGAGAATTCCACATTTTGACCTGCAGGCAAAAGGAAGTGAACTGAGTCCTAAACCAGGTGTAACTTGAGCATATTAGACCTCAAATCCTACCCCCATAGTGACATACTTCCTGCAACAAGGCCACACCCACCTAAACAGGGCAACAGCTCTTAATAGTACCACTCCGTATAGCCCAAGCTTTCAAAACATGAGTCTATGAGTGCCATATCTATTCAAACCACCACATTCCACTCCTTCCCCACTGTAGGCTTGTAGCTATAACACAGTGCAAAATGGAATTTTGTGAAGATATTTTGTTTGTGCTCTAACAAATAAAGCTTGCCTGAACATCACAGGACAGAGCTAGCCAGTAGTTAACCATAGAGGCCAGACAGTGGTGGCACACGACTTTAATCCCAGTACTTGGGAAGAGGAAACACGAAGTAATATGGTTGGGCAGAAAGAGGGAGTAATAAGGCAGGGTGGAGACAGGAGCTGGGCCCTTTCAGGCCGAGGAGTTGGCAAGGAAAGAAGTGGCTGTGGCTTGTTCCTTTGTCTCTCTGATCTTTGAGCCTTTACCCCTATATCTGACTCTGGGTTTTTTTTTACTAAGACTAATTAGAATTCACACTACACATTTTATTCAACTTCAAAAGTCCCCATAGTCTATCACAGTCTCAACAATGTTTAAAAGTCCAAAGTTCAGTATCTTTTCTGAGATTCATGCAATCTCTTGACTGTAATCCTCTATAAAATCAAAATCAAAAACAGATCACATACTTCTAACACATAATGGTACAGGATACATATTACAATTCCAAAATGGAGGAAAGGGAGCATTGTGAGGAAATACTAAACCACAACAAGACCAACACCAGCAGTACAAACTCCAAACTCTGTATCTCCATGTCTGACATAAAAATGTTCTTCAGATCTCCAACTCCACTCAGCTTTGTTGACAGAAACACACTTCTTTCTCTTGGGCTAGTTCCACTCCTTGTTAGTAGATGTCCTTGGAGGGTATCCCATGGCTCTGGCATCTCCAACATCTCAGGTTCTCCAAGGCAATCCAGGCTTCAACTTCACAGATTCACACAATATCCTCTCGCTTCCATTCAGGGACACCCCTCACACATTCCTGGCCTCAGCGGCTTTCCTTAGTCATGGAGGAAAATTCCATAACACCTTTCTTCTTTTCCTTGACTCTGAAGTCAGAATCACGTGGCCCAAGCTATCAAGCTTTACTGATTGTTGTGCTGAAACATAGACCCTTTGTTCAATTACATCTTCATTAGCTTACTATTTTTGATTCTTTCACTGTCAACTTGCTTGTTTTGGAACTTGCTCTGCAGACCAGGCTAGCCTCAAATTCAGAGATGCACAAGCCTCTGCCTTGAGTGCTGAGATTGATGGTGTGCACCACAACACCCAGCTCTAAGCTTTATTCCTTTTCACAAGCTGGGAATTTAGCTGGGTCGGATTTTGTCCTGAAGTCACCAACACCCTTTATTTTATGTCTTAATCTATTTTTCTCCTTGAACACAGGATTTGTCTCCATTCCACTTTTTGGTGCTTGTTTTCTTCACAATCTGTACATTTTTTTTCTAATTTTACTCGCTCAGATTTCCCCTTCTAATTATGATTTTTTCAATAGACTTAATACTAGTAATCACACAACAATCCTGTACTAGGCTGTTTTGAGATTTTCTCCACCAACAGAATTAATCCTAAGCTCTTAACTTTAGCCTCAGGAAGACTTTTTGGACAAGGATGAAAAGACCCTTTCTTCACCAAAATATCACAAGAATGATCTCTTGGCAACATACTAAAATTCTACTCTGAAACCTCTGTAGCCAGGCCCCCACTGTTCAGATCTTTCTCAGTATCACTGTCCCATGTTCCTACTTGTATGGCCCATTAAGCAACTCTTAAAGCATCCCATTGCTTTCCTAACCCAAACTCCTAAAGTCCAAATTCCTTAAAACAAAAGTATGGTCAGGCTTATTATAACAATACCCTAGTCCCTGGTATCAACTTCTTTGGCTCACAGTTTCAGAGGTTTAGTCCATTATTGTCATTGTAGGACATAGGGACACGGAGGCAGACATGGTGCTAGAGAAGGAGTTGAGAGTTGCACACCTTGATCTGCAGACAACAGAAAGTAAACTGTCCACTACACCGGCATAGCTTGAACATATGAGTATGAGATCTCAGAGTTTGCCCTTATAGTGACAAACTTCCTTGAACAAGGCCATACCTACTACATCAAGGCAGCACCTCCTAATAATATCACTCCCTATCAGCCAAGCATTCAAACGCGTGAGTCGATGGGGGCCATATCTATTCAAACCACCACACTCTGATTTTATATTTTCTTCACCATGTTACTCCTTTCAAATTTTTACTAATGCCTTCCTAGTTATTTGTTAGTATCTGTGTGCATATTTGTATCACGATTCTCCTTCTGCCACCATAGAATGTATGCATGTATGCCATGGTATATATATATATATATATATATATATATATATATATATATATATATATATATATATATATATATAAAATCTCTGAGGATAGAAACCATTAAGGTCATGGCCCATGACTATTACTTTTAATATTTAGTTCAAATTAATTCATCAACAGTTCTTATAGAATTAATGGCTAATTAAATATTAGAATTGCTTTTTGACTTATATGGTTAGCCATTTAGATGGTGTCATTTCTGTAGATACATTTTAGAAGAATTTTTATGTGATACAAGTAATGATACTGATAATGAAAAGACACTGTCTGATACCAAATGCATTAGAATTTTTGTCTAAAGTGTTTTGTCTAAAGTGCATTTTCAGATGATGAGTGAATTAGCATAATTTTTCTAATCACTTCTACAAACATATGTAGATCAAACACTGCTGTATACATCCTAATCTATGCAAATCTGCTTGCAATTTTATGAAAATGAAACTGAAATAAATAATAAAATAACCATATCTTAATATACTTCAGTTTTTAAGTTTTTGACTTTTTTGAAGTACAAATATTTTTAAATTTAAATATTGCTTGTTCAAGAGAGAAAATGTATTGTTTATGAGACACAATGTTATTTATATTTTGAAACACTTTTTTCCTGGCTAGGAATCAGTGATTACATTGACTTTCTCAGGTTAGGAGCCACTGAAACAGAACCAATTCCCAACAGAGGATAACTTGCTGTCAGCACTGTTTAGCTCTTGTCCTAATCCTTGCTAAACCAGTTATTCTAATTAACATTTCAAACAAAGATCCCTGAGGAGAGGTTCAAAGCACAATTTACTACTGTTCTTCAAAAGGGAAACCCCTCTTCAGCCCTTCAGTAAACCCTTATTTTCATGGGCAAGATTTATCTAGCTGTCCTGAATATTCTTAAGAGCTAAGACTCAAATCTTTAGTCTCATATGTCCTGGGCACACAGTGAGCTGCTTGTTATAATCATCCTTTCTAAACTGAGAAGCAAGATAATTCAATTATAGTCAGTATTTTTTTAAAGAAATTTCTGTTTACTGCTAAAATGTAATTGGCCTTTTAATTAGTGAGAACATATTAGACAGCATTGATATATATACACATATATTATAATACATGTATATATTTGTATTTTTACAAAGTGAATACTATCATACCAATGTTAAATTGAGAATTGTGAAAACAGGTGTTGTGTGTTTGTGTGTGTGTGTGTGTGTGTGTGTGTGTGTGTGTGTGTGTGCATTATAATAATAAAGAGAACAGGCACAGTAAAGTGATGGTTTTAGGATTGTGAAAATAACCTTCCCTCTGCTTCCCCTTTAAATGGCTGTCAACATTTCTCCTAGTTGTTCTCCTTTCAAAAAAGAAGCCCCAGAGAAAACTACAAGGAATTAGGCAAAAGCAAATGATTCTGAGTCTTCTGGGTGACTGAGAGTAATTTTGATAATTATAGAACCATTATCATGCTAAATGCCCTGCTCAAGAGGCTTTCAGACCCAGCATTTCTGAGCATGTAACGTATGAAGATCCATGACCACAATCAGCGAATGCTCAGTAATATGCCCAGCATTACCTGTGACGATAAGTCAATTCATTATGAATATGCATTACTTCCCCAGTAATATTCTGTGCTCCTTTTTTTAGCAAAGGCAATGCTTGGGGGTTATTGTCATTGTTCTTATTTGTACAAGTAATAAATCTTCTCTTTCTCTTTATGCTGAATCTGAATTCACCTACCAACAAACCCATTGCATTCAGTTTCACAATGAACAATCCAAAATCTATTAATAATAAATTAGATCTGTGAACTCAAGTTCAAACCCCTAAAAAGCCATATTTATGCTAAAGATTCTAAAAGGTTTAATGATAAATTAGAACTTCCTGATTACAGAGTTGAAATGTTGCTAATAAAAATTGAAACTTATCTTTTACTAGCTTTAATAGCCATTTAATATCTAACTCTTAGATACAGGAATATAGGGGTGCTTTGGAAACAATCAAGTCTTTTCAGGGAATCTAAGGTCCTAGAAACTAGACTTCCACCAAACTACCCAAAGTCAATAATTTTTGGTTCTTTTGTGAATTCAAAGTATGAAATTCACAGACTTCAAAGAGTGAGAAAAAAGTTTATTTTACATTAAAACGTGGGCGCTTGAGAGAGAGAGGGGGGCTAATATGGTACCGTTCAACTGCTTTTCTGGGGTCTTTTTAATGGATTTATGGTAGAAACACAAAAGAAGTATGGGATGGTGACTGATGTGGTCAGTCAGTTGGCCCAAACAGATGTCCACATGTCTCCTCTCTGTCTCAATCATGAACATATGTATAGCTTTTAGGCAGATATACATACTTAGGAGCTACCATAGAAACATAAACTTGAACTCTCCTCTGACATTTATGGATTCCAGCATGGACATTCTTAACACTCGTGTTTTTATGGTCCCTGCCCTATCTGTACAAATTCTATCTTTTGTTCTTATTATCTTTACCTTTGTAACCCATATTTCATACAGAAAAAAACAAAAGCAAAAAGCAAAACATAACTCTAATTCCCTTTCAAGTCAAAAGACTTAAAATTCTGTTTGGATAAAACATTCTAAAGGTTCACTCCTTTTATATTATGAAAAATTAGCAACACTTTAATTTCAAAAAGTGAACGTTTTACTATCCTGTATCCAAATAGTAGAATTGAGATACAAGAAAAATACTTTCAACTTTTAAATAAATATGAAAAAATTATATCCCAATATAAATGTATCTATAGCAGTTAAATTTGAGAGAAATGGGCTTCATGCCTTAGCGTTTATAAATGAAACAACATAAATACCTAGAGAATAAGGTTAAAAAAACTATAATGAGATCTGTCATGACAATGAAGTTCTGATGCTACATTTTCTGTTATTCTTTTCTGCCATGCTATCTGTGTTAGTCATGAGTCCTGACTTTCATTCATCCAAGTGATACACATGATACTCAGCATCTTCACAGACATTAGAAGGATTGAAAAGCTTATTTTGTCTAAATGAGGAGAACAAGAAGGGAAAACAAACAAACAAACAGACAGACAAAACCAGTTGTCAAGTTTAAGGCAGAGATCTTGACAACAGGCAAATATGCCTCTTCTTCGTGACAACTGGTTCCATCTTAACTAGAAGCCAAGAACATCTTCTGGCTTGAGGTCAGAAATAATAAAAAAATTAATTATATTGGTTTGTGTTCTTTTTCTTGTTATATCTTCTGTCTTTTTACATAGTAACTTAATGAACATAGCTCCCTGGGAGATATGGGTAAGGAGATACTTCATTGGCAAGGGAGAGTTGGCCACAAAACTGCAGTGAAGACATGTGGATTGAGGGTTACATCAAAATGTCTTAGATGTGATAGCTGCTCTGATCAATCGTGCAGCCTCATGCTGCAACTCAGTAAAGCTTTATTAATCTCTAGATAAAAAATTGCAGTGACAACATGCCCTTGGTGCTTGTTCTTGCTGGACTGGATTTCTGCTAGCTTCCTTTAGTCCTTTCTGAGCCTCACTTTTGGTTATCCATGAAATTCACTCTTGAGTGGATTTTGTGGTCATTGACTGATCAGAACTTGAAATCCCTGAGTTATTGTCATTTGAGGCAGGAAAGCTACTGAATACAAGGACATCCCCTGATTCCCTCTTTTTATGGAGTTTTACATTCCGAATAAGGACACCGATTGAAACTATTCAATACTTTCTTCTAAAATAAAAAATAAATACATAAGAAAGAGAGAAATCCTTCCATGTTACATACATCATGGTTGTTAAAACACAGTGTCTGTAAGTTGTTTTTTTTTTGTTTGTTTGTTTGTTTTGTTTTGTTTTTCGAGACAGGGTTTCTCTGTGTAGTTTTGCGCCTTTCCTGGAACTCTCTTTGGAGACCAGGCTGGCCTCGAACTCACAGAGATCCACCTGGCTCTGCCTCCCGAGTGCTGGGATTAAAAGCGTGCGCCACCACCGCCCGGCGGTTTCTGTAAGTTTTATTATTTCCTACTCTGGAAGATAGGAAGGCTTCTTTTGGCCTTTCTAAGTGGCAATTCACATATCATCGTGTGCCCCAAATGTCAGTGGCAACATTCCCTAGGCTGAGTCTCTGGAGTACATAAGCAGTGAGAATGAACTGAGCATTAACATTCTTTGCTCTTCTCTTCCTAATTGAATGCAATGTGACTGGCTACCAAAGTCCTGTCTCATTTACCTACACAGCATAATGTACTACGTTTAGAACTGTGAGTCAAAAATAAACCCTTCTTTCTTTAAGTCACTTTGGTCAGGATGTTTAATCATAGCAAAAAAAAAAAAAAATCACCAATAGACTAGATAGCACAAGTCTGACAAAGGACAGAGTATGAAGCTGAAGAAAAATGCTATAATGAGCATAAAGTAACACGAAAGCAAGAAAGGGACTTACTTGTGGTAGTAAGACAGAAGGCTGAGACAGAAAGCTTGAGGAGGAAGGTCAAAGAAAGTGAATTATGCATGCAAATGTCACAAAACCATTACTTTCCTTGCTAATTATACTAGTAAGCAAATAAAGGAAAAGAACATGTAGATACAAAGTAATTGCACCACTGTAACTAAATTAACTATCTTCATACATTTATCTTTAAATTTTGATGCTTAGTGCTATGTGGTAATTTTAATTCAGGAGGAAAACTATTTTGCAACAAATCTAATATTAAGACGATACATGATATCATTAACAGCATTTGCTATTTGTGTGAATATATACAATTACATAGACAAAATTATTAGTTTTGACACCAAGATATCATAATGTTTTATAAAAATTCTTTCTCTTAAGCTTTTAAGATAAGACATTGTTATCAAAGGGAAAATGTTTAAGACAAGACATTTTTCAAAATTCTGATGTACATAATTTGTATTTTCCCAATAAAAAGTAAAAAGTTAAAATATATTCACTGATAGTTTGGGCAAAAATAGTTTTTGATATTCAATTAATTCTGCTGTAGTAATTCTGTATTTGAAAATATTTAACTTAAGTAGAAGATTTCCTGTTTAATGCCCTTTCCTGTCTTCCATTCAAAGAATATACTGTCACTATCAGTTTGGGGATAAATTATGGAAAGAGGTTTTTATGCTTATCTGAATGATTTATTAGAATACTGATTGGAAAAGTAAAACTGTTTGATAAAGTTATATAGATTTGACTTCATTAAAGTCCTCAAATAAATGGCAAAATCTGAAATTGCCTTGAGCATAAAAAAAATCCAATACAACAATTTGATAAAACAACAGCAACACAACAAAATGCAGCTCTGGGCTAGCAGGATGATTTTGCAGCAGGCAAATCACTTGATGCCCAAGCCTGACGGCCAGAGGTAATCCCTCAAACCCATGGTGAAAGGAAAGAACCCCTTCTTGAGTGTTGTCCTCTGCCTCTGCATCTGAGTCGTAGTGCATGTGTACCTGCACACATACTAATAGTCAAACAAAATTGAGAAGACACTAGTGACTCTCACAAACACCTAGTCACAATGTATTTACTTAAAGAATTGTCTTTATTTTTTTTTTTGGAGGGTAGTTTTTCTTCTTTTCTTTTATTACAAAGATTTTATTCATTTTACATACTAACCGCAGATCCCCCTCTCTTCCCTCCTCCTGCCCCCCAGCCTCCTCCCCAACACACTCCCCATTCCCTCCTCCAACAAGGTAAGGCCTTTTATAGGGAGTCAGCAGAGCCTGGTACATTCAGTCGAGGCAGGTCCAAGCCCTCCCCCTGCCTCTAGGCTGCTGGAGGTGTCATACCATAGGTAGTGGGCTCTAAAATACCAGCTCATGCACCAGAGGTGGATCCTGATCCTACTGCCAGGGGGCCCTTAAGCAGATCAAGCTACACAACTGTCTCGCTTTGCAGAGGGCCCACTCCAGTCCCATGGAGGCATTACAACTGTTTGTCTAAAGTTCATGGGTTCCCACTAGTTTGGTTGGTTGTCTCTGTAGTTTTCTCCATCATGATCTTGATGCCCCTTGCTCATAGAATTCTTCTTCTCTCTCTTCAACAGGACTCTTGGAGCTCAGCCTGGTGCTTGGCTGTGGATCTCTGCATCTGCTTCCATCAGTTACTAGATGAAGGCTCTATGATGACAGGGTATTCACCAATCTGATTACTAGGGTAAACCAGTTCAGGCATCCTCTCCACTACTGCTAGTAGTCTAAACTGGGGTCATCTTTGTGGATTTCTGGGAACTTCCCTTGCTCCTGGTTTCTCCCTATCCCCATGATGTCTCCCTCTATCATGGTATGTCTTTCATAGCTCTCCCACTCCGTCCCAAAAATCGCCTTTATAAGGTTCATGTTTGCCTTTTCTGTTTATCTGACATAAATAGCAATTTTGCAAAAATAGTCTTTTTTAATATTCAGGAATTTTTTTTATAAAAGGTATAGAATGAAAAGTGATGAAAAGTGAAAATCATTAGTGATTTGGGCAAAAGTATTTTTAAACAGATACATGGTTAGTTAAAACAAACAAAAACATCAAAATTCTCTATTTCTGAAAATTGCCCTAACTTCTCTTAGGTAGTTTAAATTTGTTCTGTATGTGCTTTCACATGCAAATACAGTTTCATTTTATTCAAAATTATTTCTGTAAAAGACAAGTCAAACACAAACTCACATGCAGAGTGAGAGAGAGACAGAGATGGAGACAAAGATAGAGACAGCAAGCAGAAAGACAGAGAGATAGAGACAGAAAGAAACAGAGACCTTCTAAAGACACTGTGAGAAAAAAAAAGATTAAGAAACTTTAAACATCTTTAGGTCTGTATCTTTTTAAAATTCAGCACTGGATATAAGTTAAGATTTAGCAGAAATCATGAAGAAAGTAAATCAACTAAAAATTATAATTCAATTTTACTAGTAAAATTAGTAGAAAATATAAAATAAGAATAACACAGTCTTACAATATTTTCCTACAGGAAATCTTCAAAAGTATTTTTTTCATTTACAGTTTTAAAACTATAAGGTATGTGAATAAAGGGGAGCTATGTCTTGATTAAGACTGTTAATGTTTGCTAATGATTAATCAGATGCTTAAACATATATTATTTCTAATTGAAAAATATGTCTCAGGATTAAATACTTCTCTGTGAATCTGAGAATATATATATAATTTTGTTCTATTCTTCTAGCTAGTGTGGAGAAAACAAAATAAGACAACAACAACAAAACCCATCTGCCCTTCCTGGAAATTCAGTCATTTTAGGCCTACTTAACAGTATCTACTTCTAAGGGGGACTGTTTTGTCCTACTATCCAGGGAGAGGAAAGGTATATTTTTCTTCTAATGACCTAATCAAATGAGTTATACATAATTACTTCCATAATAAGTTTGAATGCGTACATGTAAACCCAATAACATTTCCTAACACAATGTTCAGTAGTATGCAAATTTATATTTCCCAAATGACTTTCCTACATCTAAATGGGAAAACTGTCCACTTATGAGAATTATAATAATTATGCTATGTATTATGAAACACATAAGCACACATTTTATGAAATTTTATTTATTTAAATAAAATACATTGATACATTTGGGTTCAACTTTTCAAATAATTTCTATTTAGTCATAGTCTATCCTTGTGCCTTACTTAATTGTTATCACCAGGGACCTCAGGTTTGCCTTGGCCAATGGATAGTCCTGCTATAGTCACAGAAGAGCATTGCTGGTACTAATTCTGTACTCAGCAACCCATGTTAAATGACTTCTCAAATGATGTTGAGTCTTTGAAAAACATGTTGATTCAATGTTGAGCTATACATCCACGTTACTATACATCTCCTTACTTCAGCTATCATGGGAGATATTTTCCAACTTCTTCTATTAAAGAATAAACCAAGGAAAATATAAATCATACAGTAAAAGAATCAAATTATTTTCAGCTTCTCTTAGATCTACAAGTATTGATGGCATTATATCTATTAATCAAAACTCTTCCTTTATACTGGAGTGATCTATGAGTCTGTGGAAGGACATACACAGGCCATTAATAGAACAATGGATTATGAGAGAACATGTATAAACTATTACACACTGGAGTTTTTGGGGAGACAGATGTTAACCACTATTCACAAGTGTGTTTGGGAGTTTGTATGCTAACTTTTACCTACTGCAATTGCCAGGGATTCCGAAACCAATGCTAATGGATAGAGGATACTGCATCTAAAATAATTTAAGAAAAAAATTATCATTTTAATCTAAAGTGAATATATTAATTTAACTAAAATTATCTCAAATACAATATGAAAACTATGATCCAGACTCAATTGGATATACTGCATCCTCAACCATTCCTAACTTGTACTTTCAAATTCCTTCATTGATGATGCTTTTGAGGCCATATTATTGTCTTACTTGTGTATAACATTAGTAACCTAACTATGAATAGGTTAGTCTTAAAATTTAAAAACATTTCAATAATCCTTAAACAGAAAAAATAAAACTATGTCATCAGACATCAACTCTCCTAATCCTTTTACATTGTATCTTTTAACATAAACAAAACAATTTTCATAGTACCTTATTACTCAAATAAGGTTTTAGGTTTTTGATTCAAGTCTAATCACAAGTAATTTCTGACAGTGTATTTTTAACCAATTACAATTCATCTGTGCAAGATAATTGCAATATAAATGTTTATCAGCCAATCTGGTGCCTTCATTCATAATTCATATTATAAAATTGACATTAAATGCTTCACCTCAAATGTTGACATAGAAAAATCTGATGAACATTTAATTATTTATAAATTTGCACTGCAATTCTTATATATAAAAGCATTTAAAAGAAATAATGGACAGATAAACACAAACAGGAATTTGAATTTGTGTTAAAAACATATTTACTGTCTCTTAATGGCCAAGCCATTATCCAAGTCCATGATTAAAAGATGTGGTGTCTAGACTAAACTACCACTTACTTAGAATAATTTTTTCTCCACAGAACAGAACTAAATGGGTTGCAGACAAATGGTTGTGAAGAAATCATATATAGTCTACAGTCACTTTCTTGTGTCACAAGTGACTGCATATTGTGCTATATTGCTGTGATCAATACAAACTTATATTCTCACTTGCAGAAGATGGTTCCTTCATGATAGATATGCCATAGATCTTATCGTGCCTGTGTCTCTCTAGAATGATTATTTTCCTGTTTAATGGTATTCTAATGCAATTGTTGAATTCAAATAATACAAATGCATAACATAATATCAAAGAATGCAAAAAACAAAATTATTTTATCATTTTATCAATACTGATAAAGGTACAGACATGTTATCTATGTGTATAACAATCAATTGTGTACTCTTTGTAAGTAAATATAAAAGTAAAGGAATGTGGGGGTAAAGTTTTTGAATGTGTTACTCAGTATCATCATTTGATATATGAATAATTAAGAATAGATTTAGACTCAGCAATAGGCTTTCTATTGACAGATCATTGTAAAACTGAAAGTCATAACCATGTTCTTGGTTTTGTAACTTTTCTTTACACTTGTATTTTAACATATATGTCCAATCTATGTTGAAAAGTATTAAATGTATTACATTGCTTCATTTTAATTCAGAAGTAATGATGTACTTGTCTCCACAGTTAATGGTAGTTTTGAGAGCTAATAATGTTTGATGTGGAGTATATATTGAATATAAGAAAATATAATTTCCAATATAAAAATCAAGGCGAATAAGGAAGTGTAAAACATTGGCACCAGTAAAGTATGAAGTGAATTGAAGAATATTATGTTTTTCTTCAAATCATCATGATAAAGTCAATGGCTAGGAGGATAAATGAGATGAAGGTAGATTTGGTATGCTTTTGTTAACTCTTAGGGATATTTACATTCCCTAATATCTTGCTGGTTCTGTTATATTTACACTGTTTCTTTTATACTTATGCTTATAGGAATTTCTCATATTTGAGGCCTCTAAATTAATTGACCTAAAAATTGAAAGTAGTAATATTTACTTGAAGTCTTAGTTTTTAATGGGTGTAATGTAAAGTTTACCTTACTAGGAACATGTGTTTAATCTTTCTGAGGGGACCAGAAATACTTCAAACATGCTGTGCTTAGCATAATTTTGCCAGATGACTTTTTCAGAGAAAGTCATTAAGAGAAGAAAATTAAGTGAAAATGTACTGGGACATAATGTGTTTCTATTCTTCTGGGAATATACAATATTATCATGCAGTAGGTTATCCTTTCTTCTTTTCAGAAATCAGGGGTATGTTCTTTGAGTTGTTGCATTTTCTTTTGGTTTCAGAGACCACAGGGCTGGAGAAAAAGATAATCAGCTTGATAATTGCATGTCCAATCGTTTTCACAAATTCTACTAAGCATACCACAATGATTTTCATGGATTTAAGGAAATAAAAATTCCAGTAAGCTACTCATTGGCTCCTTTGTAGTTTTAGAATTTGTTGCATCATGCTTACAGATGGACTTCACTATTGTAAATTATTTGAAGTACACTCTCATTTAATTCCTATATAATAGTTTCCAGAATAAAAATCTTTAGTTAACTATTTGTAACTTTAAGAAATATTTATGTCTCAGACACATTTATAAACTATTAGTACCAATTAATTTCAATAATAAATTTTTTACTTGAAGTTTACTAAATTTTATCTCATTACATTTATCTTCATTTCTGTGTATATATACACACAAGATATTTTACAAAAGCAAATAAATAAAGTTACTATATATAAACTCTTGTGTCTTTGGGTCTCTAAATTTATATATTCATGATAATCATTGAATGTATAATACATATTGAATTTTATTCTGTTGTATTACAGGTAGTTACTACTACTCTTACCTCTGTAGAGATGACTCTGATCTTTGTATGGCTTACTTCTGGTTTTTATAACAATTTTTAAACAGGATTTTGATTGTGAAAGTTGAGGCCTAGATAAGTGGTGTTCTGTTAATGATGGAAAGTCCCTGTGATAACACCAGGTCTGTCTGAGAATGTGGTGCTCCTTCTTCAGTGCTCAGAAAGGAGCATGTTCCTAAAATAGTGCAATGAAGTTTTAAGATTCCCACTGATACAATGAATACCTTTGTTTCACAGCCATGATGAAGGTGATCTAAGATAGGGCAGCTCAAGGTCATCTCAAGTAATTTTTCATAATTTAATGCATGCTAGAACTTCACGAGACTGATCCCTAAATACATTATTTGTAAATTACAAATAAATATATATATATAGGTTTATTGAAAAGCCATAAATTAGCTCATAATCTACAATCCAAGCCATAAATTGTCCACGTAAAGTCAGATTCCATGTTTTTGACATTGAAAGTTATTACACTATTAAACATTAGCAATGCTGTGATCTGTGGTTTCCTTAATTTAGCTGTTCCTTGCATCTCCCATTTATGTAATGAATTATTGATATATTTAATTATGTATCTTGATAATATAGTGTTACAGTAAAATAAATGGAGATCAAGACCATAATTACTTGTACAGTAAATAATGTAATTGATTTCTGGCATTATATATCTAGTGTTATTTTCATTTCTAACTGATTTCATATAAGATAATTGAATAATTAATAATTAAAAGAGTGACAGGTTAGTTTTACTTTGATTTAATTTCCATAAGAATCAAATCAGGATTAGCAAATTTCTCATAAAGTTAAAACATGACACAAATAAAATATTTGGTACTATCTCTTTATAACCTGTAAATGGTAATAAGAGGCAATATTTAGTAACTTTTCTCATGTTTAAAATAATTTTCAAGTGTTAAAGCCTATATTTTTTCATCACAGAAAATAGCTCATAAAAGCTAATATGAACTCAAAAACATACAACTCCATTATTTCTGATATACATAAGAAAATCAACTACTATTATGTTCTAGGTATAGAGATAATCTTTTCAACATTGTAAATATAACAATGATAACCAACCAAGGATTAAAAAATGTGGTCCATGTTTCTGGTTGCTTTCTCCTTTAAGTCAATATTGCTGTCTTATAAACAGTTGCCATTAAATAGTCCTCCACTGAAAAAATGTTGCCCAATTAATAAATTACTGGGGAAAGAAGTCTATTTCAAGAAATCTGCAAAAGAAATATCAAACAAGGTAACCTCCCGCCTATTCCAGAAACATCATCATAACCAAATTAAAAGAATATTTCTTTTAAAAATGAAAATAAATGTATTCAAAAATTTTTTTATAGTATTATCTAATCCAGAGACACAAAATGAATCATTTTCAGTGAAATGGTGAATTACATTTTAAATGATGATGACTTAAAAACAGTTAATATATCTTCCTTTTGGTTCTAATTGCTCAATTTAAGGATTTTGTTTTTAATAAATTGTGAATAGCTTCTTGGTGGTGGTTGTAGTGATTGTTTCCATTTCTCAGTATTGGGATTTTTTCTGTTAAGAAACTGTGCAGGTTTCTGGTGCATGCTGCCTGTGTCTCTATTAGTTCATATTAATATCAGTCCTGTTTTCATTTGGTAGACACTACTTTCTGGGAATCATTTACAACTTCCAGATCTCACAATCTTTCTACCTTTGCTTCCACATAGATCCCAGAGGCCAGACAGAAAGGTGTTGGTAAAGACATCCCACTTAAGTTTGAGTACTCCCAAGTCTTTTATTCTCTACAAATTATCCAATTGTTCATATCTTTGCTAATTAAAATTTACTATAAGTAGAAGTTTCTCTGATTAGGGTCAAAGAATGTACTAATCTATGGGTAGAGCAATGTAGCATTAGGAGTTTTACTGTTATGTTCCTTTAACAGATTAATAGTAGTGGGTTTTACCCTAGGCCCACTCATGACCACTATTCTCAGTCTCTTGGTAACTTTAGCAGTGCCATGTATGGGTTCCAGGCCATTGAACAAGTCTCAAATACAATAAAAAAGTGGTTTGTTAAGTTCACAATATTTGTGCCATGATTGTGCCAGTATATCTTGTAGTCATATTTCATTTGGTCTCATGGTGTGTAGCTGAGTGAAATTGATGATTAATTTTTTTTTCCACCAGTATCATGGAATGTAATTTCCAGAATTTATGAATCCTAGTTAAAAGGATGATGTACCTAATTGGGCACTAGCTTATTTCTCATTATCAAAGTAAAAGTAAAGTGTTTATTCTGACCATCAAGTTATGAAGGGTAACCAATAGTCTTTGCAATAGCCTGTGGTGTTAGGGCAGGGTGTGTTTCGGGAAGTGGAGCATCCATGGGAATTTTTATCCCAATGACTCAACAATGTATAGCCCATTCTAGGCACTGGAGGTTTCACTTGGTGGCATAAGATGTGTAGTTAGGGCATTGTCTTCTGTATTTAGGATGACTCCATTTAAATTCAATTCGTATTTGCGTATGACTCAGGAAGCTTATACACAAGTAGTCTACATGGCTTTTAAAAGTTCTTTAGAGTTGGCACTCCCCAGATACCCTGGTCATGCATTCACCTTCCTATTTAACCTCATATCCCAGTTTCCCTTTTATCTCTTTATAACTATATTTATCTACGCTTCTTTGGATGATCCTCTCCACATTCCTAGTTTCTTACTACCTAACTATCCTCTGTGGTTTTTGTATTGAAACACAGTTATCTAAATTTTAAAGCCACCCTCCACATATAAGGGAAAGGATACTGTATCTGTTTTGTGGGGTCAGGATTTTTCCAGTTGGAATGATTGCTTCTAGCTCCATCCATGTATTTCAAATTTCATTTTTTCTTATCAGCTGAGTAATGTGAACTGTGTAAATATGCACATTTTTATTAGCCCATCAACAGTTGATAGAATCTGAGCTGTTTTGAATCACTGACTATTACGAATAAAGCAACAATGAATATGGATGTGTAAGCATCCTGGTAGTAATATATAGTGTCCTTTTGTTAATATCCAAGATTTGGATATCTGGGTCATGTGGTACATTGATTTTCAGCATTGTGATGGACCACCACAATGATTTTCATAGTGTCTGTACCAGTTTGCAAAATCACCAGCTATATCTGTTCTGCTTTACACTTATCCTTGCTATCATCTTCTGTCATTTGTTTTATTGATTTTGGCCATTTTGAATAGGGTAACATAGAATCTCAAATTAGTTTTCAAATGGATTCCATGATGGCTAACATTGTTTTCAAAGTATAAAGCCAGAGTTTTGCTGGGCAGTGTTCTCATGTTGGGGGTCTAGCAGAGCCTTTGTTTCTATTGAATATTATTTATCTTTGTACCTATGGAACTCCTAGAGTTTTCTTCTTCAATCCAACATTATAGTGTCTTTTTCTTGCCTATTAAATTAAGTAGAAAAAAATTGTTCTTTTATTATTTTGTCATCTCAATATGTGATAATTTGGAGGGACCATTCATTCACCATTACCATATCCAATTTTCTAGAAGCAGGCAGTAATCTCTAGTATACTTGTAGCCAGGGGATTACATAGAAGTTTGGACAAATGGTGTTCACATAAGAATTATAAATATCACAAAATTTGAGTCATTCCAGGCAACAAAACAAAACAAAACATGATCTGCTTGTTTAAAAAAAATAGAGCTTATTTTATAGGACATTTTTTGTAAGCATCATTCTACCCGTGTTTGAAGTTAAAATATTAAAGTGCTAACTACCAGTATCCCCGACCATGACCATGTTGATAGCTCTTTTTATTTTATCATGCATTGAAAATAAATTCTTAGATTGAACTATTTAGGAGGCCCCCAGGCAGTGGGACCGGGACCTGTCCTTAGTGCATGAGCTGGCTTTCTGGAACCTAGGACCTATGTGGAGACATTTTGCTCAGCCTTGGTGTAGGGAGGAGGGGACTGGACCTGCCTCAACTGACTCTACCAGGCTTGGCTGACTCCCCAGGGGAGACCTTGCCTTGAAGGAGGTGGGAATGGGGGGAGTTTTTTGGGGGAAGGCTGGGCGGTGGGAGGAGGGAGGACAGGGGAATCCGTGCCTGATATGTAAAATTAAATTAATTATAAATAAAATGAAATGAATTTCGGCCAACCAACCTGGCTAGTCTAATTTGAGGCCTGAGACACTGGAGGGAGCTCATGCCCAACACTGCCTGGATGACCGGGAAGCTGAGGCTGGATGATTGCCCACAGACCTAGAATAATAAATAGATAGATAGATAGATAGATAGATAGATAGATAGATAGATAGATAGATAGATAGATAGATAGATGATAGATAGATGGATGAATAAACAAGAAAGGAAGGAAGGAAGGAAGGAAGGAAGGAAGGAAGGAAGGAAGGAAGGAAGAAAGGAAGGAAGGAAGGAAGAAAAGAAGGAAGAAAGAAAGAAAGAAAAAGAAAGGAAAGAAAAATAAAAGAAAATTATTTCTAACGATATTCTGCTGCTGGGGCTTAATCAAATTTTCATCAGAGATGCTTCCTCCAGCAGCTGATAGGAGCAGATACAGAGACTCACAGCCAAATATTAGGCAGAGAGAAAAAGCCCAAATTGGAGATCTCCATCAAGTCCTTCCTCTTGGAGCTCAGGGATCCTTTTGGAAGAGGGGGAAAAAGAATTGTAGGAGCCAGAGGGGTTGAGGATATCAGGAGAACATGGCCCACTTAATCAACTAGGGAGGGCTCAAAGGGGCTCACAGAGAATGAAGCAGTAATCACGGAGCCTGTACAGCTCTGCACTAGGTCCTCTGCATATATGTTATGATTGTTAGCTTGGTTTTTGTGGGACTCCTAACAGTGGGAGTGGGGGTTTCTGTGTTTTTATGGATGTAGTTAACTTTCTTATGTTTGAGTTTTCCGTTTATCACCTTCTATAGGGCTGGATTTGTTGGTAGATATTGTTTAAATTTGGTTTTATTATGGATTATTTTATTTTTTCCATCTATGGTGATTGACAGTTTTTCTAGGTATAGTAGTCTGGAATGACATCTGTGGTCTCTTAGAGTCTTTAGCATATCTGTCTAGGTCCTTCTGGGTTTTAGAGTCTCTATTAAGAAATCAGTTGTAATTCTAATAAGTCTGCTTTTATATGTTACTTGCTCTTTTTCCTTTGCAATTTTATTATTCTTTCTTTGTTCTGTATGTCTAGTGTTATAATTATGATATGGTAAAAGGACTTTCTTTTTAATTCTGATCTATCTGGTGATGTGTACACTTCTTGTACCTTTACAGGCATTCCCTTCTATAGGTTAGGAAAATTTTCTTCTGTGATTTTGTTGAAAATGTTTTCTGATGATAGTTAGAATATGGCCTTACCTTTTTGGAGGAGGGGGTGGGTTGGGGGTTGAAGGCTGGGAGGAAGCAGGAGGAGGGATGAGAGAGGAGTCTGTGATTGTAATTTAAAATGAATAAAAATTTCTTAATAAAAATGTTTTTTTGAGCCATTGAACTGGGAATCATCTCCATCCTATATTCCTATAATGATTAGGCTTGGTCTTTTTATAATGTTCCAGATTTCCTGAATGTTTTGAGTCAGGAATTTTTAGATGAAAATTTCCTTTGAGTTATTAATTTCTTCCATCATATTTTCAATGCCCTAGATTCTCTCTTCCATTTCTGTGTTTGACTGGTAAAACTTGCCTCTGTAGTTTCTGTTTGGATTTCTAAAATTTTCATTTCCAGAATTCTCTCAGTTTGTGTTTTCTGTATTGATTCTATTTCAATTTTTGTCTTGAAAAATTTTATTCATTTTCTTCAATTGTTTTTGTTTTCTTGGGCTTAAGGGATTTATTCATCTCCTATTTAAGGACCTCTATCATCTTCATAGAGTTGGTTTTTAAGATCTTTTTCTTGTGCTTCGACTAATGTTAGAATATTTAGGGTCTGCTCTGGTAGGTTATCTGGGCTCTAGTGGAGACATGTTGTCCTCCCTGGCTGTTGGTGATTGTGTTTTTTATATTGGCACTTAGGCATCAGTGTTTATGGTGATTGTAGGTATAGGTGTCAGTTTCAAAGTTTGTCTTTGCAGGTTGAGTTTTGTTCCCTGGTTTCTGTTTTCTCTGGATTTTCATAGAATGTCATGGCTGTGTGTTGCCTGTTTTACTGACATGCTCAGCTGGTGTGTTCACAAGGAATGACCACTGTCGTGGGAAGCTGGGATACTAGGGTAAGTTGGGGAAAGGAAGGTTGGATCAGAAAGGCTTATGATCCCTTGGGAATGGTGTTAAAGAGGAAAGAGAGATTTCATTGAGTTTCCTGGGACAGAACTGGGGGTGAGACAGGGAGTATTGGATCTCAAGAGCAGAAGAAGAGATGTGGTTCCTTTAAGCTACTTGTTGTCCTGGGAAGAGGACCTTTGGGTTAGCCTGGAGTTCCTCCTGGGGTTGGGGTCTAGGACAAAGAAATGAGTCGGGGCAGGAATGTTAGAAAATATTTGTGGAATGTACAGGAGATGGGAGTGGGGGGAGCAGGGAAGGCTGCTGAAGATGAGACCGGGGTTGGATGGATTGGAACAGTGAGAAAAGGTCTAAGGGCAGTGTGCTTGGTTTTCTGCAGGTATGTCCTGTGGATTAGCAGGGAGTATCTACTGGAGCTGGGGGCTGCGACAAAGCAATTGAGTAGAAGGAGGAAGGATAGGAGAAAATGGACTGTGCGATCTACAAGAGATGTGGGCCGGGAGGAAGGAAGGCTGCAGCCAGTGTTCTGTTGCAGTGCTGAGGGTAAGACTGGTGGATTGGATCTGGAAGGGAGGAGGGGTTATTAAATGTCTTCAGTCAGCTTACCTGTCTCCCATTCTGTTTACATGGTGTGTTCCCAGTCAATGCCTGCTGGCGTCAGAGGCTAAATAATGGAATGAGTTGGGGGAAAAAAAGGTTGGGTGAGAAGATACTTGTGATTCCTTAGGGATGAGGTCAGATAGGAGAGACCACAGTGGGTTTCTTTCACAGTGGGAGCTACATGAAAAATATAAATTATAATAAATGCTGGAGGATTGTGATAAAAAATGAGGCCTAAAAATTAAAAATAAATACTAGCAAGTATATTTAGGGTAGAATTGAAATGTCAGCATTGGAAAATAGACTCATACAGAAAAACAAAGTGGTCTGCTTTGATTTATAGGGGAACAAATTTTTTTTTAAAAAAAGAAAGAACTAATAGAATGCTGTTATTGCCTGGTGTATTGAGAAATAAACTTCTGCGAAGGAAGTTGGATGAAGCAAGGGGAGATTAATAGAAAATGAAATCATGTAAGTGCAAGTTGGTCCATTTTCACAGGGTCATTGAAAGTGCTCCGTATTTTCTTTTGAGCAAATAGTGAAACACTAGAAGATTTGAGCATATATGTTACATTATGGCTGTTGAATAAGACAATACTGTAAAGGAAAAAGTGGTGGAAGCTGAAAGATCCTTTAAGAAGTACGGTGAATGACATGGGTGAGCGGTGACAGGGATGAGAAGATTGTGGATGCCATGCAGGTTTAGAGCAGTAGCAGGATTAAATTCTATCTAATTTATTTAAAAAAGAAATGAGTCAAAAATTTGTGGTAGGTAAGGTTAGTAACAGGAAAATAAACTTTAAAATAACCTAATGCTTGTTAAAAGATGAGTGATGTTAATACTTTCCTACATCCATATAACACATATCAGCATAGTAATTGCATAACAAAAATGTTCCAAAGATGCCGACATGAAGCAAGGTGAATGATGCAGTCATGAGTAATAAATGAAATCTGTATGTATGACATCGTAGAGTATTAAATATAAATACTGTGAAAGATAATAATTTTTTATGATCATCAATGTGAAGGAATAAAATGAAACTTATAAGATGTAAAGGTAGGCACTTCTCATTTTCCAATACAATTTTAAGAAAAATGTCTTACTAACAATTATAGAATGGATCTGTACCAATACAGTAAGATAAAGGTTAGAAGTGAGAAACTCATAGTTGACATGAGGCTAAAGGTGAAATGTCACCTTTTTTTTTCACCTTCTCATTTCTAGGTCAACATCTCAGCACTCAGGGAGGAAGAAGGAAAATCATGAATTTGAGGCCGTGAAATTATATTTGTGAACTACATACAACATGAGACAAATATGTGTATATGATAATTACATGTGTAGACATATACATGCATATTGTGTGTATGCATATATACATACATGGAAAAGACAAAGACCTCAGCCATTCTTTTCATTTTTTATGCTAAGGACACTGGGCATTTTCAGAGAAGGAGTGGTGGATAAAACTTGGGGCTGGCCGGGCAGTGATGGCACACGCCTTTAATCCCAGCACTTGGGAGGCAGAGCCAGGTGGATCTCTGTGAGTTCAAGGCCAGCCTGGACTACCAAGTGAGTTCCAGGAAAGGCACAAAGCTACACAGAGAAACCCTGTCTCAAAAAAACAAAAAAACAAAAAACAAAAAAAAAACCCTTGGGGCTGGAGAGATGGCTCAGAGGTTAAGAGCGTTGGCTGTTCTACCAGAGGTCCTGAGTTCAATTCCTAGCAACCACATGGTGGCTCACAACAATCTATTATGAGATCTTGTGCCCTCTTCTGGCCTGCAGGCATACATGCAGACAGAGTACTGTATATGTAATAACTAAATAAATCGTTTAATAAAATAAAACTTATAAAAAAAGAATATAGAAAACTAATATTTAGCTTATTTTGTACAAAGCTGCCAAGCACACACCAACACAGACAATAAGGTCTCTTCAGGAACTGGTGTTGGGAAACTGAACTTAATCATGTAAAACAATGACTCTATCTCCCACAATATATGAAAATTGAAAAAAAAAACCTGAGAAACTAGAACATAAACATAAAACTATAAAAGTATCATAATAAAACAAATTGACGAAGTTCTCAGAGAGTATTCTGGGCAATGAATCTTTGAATGTAGCTCAAGAAACACAGACAACAAAAATACTCACAAACTGTAAGGAGAGACCTGACTCGCTAAGTTGCCCTATGATCTCCTCAAGCACATTGCTTGCACACACACACACACACACACACACACACACACAAACACACACACACACAAACACACACACACACACACACGTGCACAAACACATAAATAAATAACAATTAAAAAGTAAATAAAAATTTATATCGGAATAATAAGCTTCTGTAGAAAAAGTGACAGTTCCTAGGGTGGAAAGACAGCATACAGCATACCAAGATACCTCCAGACAACACATCTAATGGGAACAAACATCCAAAAGGCATAACAGTAAAAATACCCAAATAGCAAGAAAACAATGAGATAAAGGGTAATCTTGCCATACGGATCCACAGCATCACTACTGGGTACCTATACAAAGAACTTACATTCAAATGAACAGAAGACATTTATGACTATATATTTGGTACTAAAATTTTCCACTTCACAAATGGGAACAGATACAGAGATTCACAGCCAGACATAATGCAGAGACATTCTCAGTGAGAGTTCTCCATCAAATCCCTCCCCTAAAAGCTCAGGGAGAAAAAATGTAAGAATCAGACAGCATGGAGGACAGTGGGAGAGCAAGACCCTCTGAATCAACTAAGTGAAGTCATGAGCTCCCAGATACCCAAGAAGCAAGCATAGGGCTTCCATGGCTCTGTATCAAGTTCTCCGTTTGTATATTTTAGATACAAAATCAGTAAATTTATGAGATTCCTAACACAAGAACAAGTGCAACTCTGACTCTTTCGTCAGCTCGGGGCATTCCTCCTCCTTTTGGATTGCCATGTCCAACTTTAATATTTTATTTTGTCATGTTTGGTTGTTATCTCTTAGAAACCTGTTCTTTTCTAATGAGAGACAGAAAGGGAGTGGATCTGATGGGGAGGGGATTCTTTGAGGAACTGAGAGGAGGAAATACAATCAGGATATATTGTATGAGAAAAGAATCTATTTTCAGTAAAAAGAAGAGAAATGAAAAAAATCTAAAGAGTTTGAACACAAAGTCAAGAATAGAAACAAGAAACCAAGAGAAAGATCATCAAAGCATATGAAGTTAAACGTATATGAGTGGAGTACATTTACAAAATCTATTGTCCATCATGATTATTGTGTTTTTATAATCACCAGGACACATTATTTGATGTTTTCTTATAATACATACAAATAATTTTAAGCAGTAGGGAATGTGGTAACTAAATTGATTCATTCTATAGTATCTATTCAAATCATCACATGGGTGGCAAATATATACAATGTTTAATTGCCAATTAAAAGTGTAAGATCAGAATGAGCTTGTGAAGTGGTTTAGCAGCGAAAAGCACTTGTTCCAAGTTGATATTTCCTTGAACTCTCAAGTTGAAATGAGCAAACCAACCTCCACATGTTTTTCTCAGACCTCATAAGCATTCTGCACTACTCTCTCTCTCCCCACCCTCTCTCTCTCTCTCCCCACCCTCTCTCTCTCTCTCTCTCTCTCTCTCTCTCTCTCTCTCTCTCTCTCTCTCTCTCTCTCTCTCTTTCTCTCTCTCTCTCTCTCTCTCTCTCTCTCTCTCTCTCTCTCTCTCTCACACACACACACACACACATATATACACTAAATGTCAAAATAAGTTAAAAATGTATTTAAAGTAAAAGTGAAGTATATAATTGTTTTCTTATTTTTATTTATACTTGACATTTATAGTTTTATTTTGATGTTACCCATGCTTTGAGTTTTATAAATTACCATCTATTAGTAAATGCTGTCGTTACTGTGTATGTTTTAAAGTCACTAAGAAATTACACTTAAAGTATCTCCAGGCAAGATAATCTTTGCTCTTAACACACAAATCTCATTTTGACACATGATCTATCTCAAATGATGAGTGACTTCAATGACTAAGCCTAGTAATGTTTACTGCACTTGACAAAAAGTAGCATCCCAGAATGTAAAGATGCAGAAGTACTAATTCTGAAAAAAAAAATGCAACATGGAAAGATAAACAGAAGAAAAATAGAAACAAAATTAATAGAGACTTGGTTTTGCTTCTTCGAAATGAAGAGAAACCCTGGTGTAGCTGGCAGTGTGAACGTACCACAGCTTTCTCCTCTGCTGGGCAGTCGTTAATCTCAGGGCTATCTAGAATACCATTCTCAGAGAAATGCACTCTTCGACAATCTCCCCTTTTGAGGTGCTGGGTTTCTGCCACACATATTGTTTTGCTTTTTCTGAGCCGATTCTCATTTTTCAATCAGTTCCACACTTTGCCTTCTCATTTCTGGCTGCCAGCCTGCGCTTGCCTGCCTTTATGTTCCCAAACTACGGCTCTCTTTTCTTCCAAATAGTTTTCTATTTCTATAAAGTTCTGGAAACATGATTTTCCCAGAGGCTTACAGCATAACAAATATTAGGTGAGCTCATTAAATAAATAGTTTGTTGTTTGATAGTTTTTCTTTTTACTTACTTTTACTATACTATTTTAATTACTTTGAACATTTAAACTTTTTTTTAGATTATATCATTTGCTCAAATAGTTTTGTTATATTAAAGGCCAATGCTGCTTAATTTTCAACACCAAAATTCTGAAAAAAATAATTGTCAAGGAAAAATGGAAAGAAAGTAATGATATTTGAATATGTTCCATTTGACATAGTATAAAACAATATTATGTTACTAGGGTTACTAGTAATGTCAAGGACTGAAAATTCAAACTTAAGTGCCCCCCCCATAACTCTCAATGATAGAAATAGATGTCTATGTCAGCTGTTGGCTTTCTTTGGGGGTCATGGGGATACTCCTGTTTTACATTTTCCTTATGTGGCTTATAGACAACTGGATGACTTTTTCTTTCTTTACAGAGTCTTCACTCTATATGTGTCCATCTCCAAAAGTACTTTTCAAGCCAGTTATGGTGGTACACATCTGCAAACAACATGTTTGACCCTGAGGCAGGAGGATCACTGTGAATTTGAATGCTATCAATTAAGTAACATGCCAGTCAGAACAAAATAGCAAGATACTGGATAAATAAATTAATTAATTGAACAAATAAATTATTTATTAATAAAATGTTTTTTTTCCTATTAACTTCTATTTTCTGGTTTATTCACAATTTCAAGTAGATAACTTTTTAACTTCCTCTCTTGGATCTCATTTTGTATGTGGGTATTTGTGTGAAATACTTACCTTGCTACTGTTAACAAAATATTTGACAAAGGAAACTTAGTATTTCCCATCAGAGTCTTGATGCCCTTGCTCATAGAATCCCTCTTCTCCCTCTTCAACTGGAATCCTGGACCTTGGCCTGGTGTTTGGCTGTGGATCTCTGCATCTGCTTCCATCAATTACTGGAGAAAGGCTCTATGATGACAGTTAGGGTAATTCACTGACCTGATTACTGGGGTAAGCCAGTTCAGGCACCCTTTCCACTATTGCTAGTAGATAACCAAACTAAACTAGTGAGAACTTATGAAATTTAGATGAACAGCTGTGGAGCCTGTGTGGGACTGGACTAGGCCCTCTGCATAGCAAGACAGTTGTGTAGCTTGATCTGCTTAAGGGGCCCCCTGGCAGTAGGATCAGAATCCATCCCTAATACATGAGCAGGCTTTTTGGAGCCTACTACCTACGATGGGACACCTTGCACAGCCTTGGTGCAGGGGGAGGGGCTTGGACCTGCCTCTACTAAATGTACCTCCCATGGGAGGCCTTACCTTCTTGTAGGAGGGAATAGGGGGTAGATTGGGAGGGGAAGGCTGGAGGGGCAGGAGGAGGGAATAGGGGGATCTTCGATTGGTATGTAAAATGAATAAGAACATTTTCTTAATAAAAAAAAATTAAAAAAAGAAACTTAGGAAAGAAGGGTTTGTTAAGTTTATATTTGTAGAGAATAGAGTTATGGTGGCAGGGATGGAATGGTGGCAGATAAGGTATGGTCACAGTGACTAGTCACATATCATCCAGAAATTACAAAGTGACAAATGCTATTTCTCAACTTCTCTTTTGCATTTTCTTCAGTTAAGGACCCCAGGCCATGGAAAGATTGAACACACATTTAGGAAAGGTTTTCCCTTCTCAATTAATATAATGTAGATAATCCATCCCAGACATGGCCAGAGATTTGAATCTAGATCCTGTCAAATTGATAATAGTATCCACCATGGTATCTTTTCTAAAACTATTATAAGTTCCTTCAGGTCTATATGTGAGGCATGAAATTCAGGACAGGAAGGTAGAAGTCTATATTACTTTCAATAATCAATAAGATATCTGTTTTAAGGAAAATTTGTATTTGGCTACAATCTTGATCATTCCCCGCCCATACGTATTAATGGACATAGCAGAGATGAATTGTAGTCATTTTCTATAGCCTTTCTAACAAGTTTGCATAAACTTGGTGATGTATAATAATAAAAATAAATTATTAGATTATAGTTTTAGAAGTCAACATTCCAAAAACAATCTACTAATTCTACAACAAGGCTATCGGCACACTAGGAGTCTTATTAATTTATAAGAGAGATTCCATGTCCTTGCATATTCCAACATCCACACTCTATAACAAGTCAATATTACTATTTGTTTTATCATTTATTATCATTGTTACATCATGAGATGGACTAACTAGTGAGTGAAGTGTTGCCAAGATGGCCAAAACCTGATGAAGCATTCAACAAGAACTCATCACTATTCCCAATCTGGCTATGTGCTTGTATAAATTAGAGAAAGCAGCATCTGGAAATCCTGATGTAGCTCATAAGAAATCAAATGTGTTATGAATATTTCAGCAAATGCTTGGCTGCAGATAAATATGAAGAACAGTAAACACAAGCAAAATCTGCAAAGAGCCTCCACTAAACATGGTACAATTTTGCATGAGGGAGTCTGGAAGGTCCTGTCACAGCCACTCAGCAATGCAGATTAGGGAAGGAAGACATTAGCAGACTCTACTACACTGCGCTGCTTGTTTGTCCTATCACTCTGTAAATGTATTGAACATTTGATTACATTGTTTGCAGACTGCCTACTGCCTTCAAGTAAGAGACGGGCATAATGTCTTCCTGATTGTCTCTATACACAATTTTCTACTCCCACTTCGGTGATTATGACCTATGGTCTTAAAATATCTACATTTAACCATGGTGCTGCGGTTGGGTTTCACTTACACTTTAATAATCCTAATTTAAAAATTCTTCCACAAATTGACTGATTCAGCATTGACCATTCAAGTGAGATCAATAGACACAAAATTTACAAGAATAAATTTCAGGTATATTTAAAGTTGCAATCACTTGTCCTGTATTTCTCCTTTAGAAAATAATATTAATATTTTAATTGCTATAATCTCTTCTTCGCATTTTTACAACCCAAGGAATTATTTTTATGATAAGATATGAATTTTTTTATAAATATGAAATCAATATCAGTCACAAACTATTGCTAAAGTTATAAAAGCAAGAAAAAGAAAACTTTTTCACAGTACTTCTAAAACAGCCATTTTATTCTAGCAGTTGGTGAACTGTTGCTTATTCAGACAATCTACAGCAAAAATCTATTTTTGCTTGAAATATGTGAGAAATGCTAGCCTGAAAAGGTACTTGTCATGAAGTTATGTACAAATGAAAATATGAGCTAAGAATAACTGTACCATCTGAACCATAATTATAGAGCAATGTTATAATCTAAATCTCCAGTAACTTTCTAGAAATATTTTTTAAAGCTGTAAACAACTTTTAATACTTTCAAAGTATTTAAACGTATTCCAAAGTGTCAACTCTTTTAAAATAGCTTTTTGTATGCTTGTTTAACTTTAGGTTTATGAGCAAGTGAGGTGCGGATTAAGACAGTATCTGAATTAAAATATAAGCTGTGAATATCTTTACTAAGGAGATTGGTAATTGCAATAATATATGTACCAAAGTTTCAAATTACAGTGATTTATAGCAACACAGATGGAAATGTAACATATTAATGTGTGAATCATTTATCATCAACTTACAAACTAAATACCATCAATAATAATCAATATGAAAATTAATCATAGTATTGAATTAGAGCAAGTATATTTGTTTGTGTATATACTCAAGACCTAATTAGAATGTCAAAATAATTATAAGAGGTGTATTTTATCTTGAAAATAAATAAATAAACTTGAAAAATTAAATATGACTACCATTTTTTTAATCTTGAAAATGTTATCTTTGAGAATGTACATAGTGTAGTTGGAAGTTTTCCTGTGTCTGCCTGGCCCATGTCAGAACAAATCTCTCACCCACAGTCCTGCAGCCTTTTATAAAATAAGCACACAGAGGGTTAATATTATTTATAACTGCTTAGCCATTAACTCAGGCTTATTACTGACTAGTTCTTACACTTAAATTAACCCATAATTCTTATCTATGTTTAACCACATGGCTTGATACATTTTCTCAGTTCTGCCTTGTCATCTTCCCTCCTTTGTGTCTGGTTGGCAGATCCTGATTCAGCTCTTCCCAAAATTCTCCTCATCTGCTTGCCCCGCCCATACTTCCTGCTGGGCTACTGGCCAATTAGCGTTTCATTTATCAGCCAATCAGAGCAACACATATTCACAGCATACAGAAAGACATCCCACAGCAACATAGTTTTGAGAAAGGTTTTCCATGATACAGATATCATGTGAATAAAATAGAAGAAAACACAGGTTTTATCTGGAAAAGATTTTGTGAAGAAATTAAAACACTCTTCAAAATGGCAGGGAAGTGCCACCCATGAAGCCTTGACAATATGGCTTCCTAAGCACAGCCTTGAAAATGACAACACCAAGAGACATGATATTAACCTGGAAGCAGGGAAATCTCACAGGACCCCATCCATAGACATGCAACCAAAGACCACTGAGAAAAAGGAGAATTAGTCTTTTCCAGGAATTAGCATTTTATTTGTTTATCCAATAACCAATGGGTCAGTTCTGAAATAATATACATACAAACAACACTAAATAGAGTGAGCAGGTTGTATTTATTTATTTGCCAGCAGTATGTATATGTGTTTGTTTGTACACATGTATAAATATCATATATATGTATACACACACATATATATGTGGAAATTGTGTAATAATATATTAATTAAATAATTAAAATTTAAAACATCCTCTAAACAAAAAGGAAAAAAGGATTGTAATGTATTTTGCAGGCAAATGCTTAAGGTGAAACAGAATGAACCTGTCTACACTTAGCTTAGTTCCTGATGTCCTTTTATTTAATTCGCAATCTGTAAAAATGCCACTAATTTCTGAACCTTTAACACAGCAATAGAGATGACTCAAATGCTTTACTTAGGTGGTTGACCTAAAGATCCCCACAATAACAGATTCAGACTATTTCATGATGGTCAACAGACTTGTATGAATTTAATATATTCACAGTTAACTCTGAAAAATTTAAGGTTTTAAATAATGAGAACACTCATGAATCATATTTAATTTGATTTAACTACTAGATTATTCTTATAATTAATTCTAATCAAAAGTGATTTTCTACAATAAACTTTCTAAAACATATTTTTAGAGTATTTTTATTATGTTTGCGTTGCACTTGTTTAAGGCATTGTCAAAAGTTTATGGAGAACACATACAATCATTTTCTATACAAATAACACATTTCACACAGTATTTAAAAATTATGAAGTTTTGATGTATTAACAAATAGCAACTACAACACAATTAATTTTAGACTAAAATTTATATTTTGTTTTGATATTAACCAGTATTTCTGTAATCAATCAATTATGGCAAATTAATTTGTCCTTTGTGTTTATAAAACTTACCTTGTATTGTATTTCAGCATAATAATGCCACTAATTAAGAGTACAAAATAATTTGTTATTTAAAATGCTACAATTTCAATTTATATATGTAGTTTGTATAGTATTATAATGAAAAAATAACATTCTTACTTAATACAAGAGTATATATGTATATATATACACATAATACAAGTGTTTGTATATATAATATATGTATATAATTTTAGGGAAAAGAGTAATATAGAGGTTTTGTTTTTTTCTCTGCTGTGAGAATATTCAAATCTCATCTTCAACTACGACAAAGATGTTAAGAAATGCTTCTGAATATTAAATAAGTCATATAGATAGGAGATGAGGACAGCGCTTGCCTAAGTAAGTGTTCCAATCACTCAAGAGAGTACCACTTAACTTACAGGTATGGCTGCCTTTCTCTTTGTCTTTGACTTTCTGAGTTAAGAGTCAGGGGAAAAATAATAGCATTTCCATCCTGACTAGGTGGAGAACTCCCAAAAGAAGAGATATCTTTTACTAAAAAGGGCAAGAAACTGTATATATAGCTTTGGTTAATCTGTCAGTCACCCCACCATTCACATCATTGTCCTTAAATTTAACAAGTGGGACAGCTGAGTCTGTGAAGATTTTGGTGACCAAGGGAAGGTATGGATCATCCATTAGCTATGTATTTTTTTTCAAAAAAGATGCTACTCATTCCAAAGTGACAGGAATGTAAAGCAGAAAGTGTAGGAGGCTGTCCACTGACACATCAGGGACTGCATTATATGTTAACTCTTTTTCTTTAAAGTTGTCTCAATAAATGGAAACAGAATCTTGAGAACTAAGGTAAATTCATTTCTAGATAGAATAAATTTAGTTAATCTAGCAAATGCGTACAATGAAAGGGAAGAGTAAGCTACCTTTAGCAACCCTTAGAAAGAATGCATGCAGTTATCCTCATGAAAGCTGGTGGAGTAAAGGAATGTGTTGGAGAAAAATAAAATAAAGTAACTGCTGTGGGATGGTCTGTATGTCAAATGTGTTGCTGATTGGTCAATAAATAAATCACTGATTGGCCAGTGGCCAGGCAGGACGTATAGGCGGGACTAACAGAGGAGAATTGAGAGAACAGGAAGCTGGGTGAGGGAGACACTGCCAGCCGCCATGATGACAAGCTGCATGTGAAGATGCCGGTAAGCCAGGAGCCATGTGGCAAGGTATAGATTTATAGAAATGGATTAATTTAAGCTGTAAGAACAGTTAGCAAGAAGCCTGCCATGGCCATACAGTTTGTAACCAATATAAGTCTCTGTGTTTACTTGGTCAGGTCTGAGCAGCTGTGAGACTGGTGGGTGACAAAGATTTGCCCTGACTGTGGGCAAGGCAGGAAAACTCTAGCTACAAGTAACTATTACAACCTTTTTTCCCTTTAGGTTATAATACAATCACACCACTTGTCCCTTACCTTTTCTCTTCTTTAATATTTCCATTTACCATTTCTTACTATTATAATTCTGTGGTCTCTTTTTTCATTAATTATTACTACATTCAGATATATTCCTAAATATAACCTATTTTGTCTGCATAATGTAACATTTTCAGGACTGACCATTTGGTATTAGATAATCAGCTGTTGTGCTCTTCCCTGTGAAAAGCTAATCTTCCCACTTTCTGCATTCTTTAGTAGCCTGTAGTTCTTTGTCAAGGTTTGAGGTCTTGCGGTCTTTCCCCTATCCACATTGGCATGCCTATTGCTGTTGTCCTGTCCAGCTTATGTTTAGGTAGTCATGTTGGTGAGACATGAGTGTAGCATCTGTCATGCTAGGAGACACAGTCTCATAGCAAACTCTCTTATCTTTCTAGTAGCATGTAAATGGATGCAACTAGAAACAGCACATGTACCGCGTTTCATTATGGTTTCATCATTACTTTTAAAAGTTACTAAGCAACCACCAACAAGGAAACTGAAACTTCATCAAGCAAACTTGTTTTTGTAAGAGATGAAACCACACCCATATCAAAAAAGAAACAAAGCAATGATCCCTTTTTTCTTTCCTGGTTTCTTCAGTGACTCAAGAACTGCAGTATATACATGAACATTTGGAACCAGGAGCCTCAAATGAGAGAACATGAAAGTGTGTCTTTCTGGGCCTTAGCTATCTCACTCAATATGCTATTTTCTAGTTGCAACCATTTACCTGCTAAGGTTGTGCTTTCGTTTTTCTTTACAGCTGAATAGTATTTCATGGTGTATAAGTACCATGTCATTATGCCAGAATGACTACTTTCTAAAAGTTGCTAAGCAACCAATGACAAAATGCCCACTGAAGTCACTGGCAATTGCACTATCGACAAGACCTAAATGAAATAACAGATATTGAGGAGTCTTGTGATTTGATTTTTCTGAAATAAATCTATAAAACAGTAGTAGACAAAAGTTGAACCAGTCTGGAATATGTATTATAAATACAGAGCTAGGGCAATTTGTAAAATATTACATTCCTATAATTCTAGGAAGAAATCCAGTGAAAATATAAATCTTTGCAACAAACTAGTTTTAACAACAGGTATAGTGTTTATTATGTTTTCAAAAAAAGCTTTGCTCACAAATACAATTAAAACAAAACCAGGATAATTCCCCCCTAGGAAACCTGGTGATTCACACACATACACAAATAGCTTTTGTGCTGTGTGTAAACTTTTGACATAAGAACTTTGTGTGGAGATATATGTTGTTTTGTAACTGTCATGTCTCTAGCCCATTCATTTCTTCCAAAACTTTGTTATAGATTCTTTACAACTTATGTATTAGTTCTTCACTGATGAACAAAATATTGCAGTCCTTAATATTTCATGCCTTTATAATTGCACACAGCATACACGTGATTTAAAGTTCATTGGCAATCATAACATTTTGGTGATTATTTAAACTCCATAAATATTTTCATGAAAGTCCCATCATAAAGACATTTATTTAAATGAATCTAATTAGTATAATGTTTCAGATTCATTAAGCCTAATTTATTCAGTTACTCCTTTTGATGTATCATCATTTAAAAAATTAACACAAACACTTAAACTTGCAAAATAAATTTGCCAATTGATTGTACTTAACTTCAAGAAACTCTGATACATATTGCCAAAATTAATTTTACTTGATTTGATTTATTGCTTTTTGCATAGATTAAGCTACCATGTGTGGCTTGAAAACTAGCATGCTATTAAATAGAATCTACTAATTCTGTCATTATCCTGAAACTAGAAACTCCAATAAGATGACATTAGATCATTTATCATATCTTAGATATATGATCCATGAACATATACACATCCCTTCCCAAAGGTAGATTTCTTCCCCCCTCAAGGGTTTTTATAAGAAGAGTTATCATAAAAATCAGAAGTTTTTCCACTGACCCAAGATTTATAATCAAATGGCAAGCGTATTCTCAAAAACTAAATTAGAACCATCTCCATTATGCCAAGAGTTATGAAAACACTCTTGTCAGCAGCTCCATATTCTCAATGAATTAACCCATTGCTCCGTTTTGATGGACATTAAGATGCTTCCGAGTTACCAGCTGATACTGATGTGAAAAACTGAATTCATCTCCAGACATCAATAGTTGTTTACAGTTCTTATGACTTTAACCAGAGTGTACTGAGTCAAAATGGTAGGATGAAGACCAACTTGGATTGGATGGGTCTTTAGTTGCTTCAGTGTTTAATTTTAGCCCTTTCATAGCTTTATCTTATCTTTCTTGATTGTGCATATTTTAGTATGCGAAATTCAATTTAAAAAACAGAAACGAATCTATTTTCAGAATTATTATTTTCCCATATATTTTTTATTATCATAGATACATAGCTTATCAATTCACATCAATATTGGTATTAACTAACTTGTTTCTTACAAATGCTTTATCACTATATTTTTCTCAATTTTGTGGAAATATCATAGTTTATTAGTTGTTCTGTCTCCGGATCCTTAAATTATCTTCAGTGTCTTTCAGTTACAAATAATGCTGTATGAATAGTCACTGAAATAACAATTTTATGTTGTTGAAGGCAAATTTTCAGAACCAATTTTCAAAATGGAAAGGGTAGTCTGGTAACACTATGTTCATAATTTTATTACATACTCACCAGTTGTTTTCCAAGAGAATTGTACACATTGCCAACACTTTCATAGAGCAACACTTGCATGCTGTTGTCTCATAGAGATGTATCAAAAGCACACGTCAATATGTAATTTTTTTTTTTTTTTTTTTTTTTTGGTTTTTCGAGACAGGGTTTCTCTGTGTAGCTTTGCACCTTTCCTGGAACTCACTTGGTAGCCCAGGCTGGCCTCGAACTCACAGAGATCCGCCTGGCTCTGCCTCCCGAGTGCTGGGATTAAAGGCATGCGCCACCACCGCCCGGCTATATGTAAATATTTTTAATCTTCACCACACAGTTATAAAGCGTCATTTCAGAGGAGTGCACATTATCATTTCTTCCATTGTAGACAAGTCACACCACACATTCTGTCATTTGTTCAGTGACCAAGTGAACAACTGTCCTTTTAATGTCTTATTCTGAATTGTATCCATGCTTCCCATGGATTTACTGGTCTTTAGAAGAACACTTCAAGAATTATTTATAGACGTCTCCATTGGGACTGAGCTCTACATTTGTGCATTTTTTTCTTTTTTGTAATGTTCTCCACCTAAGACTCAGTGAATGTTGCAGAAGAGGGAATACAAAGATTGTAAGACCCAGAGGATCAGACAGTGGCTGTAAGACTGTGTCTCCTGGAAATGTCAGAAGCTGCAAACATAACTTCTAACCAACATGACTGTTTAAACGTGAGATGAACAAGGATAACAACAGTAGTTATGCCAAAAGGAAAGTGAGAGGAGAGACAAGGCATCAGCCCCACACCAAGATTTATAGGTAACTAAGGTATGGTGAGGTGGGAGAATTTTTCTTCTCCAGGTTAAAAAAAAAAATTGGTTACCCAATACTAAATAGTCTTACCTGAAAACATGTACAAACAAAATTACAGAGGCATGTCAGAGTTAGGATTATACATGTATATACATGCATATATAATAGAATAATATATAATATATAATAATATATACATGACAAAATAATATAATAACAATTAAAGGAAAAAGAGGCCATGGATTTCAAAGAGTGAGAGGAGGAATATCTGGGGATGCTTTGAAGAAGGAAAAAAAAGGAAAAATTAGGTCATTATATCCAAATCTAAACCATAAAAGAATATTTATCAATGAGAACTATTAAATTTTACCTGTAATGGTTTACAATGTGTATTACAATATTTTCTCCAGGTTGCCAATTATCTTTTTATAACTTGATTTTTAATATTTTAAGTATACTTACATCATTTGCCCCTTCCCTTACTTCCCTCTGAAATTTCCTCTCTACTCCTTCTCATGTTCATAGCTTCCATTGTTATTGTTTTGTATGTATTTTAAATACAGAAATATATAATTACAAGTGTCTCAGTCTTTTCAACGTTACCTGTGTATTTAGAGTTTTAGGGTTGACTGCGTGCTATTGGGTAATCAAATGAATAGGCTCATCTTGGAGAAGACAGGATTCAAACCAGCTTAGACTCATTTGCTTTTTGATGTTCTGTGAAAAGTCTGAAATGTCCAGTAGTCTGCAGGACATCACATTCATTGTGGCATACATGACATATTGTTATTTTTTTTATTTCATTTTTGCATGATGTGATATAGAAGCAGAAACTCATTGCTTCTAAAGTGTTGAATAGTCCTTTGCTTTGGTTTATCATATTTAATTTTTTTTTAACCAATGATGAATCTTATAATTTAACCATATTCTTCACTGAAACTGGATTTCCAAATCAAGGTCTACACATACTTCAAACTGCTTCATACCCCTTTTATAGAATCTCTAAGTTCCAAAATCTGTTCTACTGTATTCATTAACAAATGAGATTTTCTCTCTCTGTAGCTAACACAGGTCTGTCTTCTCTCCACTAACTTCTCTCTATTTCAATGTGTAGCAGTTCTTCAATTTTTCTTTGATCTTTAAGAAGAAAATATTTGTGCAGAACAATGAATGGTGATATTCAAAAGTTTTTTTGTATGTGTGGTGTAAAGTTAATCATTGTTTCTTTTACTTTTGCTATACTATGGGTTTTATATAGGGTTATGTCTTATCCCACTGCTCTATTTTTGAACTATTTTAAGAGTTGTGGTTCTATTTATCCCTTAGAGACTTAACTACCTGTAATACCTAGTTAATATGTTTTATTATAAATGATGATAGCAATATTATAACTATTAATTTTTATCTTCTCATTTTCTATAACAATAGTTATGCTATGAATAGTTTATTTTATTACCTCTTGTAGGTCTAAAGGCTCCACTCTGTAGTTTGTCTTATTTAAATTTCCCAGTTCATTAGCAATGGTGCAAAAAACCCAATAGGTTTGCCACATTTTCATTGACACAAATGTTATAGAGAGGGCTGGGGATGGAGCTCAGCATTAGAGCATTGGGCTGGGATGTATGAGACTCTGGGTTCAGTTCACAGCATGTGAAGAAATGAAAAAAAAATGTTAAGAAACCATAGAACATTTATTTTAACTTTGCTCCATCTCTATCTTGAAAAACATTTGTTAGATTTTTGGCTGTACACTAATATTATCTCCTTTTCCACAGTCAGATTTCTAAATTACCAGAGCAATAAAGCTCAACACCCATGGACACAAATCACACATGGATTTCAGGCATGCATGATAAGAAGAAAAGGGTAATAGGACATAGAATTAAAGTTTATTAAAATATAATTTTATGCCTGGTTTCGTTAGAATTGGCCTGATTTCATTTGCACTTCACATCACCAGCTGCCAATTTAGTACAATTTGGAACCTAAATTATTGATGACAAAATATAATTAAATTTCTTATCAAGTTTAAGAAGCCTTCTAGTTCTTTTGCTGCTATAAATAGGAATAAAAATCTTGTAGTATACAGTGAAGGTCATCAAATGTTGTATACAGTATTCTGTAACAATTTTAGTTTAGAATCAATTTCATGCAAAACCCAAAATTTTTAAGCAGATGAAATAAGCTTTTAGTCTCTGCAAGAATTTAATACAACCCTGTTCTCACAGTATTATTTTTTCCCTCTTTTTCTTTCTTATTCTGTAAGGTTCTATTTTGCTTGTCTGTCCTTGCTGATCTAAGTTACCAAAAAATTTGCAGCTTCAAAAGACCTTGACTGAAAGAAGAATCCTACATGAAAGAATCAGGTTCCTCACAAAAGAATGACTTTTCTTGGTCTCTTTGAACTACAGAAATGCTACATTTCAACTGGATTAAAGAAATTAAAAAAAAAAACACAAAGAAGGTTTTGCACAGAGTAATAAAGGAAGTGATGTCATGAAAGAACAGATTGCTGAAACTGAGCAAAATGAAATAAAAGTCAATTCATTTTAATTATTAAATATAATCCCTGGAATATTATTCTATCATGTTCTACATTTGAGAAGGGAAACAATGAGATTTTTTTATTCTGTGAAGAACTATACCTTTCATTTAGTTAAATGAATGAAATGAAAATTGTTAGGGAAACCACAGTCAATACTCCTTGGCTATCATTCAAACAATAAAATTGGCTATAAGTCAATTTTGTACTAATTGTTATTTTTAGGTCATAAGAAAGCATTGTGATTCTTAAGAGGCAGTCTGAGATCCATATTTTAATAAGGTTCCTTTAATGTTGGATCCTTTAGGAACATCAGTGTCAGGCAAATGATATCCACTTTCACAGTTGAGTTTTATATTTATAATAAAGCTGACATAACAAAATTTCCATATGCACAATCAAATATTAAGACAAACCAATGAAAGTTGCTGTAGCTTGAGTTTTCTCTCTGGGTCCCAACAAGCCCAGACAGTCTTACAGCCCACTTATAAAATAAACACACAGACACTTATATTGCTTACAAACTGTATGGCCATAGCAGGCTTCTTGCTAACTGTTCTCATATCTCAAATTAAGCCATTTCTATTTATCTATAAGTTGCCATGCGGCTTGTGGCTTACCGGTATCTTAACATGTTGCTTCTCCTCAAGGAGGCTGGCAGTGTCCACCTGCCTCAGCCTCCACTTCCCATAATTCTCTTCTCTGCTTGTCCTGCCTATAATTCCTGCCTGGCTACTGGCTAATCAGCATTTTATTTATACAGAGCGATATCCACAGCACTTCCCCTTTTCTTTTTTTTTAAAGGAAAGTTTTAACTTTTATATAGTAAAATTACATATGACAAAACAGTTATCCAGCAAGAACTACAGTTACAATATTTAGTCTATTTGTATTTGGCAAAATTAAAGAAGATAACCTATCTATCTTATATTTGTGAGTCTAAGGTTTCATATCTAACTTATCTTTTATCATAACTAAAGAAAATTATAACTAGTCTTCAACTATATCAAAGACCTCAGAAGGATATAATATTACCTGAGAAATGGGAGAAGGATGCAAGCAACTTTTGGGAGTCTTGCAGGGTGGACAGAGACAGCTGGCAGCCTGGACAGTCATCCAAAGTTCTCTTGTAAAGTTGGGCATCTGTCTTTAGCCCACAGGCCTAGAGTCTCTCAGTCATTTTGTGTGTGTGTGTGTGTGTGTGTGTGTGTGTGTGTGTGTGTCCTGTAGAATGTCTGGAAGCTTTCTCTGTGAAGCAAGAACCTAAAGGACCATTTTGCCAAGCAAAGTTCAGTGGTCACCTTCCCATGGGTCCTGTATGTCCAGTCAATCAAGCAGTCCAGGCAAGAACAGTTACTTGCCCAAATAGCTATTTTTGTCAAGGTGAAGATAAACTCCATATAGAGTGTCTTTGATACCCATCCTCCTCTCTGAAGTAAATCGGTGCTGCCAGGAGCAGACACGTCTCACTGTCCAGAAAGTCTAAATTTTTAAAAACAGTTTAAATGCCATATTCTGTAGGTCTTTGAAGTGTTTAAAGATTACTTGTCTATCTGAAATATATCTATGTATACCTAGAAAGCTTAACTAACATGTTACAAGTTTGACTATCATAGAAGACTAATTATTAATCTGTATTTCTTAATTATCCATTACAATCTAAATGAGTTACAGAAACATAATATCTCAAACGAGTATAGAAATACATATACAATATAACAAAATTAAGTTTAAACTTGTATCAATAAACTAAAATCTATACCAATGTAAAACATTTCAAACAAGTTGTTGCTTTTTAAAAGTAGGTTTATTAATCTTTCCTTTCATCCTATCATATCTAAACTATCCCCTTTTCTTTAGAAAGATATTGTATTTATAATCAACCTGATTTACATAAAAATATGGGTTTTTCTCTGTCCCACACCAGAGGGCTCTTCTGATGTGGGACAAAAGAATCTGTCAACTTTTTTTTTTTTTTTAAGCAATATGTTTGGATTTAGAGAAGGAGTGAGTCAGTTTAATCTCCAAAGCCAGTTTGGTATATTTGGGAATTTGGGCATAGCTTCTCTCACTACTTCCTGCTGGAGGAGGGGCGTTGTATATTATGGGGACAGAAAGAAAATTTTAGGATTATGGAGTAGTCTGTGAGGGTGTATCGTCTGAGCCAGTTGCCTTGAATCCATTCTGGATGTTGGATTAACTGGGCCATGGTGTCATCGGAGACCTTTCAGGGGGTCTTGGCTGGTCAAACCTGATGTATCTTAATCTGGAACAAATCCATAGCCTCTTGCTTTCTGTGGAAACAAAAGCAGAGCTTCCTTTCCAAAGCAACATATCCTTACATCCAAATTTCGAAGTCAAGTTACCTTTAAAGTATACATTTTGGCTTAACTCAACAGCTTTTGCAATCAAATGTCTTTTTTTTTTTTCAGTTACGAATATCAAAGACAACATAATCCAGATTCTCTGTATGATAGCCATCTTTACATGGCTTATTTTTTTATACTGCCTTTACTGTCTCTTTAAAAACTTTATTTTTAAAAACAGTTTCTTTATATAATTGAATATATAACTTTTTCTCATCTCTTTCAAGTCTGCGTATATTTTACACACATTGTAAACCATAGTTCATCTGAATCAGTCTTATTGTGAACCTATTGCTTTAAACTGTAGCATTCTAAGACTGAAACAGGTGCTGTGGCTGCTGGCTCTGCCTACCTCAGCTTTCCAACATGGCGGTGGTACTGTTTACAGCCAGCTCTGTACTTCCTGCCTGGCTACTGGCCAATCAGCATTTTATTTATACAGAGCAATGTCCACAGCAAGTTGCCAGAAGTATGATATAAAAACATACAATTTTTGTGCCAAATTGTAAAGTCCATATGTTTTTTTTCTCCATCATTATTAAGTGTATATTTTATTTTTTTATTTTTTTTAAAAGATTTATTTATTCAGTACACAGCATGTATGACTGCAGGCCAGAAGAGGGCACCAGATCTCATTACAGATGGTTGTGAGCCACCATGTGGTTGCTGGGAATTGAACTCAGGACCTCTGGAAGAGCAGTCAGTGTTCTTAACCTCTGAGCCATCTCCAACGCGTCTGACTACGGATCAGAAGATTCTAAGTGTATATTTTAAATAAGTCATTATTTGAAATCACAAAACTGAAACCAGTGGCTAGTTAGATGCTTAGTGGGTAAAGTGCCTGATGCTTGCAGTACAAACTAAGAATGTGAGATTGATCCCAGAACCCTGCGAAATATCTGGTAGTGGTGGCAAGCACTTAGGAAGTTAGTACTGGGAAAGAGAAAGATCCCTGAGACTACCTACTTGGTGAGTTTCAGGAAAGTGAAAGAGCTCCTCTCAAAAAAAACAAGGTAGATGGATGGCTCCTAAGGAAGGAAACTAAAGGTTGTCCTTTCACCCCCACATACATGTGAACATATGTGAACTTACTCATGTGTTCTCACATGAATAAACTTATATAAATTTATGAGACCACGTGATAAGTCAGAAATAATTTAAGATGAAAGACAAACATCTAAGTAATACAGTTGACCAAGTAATACCAAAATACTGTAAATACCAGTTGACATATCGTCTTGGTCAGGGGAAATTCTGCATGGCCTCATCCTTAGATAAAGAGCTATAAGTAGTCAATGACATCTGAGAAAGAGAATTAGTTTCCTTTGGGAAAGAGCTTCACAAAGGATGTTCAATCTCAAACTGTCATACATGGACACATGTATATTTGAATAATGCTAAATGGACTCAGTAGGTTGGAGAGAGGGAAAGAGAGAGAGAGAGAGAGAGAGAGAGAGAGAGAGAGAGAGAGAGAGAGAGAGAGAGAGAGAGAGAGAGAGAGAGATCTAATCAAATAACAAAAATAAAGAAGAGATAATGAAGTTTTGGTGAGGGGTGGACTCTGGCAGAGTTTTAATAAAGCTGGGAATAGAAGGAGAAATGGATGTGATGTAGATCCAATGTTCTTGTGTGAAGTTCTTTACCTACAAAAGTAAGTAAAAATATGAAAGGGCCAGGAATTGAGCGATGAACAAAATGATGGCAAGAATGTAATGAAGAGACAACAGACTTATGATGGTTTTTTTGTTTGTTTGTTTGTTTTGTTTTGTTTTTCTGTTTGGTTGTTTGATTTGTTTTGGCTGCTTTAATTTTATTTGAGACAGAGTGTTATTGTGTAGCCCAAGCTAGCCTAGAATGTACTATATAGTCCAGGGCTGTCAAACTAGCCAAATCTAATGACAGACTCCAAAATGCTGGAATACACTTATACCACTCTACTCTTCTAACTTTAAGTTCTCCTTCTTGCAACCCATTTAAAGGTAGACAGAGGCCAAGCAGAGGTGCTGCATGCCTTTAATCCCTGCACTCATGAGACAGAGGCAGGTGGATCTCTGTGAGTTTGAAGCCAGCCTGGTCTACAAAGAGAGTTCCAGGACAGCCAGAGCTGTTATATACAGAAACCCTGTTTCAAAACAACAACAACAATGAAAAGTTAGATAGAGAGAACTAATTTGAATGAATTTCTCTAATATTCTAATATTCACATACATGTCATGACATGTTCACATATACAAAAACATGGATACTGATATATTATTGTAAGTTCTAAAGTCCTGTAACTGTTTTGTAATTAGAGAAACCCTATAGTGTTTTGCTCTACACCTAACTTCCTTAGAAACTTTCTCCAGTGAAATAAGATGACAGCACAGATAATTACATTAGGAGGGCTTCTAGCTGAAATCACTTGCAAAGACAAATATTCAATCTATTATGTATCTGTGATTATAAAATGAAAAGATTTAATTTTCTTATAATGCTAATATTCTAGATTCTACTGTAAATCAACATGTACTTCAAAAACAGTGCTTTAGAAAGAAATATAATTACTTGAGGAGAATTACTAATTAGCCTAGTATTTCTTCGTGAGACTGATATGAAGCACTAAAATAAAATATGAAAATTTTCTTTTTAATGCTTTGGATATGAATATTTAGACAAAAGAATAAGCTTCAATCAATCTGGATGTGTGTATAAATAAAATCAATTAAAATGATACATTTTGATTGATTGATGATAATTTTTTTTTTAGCTTACAAGGTGTATTACATGTGAAAAACTTAGCAAGGTGTGACGCTGCACACCTGTAACCCTAGCACTTGAGAGGGAGAAGAATGAGGATCAAGGGTTGAAGGCCAACTTGCACAGAACATTACTAATCAGTATGATACCTTGAACCAAACACCAAAATTTTCATTCTACTTCAGTTTAATATAAAATGAATATTTGTTTTTACATGCTCTATTAAGCCGGGCGGTGGTGGCGCACGCCTTTAATCCCAGCACTCGGGAGGCAGAGCCAGGCAGATCTCTGTGAGTTCAAGGCCAGCCTGGGCTACCAAGTGAGTTCCAGGAAAGGCGCAAAGCTACACAGAGAAATCCTGTCTCGAAAAACCAAAAAAAAAAAAAAAACCAAAAAAAAAAAAAAAACAAAAAAAACCCATAATATATACCTTACATTGATTGCTTTGTTTAGGGAAACTACTACTAACCATTGGACAGTTTATTGATAAACTGCACATGTTAATAATATCATAAAATTTTATTTAATTCATATATAGATTACCAAATATTATATATTAAACAATTATATATTTCAATTTACCTTACAAGTAGTATATAGTTCTCTTAGTATCAGTAAGTGAAACACATTTGATTATGTCCATTTTATCTTATACATACTATTACTACTATAATACTACTACTTAAATTCAAAATAGTAAAATTAACACTTATACAGTAGATTAGAAATAAAAGGCTACAAATAAAAGCATAAATAAATAACCATGAAATAATACCAAAATATTATTAATAAATGAGTAACTGATTCGTTTATATATTTTATATTGATCATAAAACAATCTAAACATATTTTTCAAGCAAGCAGTTTAAAGTCAGTTCTTTTTAACCTTCTCTGCTTTGTATATAATTCAAACAATGATTCATATATTGTTTCAATAACTTCCAATGATGCTAAAAAATTATTTCCTTCTAATTAATTACAAGCCTAATTACTCTCTCTATTCTTTATTGTTATAAATAAATGTTTAACAGAACAGCATTTTTGTAAATGAGTGAAATAACCCTGTCACATCCATGAACAGATGTGCTGGTAGTTATAGGTACACATTTTATATGTGTATAAATTTCAAAATATTAAAAAATACATGTTAAAACAACAATCTTTTAAAATAACCTCTAAATTGCCTATAATAACAAAATTCAGGTGGTGCTTGGAAATATTTATTTCTCAAGATCCTTCATACTTACCTTAGCTACTAAGTAATTAGGAAATTCACATGTATAGAGCATAGTAATTTCCATTATTTAAAGAAAGTGGCTTTGACAAAATTAAAAGAATCAAATAAAAAGTATTAGTGTCCAGCGGCAGTCTTGGAACTCAGTGGTATACTTACATAAAATACCAAGTTATGGCTAATGAAAAATTTTATTTGAACTGTGCATAATCCAAGAGCACCTAACTAATTATTAGCATTCATTCTAGACCTATATGCTTATGTGTTGTATATCTCATTAGTTTTCCTCTTTTGATGAATACTTTGGTAAAATAAAATTTAATTTGTTACATGAAATTCTAAACAATGATTTCAATGGTCTTGAAAGACTGAATCAACTTGCATACCCTCCTAAGACATGTGTGTGCACGTGTGTGTGTGTGTGTGTGTGTGTGTGTGTGTGTTGTACATTTAGTTAGAAACAAAGAGTGATAAGTACTTAAAATGATTCTTCTCCTCTATTCTGTATCACTAATTTTCAAGAAACTTGCCTCTCCTGAGTAGATATAAAATGATAAGAATATATTTGAATAGATCTTTAAAGGAAGGGTACAAAAGACAGGCAGTATTTTGGTCATTTGAGCAAACATAACAGGTTTCTTAGAATAAATTGGAAGTCCAATGATATATGGGTATAGCTTCCTGGGAAATGATTTGATATAATCTAAATGAATAACTATTTTCAGAATTTTGTTTTCATTGCCTAAGAGCTTACAAAGCTTTCTAATAGAGAGAAGGTTAAAAACTATCATGAAAACTAGGTGAATGGAAAACAAGTCACCAAACTGCACTATCTCTATATTCTTGTCCATATTGTACCTCAGATACATTGTATCCATGATTAGTAAACACTGTTTTATACAAAATAGCTATAACTATGAACTCTGACTTACTATGTAAGGAAATTTAACAGTGGCCATAATCTGAAAGAGTTATTTCAGCACTTCAGAGCACTTAATGCTCTTGCCAGAGGACTCCAATTTTATTCCCAGGACCCACACAAAGCTCACCACTATCTGTAAGTCTATCCTAGGGGATTTGACGACTTCTTATCTCCAGGACACACACACACACACACACACACACACACACACACACACACACACTTGGTATACAAATAAACTTGCAAGCAAAGCATGCTTAAAAATTTAACAAACCTCCTTGATTTTTCTTCCTTCTTTATTAAGAATTTTTTTATTCATTTTACATACCAACCGCAGATTCCCCTCTCTTCCCTCCTCTGGCCTCCCTCCCTGCCTTCCCCCTAACTCACCCCCCATTCCCTTGTCTGAAAAGGAAAAGCCTCCCATAGGGAGTCAGCAGAGCCTGGTACATTCAGTTGAGGCAGGTCCAAGCCCCTCCCCTCTGCATCAAGGTTGTGCAATGTGTCCCACCATAGGTAATGGGCTCCAAAAAGCCAGTTCATGCAACAGGGACGGATCCTGATCCTATTGCCAGCAAACCCTTTAAGCAGATCAAGCTACACAACTGTCTCGCTTATGTAGAGGACCTAGTCCAGTCCCATGGAGGCTCCACAGCTGTTGGTCTAAAGTAAAACAAATCTTGAGAATTGTGGTGCAGGCCTATAAACCCAGCACTTTGGAGGATAAGGTAAGAATGTTCCCTAGATGTTTGAGTTCAGCATAGATTACATAGTAAGAAAACGTCTTAAAATAATTAAATAAGTTAATAATAAAATACAATGAAACCTGAGTGTATATAATTCTGAAACTGTATATTTTTAAAATAACATACTCTTACAATAGGCTTCAAAGACTCATTAAATGAAATTTTAGTAATATTTTAATTTGCCTTTTTTGGAATCATGTAAACAACCCAAAAAGTTAAGTTTAGGGACTGGGAATAGAGAACACGTTTAACACAATTCTGGGTAAATTGCAGTTCAAAAGATGTTAAATTTTAATTGTGTTCTTCATTATAAGTTATTATTCTCAGGTTAAAGAAATTTAACAAAAAAAAAATTCTAGTTTATTATACTGATAGTATGTAATTAAGTTTCTGGGGAAGCTCAAATCCGTTGAGTTTTACTAAATGAATCATGAGAACATATGCCTCTTCATTAGATACAGATGTTGACAAATTGAATTTTTTCTCATTAGGAAAAACATGAGAGTAAACAAAAGAAAGAGAGCAAGAATAACAGCACAGAGCTATATATTTCCGTTTTGCTTTGGATGAGGATTTGATTAGGCAGGAGGGAAAGAAGGGAAGGGAAGAGACAGGAGAGAAAAAGAGGAGGCAGGAAGAAAAGAGAGAAAGGAACAAGAGTGTTGGAAATCAATAAACCCCTCCATGCCTGTCAAAGAACAATGCAAATAAGTGCATTGTCCTCTGTTTTGCTGAGCTAAAAGTAAACACACTAAGAGGATTCAGAGGTGATTTTCTCCTGCTGACATATTGACAAATCTCAAATCACATTAGACATGGCAATGTCTTTCCTGTTGACAAGCTTTGTTGTGCTTTTGTTTTGTTGAGGGCCACTCTCTTCCTTTACATCTTATCTCCACAGACAGCAAGTTTCTAGACTCCCAGTGTCTCTAGGTCTTAATAAGCAACTCTATCTTTCACCTTCCACTGTGATTGAAACCAGGCTGTTTTTCATTAAGTTAAAACTTGGCAAAATCAATTTCTCAATTCATTGCAGTTTGCTATCTTATTAGACAGATGATCTTGTAGAGCAGAATGTGTCACCATCACAGACTGGACTTTAAGCTTTTAATCTCTAGGAAACTTCCCATCAGCAAAGAATTGAAAGAATGCAAGTTCTTAGAGAAAGAAAAATACTACTAAGTAATAAGCAATTTTCCTTGGTGCATTTTAAGATGGCACTGTACTCTCTGATATTAACTAACGTGCCTATCATATGGATATGTGTTTTTATTCAAATTAATCAACACAGAAAATACAGTTTTAAACCCCCAGGTGTGGTGGTTTGAAAGAAAACTGCCCCCAAAGTGAGTGGAACTATTAGGAGGCATGGCTTTGTTGGAGTAGGTATGGCTTGGTTGGAGGAAGTGTGTCACTGTGGAGGCAGGCTTGGGTTGTCATATATGCTCAAACCACAGCCAGGGTCTGAGACCACTTCCTATCACCTTTAAGTCAAGATGTAGGCCTCTCAGCTACTTCTCCAGCACCAACCATATCTGCCTGCATGCCACCATTTTATACCATGATGATAATAGACTAAACCTCTGAAATTGTAAGTCACCACTTAAAATAAATGTTTTCCTCTATAAAATTTGCCATGGTCATGGTGTCTCTTCACAGCAAAAGAAACCCTAACTAAAACACTGGGTTTCCCCAAAATAATTTTTTCATGTACATGTTTTCTGAACTTTCCGAAGTTCTCACTTTTAGATAATATTAAAGTTAGGTTTTAAATAAACATACATTTATTTTTAAAGGACCTTTTGGATATACTCTTATTTTACTGAGCGAGAGAAAGGGAGTAATTGTATGAAATTTTCATGACACATTTATTTTCAAGTTATGAGATTCAAATTATGTCCAACAACTTTAAAGAGAGAGAGAGAAAAAAAAACACTTGGAAAAACATTTTTGAGCATTGTATAAATCAGCTGTCTTGGTGGTAATCAATGTCAGATACTCTGATTGCATTTGAGTCCTGGTCCATAGGTAATTCATGACTATTATTGTAAACATAATTAAAAGTCCATAGTTATGAAGGTCATAGGTCCTAACAGGAAAGTTTCTGACATAGTTATTGCTAAATGGTAATGAAGTGTCTTTCTACTTTCCCTCTCGATATCTGCACCCTTAGATAAGTGTTACCATCAGATTTGATCAGAGGAGTTCCATTTGCATTGAGCAGCAGTAACGACAGAGACTTACAACAAGGTAGAAGTGCTATGGTAAGGGACTGTTGAATAAATGGGTCACCTGTGTCATTCCATCCATGACTCCAGAAGTGTTGCCTGAGACAGGGTTGTTTGAATGTAAGAGTTGAAGAAAGGAGTACAGTGAGGTAGAATGCTGTCTTCAGAAGATGCGTTGTCATGGCACTCCAGGTCTCCCAGCATTTGTAATTACTAGCAAAACACCTGCACAAGATCGAGCCTGTCAGTTTTCTTAGAAGGTAGGTGCTGTTCCTCTGGACCTGCACACAGATAATGTTATCTGTAGGCAATTCATGGTTATGTGGGAGGGGACAATATTTTCTGCAGGCTATAGCCACTGGTAAGGTGCCAAGGTTTCTGTAATGCATAGTGAATTAGAAGGGTCCTTTTTTTAACTATAGAGACAATTTCATACTCACCATCTTTCAATCAATGTGTGTTGTGATACTACCATGAACTGACCTTATAATTCTTTAGATAATATATTCAGAAGTCAAAGTATATTGCAATTATTCTTTCCTCAGCATTTACATCAGTGTTCCCATTTACCCTGGAGGAATATTTTTTTTCAATAATATCCAGAAAGTAATTTATAAAATACACAGGGTTTCTATCTTCTATTGAGCATGTTATTTTGCTCTCTCATTCATAATTTAAACTGCAATATTTGTTTAACATAATTCTTTGTTTTTAAAATCCACCAAAACAATTTAAAACAATGTGGTAGTAACAGTTTTCATGTAATTTGATTTTCTTACCATTTTCAAATTTAAAAAGAACATTCCAAAAAAATCAAAGTTCACATTGCATTTTTCCAAATATCTTCAAATTTTCACCTTACATAGAACTTTAATTAGGATCTTCCCCTTTCCTTTTCATAAATATTTACCTAAAAATATTGGTTATCAATATTAAAATATGAATTATTCCTTTATTGGTGTACATAGATTCTAAGTGCTAGCCAATCCAATTCATTATTTTATAGTTAGTAAAGTTAATCAATTAGTCATAGCATGATCTAAATTTCCTGCCTTAATCACTGATCATTGAATATATATTTCCAACTTTAATTTTGAAATCTGCAAGAAAGTTGGAGCTGGAGAGGTTGTTCAGTGATTAAGAACACTAGGTGGCTACTCTACCAGAGGACTGGGGTTCAAGTCCCAGCACCCACACAGCTGCTCACAGCTGTCTGTAGTTCTTGCTCCAGGTAATTGGTTGCCATCCTTTTTTCTCCACAAGCACCAGGCATACATGTTGTACACAGAAAAACATGCATTCAAACACCATAGTGGTATGAATAAAATATCCCAAATTATATGGATTATAGATTAATTTTTAACAAATAAAGAAATATGCATCCTGGAAACTGCATAATGTATTCTGAGAAAGGAAGCAAAATTTACCCTAAGGGTCTAGATTGTTGCTGATATTAAGGATATCTCTTTGTTCGTGTTATAAGTATGGTCATCTAGAAAGGTATGTATACACATAAGATTGCATTATTATACACCACTTCATTCTCAGGAAAGAAAGAAAGAAAAAAAAGAAGGAAAGAAAGAAAGAAAGAGAGAGGAAGGAAGAAAGGAAGGAAGGAAGGAAGGAAGGAAGGATATACAATTCCTTGGAGATTTATGTGACTATTCTAAGGCTGGGAGTGGAAAATTGTACAGTAGTATATAACATAGACACACAAAGTAAAAGATAGTTTTAAATAAAAATGGTAGTGTATTTTAGTCTACTGAAAGGACATAGCCCCAAAAAGCCTCTTATTTGGTCGCCCCAGGGAAAAATAATATTATCTTATGAACTAATGAATAAAGTGAACACTGTTAGTTTGTTCTTATACAAATACATGACAGACTTGATGAATACATCAAGAAGACAAGTTTTCAATAGGTAAGAATTTTACCTAATAAGTATGTGAATTTCTGAAAGAATAAATAAAGGAAAAAACACTCAAGTATCTGAGTGACATAAATATGGCTGTAGTGTGAATGCCATTTGTAGAATTTATTTGATAATTTGATACACTGTGTCAACATCAATGTTAACAAATCAAGTATCAGAGCCAAAAGTAACAAGTGATAGAAAAAAAAAAGAATGAATAAAACTCAACTGTATTTTCTTCAAAATTCTGAACTTTTAATTAACACCACTCAAGTCACAGATACTTAGCTATCATTTGCTGACATGGATTTGCTTATTATTTTAAACCATTTCTACATATGTTAATGTGATATTCTGAGTCACATTTCATAATGCATTTAGACATGCTAACTGAGGCATGCTCTGCCTTATTCACACTTCACTCACTTGTAGCTTTTGGCATCCAGCTTCAGAACTATAATAATCTACCAAGTGTAAATAAGTGTCACATGATTTACACTCTGCTCTGTCTTATTGCTTAATTATCTAAATACAATGAAAAAGACAAAGTGTTGAAATGTACCGTATATTAATTTACCACACAACATTTGTATGATCTTATTTTCTGTAAACTGATGTCTGCAGGTACTCAAGAGGACGCAAATAGGATATTTCATTATATTTCAGCAAGTTAATAGAATATAAAATGTTTCATCTAGAAAGACAAAAATGATCAAAATCTTTTATTTATCAATAACATAGTGGAAGACCTCAAACATAGTGGAAAGATGGGCATACTGAGAATACAAAACAGAGATTTTATGGATTGATCTGGTAAATGTAGGTATGTTAGACTATCAAAACAGACTTGTAAAATCATTTGGATCTTCTGGGTGTGAAATATTTTCTTTTATCAGAATTCTTACTTTCACTGGCAAGTTCATCTCTTTCTGAAGCATTCTTTCCTTTCTATTAGAACATACTTCTCTAAGATTCCAACGCAGACTGAAGATCAAAAGCTGTTCTCCAGTAGAAGGAACAAGGAAGAACCACTTCTAAAAAATGAAGAACTACTTATAAAAATGAAGAAATAGCCTATTGTTAATTATAATGTATAACTACCATGAGTATGTACAAATGAATAAGAAGAAATGGCCTGAATATTACATTAAAAGGCAACATTCTAAATCACATGATCATATTTTAATTTTAAATTTATTTTGTTTGTTTTTATTGAATAATATATTTTGTACAGTGTATTCTGATCATAGTCGTTCCTCCACAGCACTACCCAGATTGTCCTTGAAAAATATTTTTCACCCAATGGATTCTGATCATTGTTTCACCTCCCCAACACTACCCAGATCATCCTTCCATCCCCTGCCACACTCAACTCTAACTCCATCTTCATTTTTCTCTCTCTCTTTAGAAAACAAAAAACAAACAAACAAAATACAGCCTTAAAGAACAAAACAAAACAAAACATAAACACACACACACACACACACACACACACACACACACTAACACACATACACCGAAGGAGAGAAACATGGACATACATATATACACAAAACAAAACCCATATAAATACAAAATCAGAAACTATAATATACTGTCGTAAGATCAATAAGAACAAAAATATTCAAAAAAGTAATATGAGAAAAAAATCTACAAATATCACTGAGTTCTTTTGTGTTGAGTAACTACTGCTAGGCATGAGGCCTACTCTTAAGTTTGATTTGTATCCCCAGTGAGACTATATTGAAGAAAATTATTTTTCCTTTGTCAGAAGATGTCCACTGGGTATATCTTTTTTTTTTTTTTTAAGTAGTACACTCTTTTATTAAGTTCTGTACTGATCAAGCAATGGTTTCCTTTAGTCACTCAGTCAGGGATTAGAAAAATTCTTGGGAGAGCCTGTAACAACCCAGATCCTAAGCCTTGGGAGATCCCTTAAAGGCATAACATATTGACAATAGAACAGAGCTCCTTCCCTAAAACCAGGAATATGCTTTGAAGAGCAGGCAATGGTCTTGAATCAGGGCCTTTGTGGTGGGGTTGCTTCATATCCCAAGAATCCAACTCTTTCACCAAATATGGCTATGGTTATCTATCCACAGATCACTGTGGGCTTACTCAGTAATAGTCTTGAGATACGCTGTTTCCCCATTGCAGTATGGTTTGATTTGCCTCTTCTCTGAGTGTGTCCTTTTGTATGATACTTTTTTTTAATTTTTATTTTGCAGTACAATTCAGTTCTACATATCAGCCACGGATTCCCTTCTTCTCCCCCCTCCTGCTCCCTTCACCTTCTCCCCAGCCCGCTCCCCATTCCCATCTCCTCCAGGGCAAAGCCTTCCCCGCAGACTGAGATCAACCTGGTAGACTCAGTCCAGGCAGGTCCAGTCCCCTCCTCCCAGGCCAAGCCAAGCGACCCTGCATAGGCCCCAGGTTTCAAGCAGCCAACTCATGCAATGAGCACAGGACCTGGTCCCACTGCTTGGATGCCTCCCAAATAGATCAGGCCAATCAACTGTCTCACCCACTCAGAGGGCCTGACCCAGTTGGTGACCCCTCAGCCATTGGTTCATTGTTCATGTGTTTCCATTCGTTTGGCTATTTGTCCCTGTGCTTTATCCAACCTTGGTCTCAACAATACTCGCTCATATAAACCCTTCTCATTCTCGCTAATTGGACTCCCAGAGATCCACCCAGGGCCTAGTCATGGATCTCTGCATCCAGATCCCTCAGTAGTTGGATGAGGTTTCTAGCACGACAATTAGGGTGTTTGGTCATCCCATCACCAGAGTAGGTCAGTTCGGGCTGTCTCTAGACCATTGCCAGCAGTCTGTTGTGGGGGTATCTTTGTGGATTTCTGTGGGCCTCTCTAGCACTTTGCTTCTTCCTATTCTCATGTGGTCTTCATTTACCATGATCTCCTATTCCTTGTTCTCCCTCTCTGTTGTTGATCCAGCTGGGATCTCCCGCTCCCCCAAGCTCTCTTTCCCTCGACCCTCGCCCTTCACTACCCCCACTAGCACAGACACTGAGAGAAACAATCAATCAATGTGACCTCTTGAAACTGAGAAGCTTTTGTAGAGCAAAGGATAAGGTCAACAAGGCAAAGCGACAGCCTACAGAATGGGAAAAGATCTTCACCAACCCCACATCTGACAGAGGACTGATATCCAGAATATATAAGGAACTCAAGAAATTAGACATCAAAATGCCCAACAGTCCAATTAAGAAATGGGCTATAGAACTAAACTGAGAATTCTCAACAGAGGAAACTCAAATGGCTGAAAGACATTTAAGGAATTGCTCAACATCCCTAATCATCAGGGAAATGCAAAACAAAACAACTCTGAGATACCACCTTACGCCTGTCAGAATGGCTAAGATAAAAAACACTGAAGACACCTTATGCTGGAGAGGATGTGGAGCTAGGGGAACTCTCCTCCACTGCTGGTGGGAATGCAAGCTTGTACAACCACTTTGGAAATCAATATGGCGCTTTCTTAGAAAATTGAGAATCCATCTCCCCCAAGATCCAGCTATACCACTCTTGGGCATATACCCAAGGAATGCTCAACCACACCACAAGAGCACTTGTTCAGCTATGTTCATATCAACATTGTTTGTAATAGCCAGAACATGGAAACAACCTAGATGCCCTTCAATTGAAGAATGGATAAACAAAATGTGGTACATATACACAATGGAATACTACTCAGCAGAGAAAAACAATGACATCACGAGGTTTGCAGACAAATGGATGGATCTAGAAAAAATCATCCTGAGTGAGGTAACCCAGACTCAGAAAGACAAACATGGTATGTACTCACTCATAGCAGGATACTAGATGTGGAACAAGGATGGTTGGACTGCTACTCACATCACCAGGGAGGCTACCTGGAAAACAGGACCCCAAGAAAGACACGGGATCGCCCAATGACAGAGAAATGGAATGAGATCTACATGAACAGCCTGGGTATATCTTCTTAATGAGGAATGGAAACTCATGTCTGCTTCTTCCTCTCAGCATTGATACCTCATCTGGCTTGAACCTGTGCAGGTCCTGTACATGCTGCAGAAGTCTCTTTGAGTTTATATGTTCATTAGTCTTATTATGTCTGAAAGACACTATCTCCTTGGGGCATCTATCCCCTCTGATTCTTACAGACTTTATGCTGAAGAGTATAACTCCTTAGCCATGAGGAGAGCCATTCAATATAAACATCCCATTTAGGACTGAGAGTTCCAATGTCTCTCATTCCTACACATTGTCCAGTAGTAAGTCTCTGTGATTGCTCATGTCTACTGAGGAAGGAAGCTTCTCTGACAATATCTGAAGTGTGAGCATAATAGAATATCAGTAAGAGTAATTTTATTGATATCTTCCTTTAGCAGAACAAAGTATTTTGTTTTCCCTGAGGCCCATGGACTATCTTGTATCATATTCTTAGCCATCCGAACAGAAACAGGCATGAGTTCTATATCAGGGGATGGGACTTAAATCCAATCAAATAATGTTTTGTTATTCCCACAGTGTTTGTGCCACGATTTCATACAGACACGTCACTGTATTAGAAAACGGGGTTTGTAAGTTGTGCTGGGGTTTATATTTCTCCTCTGGTAGGTAGCAATTTGAAGCAACAGTAAATTTATTTCCTTAGTTTCAGTAATGGTAGCCTGTTAAAGTATACTTTATGTTGCTCAGTTCTAAATCAAAATAGTTCATAAAGTCATAAAGACAGGAAAATAAGAAAAGATGAGGTAAAGATTCAAATTATATTGTGCAATATGTTTAAAACTTTAAGTTGACTAACGATGCACCTAATATTATAGCTTCTTGGTCCAAATTTGGATTTGCAGGGTTTTCTTTAATTAACCATTTTGTGATACTTAAAGTTATTTGTAAATAGGACTTGCCTATATACACACAGAAAGAACTTTGCTGTTACTCATAGCATCAATTTTGTACATTTGGAGAATAAAATTTTCTAGAAAGCAGTATCTTAAGATTGTAAGATGAATTGCTAAACAGTCTTATTAAATAAAAACCAGGGCAAGATACTGGGCAAAATTCTGAAAGATCAGAGGAATAAGACAAGCCAAAGCCAACCTCACCTTACCAACTCTCATCTTCCAAAGAGACCTATTTCCTGTATACCCACACCTAAATTCCTTTCTGTCCTGCTAACTGACTTCTTCTCTCCGCTCAGCTACAATACTTCCTCTGCCTACCTAGCTCTGTCACTTCCTGTCTGTCTATACAGACATCCAGACCTTTATGGTTAATAAGTATTGGAATTTAAGGCATTAAATTTCCTATCAAAACTGGGGGAAGTATTTCTATCCTAATTTCAAGTCGTGCTACAGAGATGCAGTAATAAAAACAGGATGGTATCGCAACGAAAACAGACCTATTGATCAATGAAATGTAACTCAAGAGCCAGAAATAAATCAACACAACTATGATTATGTTTTAATAAAACCATAATCAGTTTTTTATTAAAACCTGATTTTAATTTAAAAAAAGCAAGAAACACATACTAGAAAAAAAAAAAGATAGCATCTTCACCATATGTTGCTGGTCAAACTGGATCTATGTAGAAAACTAGATCTGTGCTTATCCTCCCGAAAAATGCTCAACTTCAGATGGACCACAGACCTCAACATAAAACCAGATACACTGATAGAAGAGAAAGTGGGGAACAGCCTTGAGTTCATTAGCACAGTAGACATCTTCTTAAACAGAACACCCATAGTGCAGGCACTAAAGATAAAAAAGGAATAAATGGATCTCATGAAGCTGAAGGTTCTGTAGGTCAAAGGACACAGTCAATCAGAAAAAGTGGCAACCTACAGAATTGGAAAAGATTTTTTTTAAATCAACTCCATGTCCAACTGAGGACTAATATCCAAAATATATAAAGAACTCAAGAAACTAGATATCAAAACCCCTAATAATCCAATTTTAAAATTGGGTACAGACCTAAACAGAGAGTTCTCAATAAACATAACTCAAATAACTTGGAAACAAAGAAATGTTAATATCTTTAGCCATCAGGAAAATGCAAATCAAATCCTCCTTGAGATTCCATCTTATACCTGTCAGAATGACTAAGATCAAGAATACAAGTGACAGCTCATGCAGTCGAGTATGTGGGAAACTCTCATCCATTGCTGATAGGTGTGCAAACTTGTAAATCCACTATGGAAATAGGTATAGAATTTCTTCAGGGAGATTGAAATTGATCTCTTTCAAGATCCAGATATACCACTTTAGTGTATATATACACAAAGAATCCTTCATTCTACCACATAGACACTTCCTCAAACATGTTCACTCAAGATCTACTCATAATATTCCAAAATTGGAAGTGACCCAGATCTCTATCAACAGAAGAATGGATAAAGAAAATGTGAAATGTTTACATAATGGAGTATTTCTCAGCTGTTAAAAAAAACACACACCATAATATTTGCACACAAATGGATAAAACTAGAAAAAAATCATTTTGAGTGAAGTATCACACACCCATAGAGATAAATGTAATCTCTATTTACTTTTATAGGGATAGTAACTATTCAATCAATGAGAATTAACCAAAGTGTGCAGAACAGAGGGTGGTATAGAGTAAGGGACTAGAGAGTACTTATAGATATCATTATGAAAGAGAAATAGAATATATATGAAGTTAGTCTAAAAGAAATTGCCAAATAATGGGGAAGACAGAGTTCTGGCTGGCCATATCTTGTCGTCAAATGAATCTTTCAGCAAATGAATCTTCTAATGGAATTATTGGCCAAAAGGGTATTATGGGAAGCTCAAAACAATCCAGGCTGCTGTCAGGACAATATCTTGATCCTCATTAACTGACACCAAAGTCCCCTTGCTGAAGACAGCACCTACACAATTCCTAGAAAATGGAGAAGTCAAACTGGTGCCTACATAGAGCCTTCATCCCTTTTGGCTAGTATTCTTAGTACCTGAAGATACTCTGCATGCTACCAAAGAGAAATGAAAACATCAAGCCAGCCACAAGCCCTTTGACCTACAATGGTGACCTGCCTCCAAAATTTTCTAGGAAAATGGTAGCACAAAGCTTGTGGGAGTAACCAATTAATATCTGATTTGACTTAAGGATCATTCCACAAGATGGAATGCATACTTGATACTGCTTGCGTGACCAAGAACCAGAGATAAGATGGCTCAAGGACCTAAGATGAAACCAAATCTATTGGCCTAAAATAAAAAATGTAGGGGTAAAATAACATCTAATGATATTCTGTGATACACATACATCAGCCATCATCAGAGATGCTTCCTCCTTCAGCAGAAGGGAACAAATACAGAGACCCACAGCCAGACATTATGCAAAGAGTGAGAAACCTCTGAACATTCAGCCTTAAATGTGATATCTCCATCAACACACTCCCCTCAGGATATGCGAAACCTATGCAGAAGAGATAGAAAAAAATACAAGAGCAAGAGGGGGCTGGGGGACACCAAGAAAACTAGACCACCCTCTAAAATAACAGGATCAACACGCATCTGAAATCATAGAGACTGAAGCAACATACATAGGTATTGTGCACGTCTGAGACAAGTCTTCTGCACAGTTGTGTGTTTCCAGATTAGTGTTTTTATGGTTCTCTCAAGTGTGTGAATAAGTGGATCTCTGAATCTTGGGCTTTCTCTTCGATCTTTTCTTCTTCTTCTCTTGGTCTTGTTCAACTCTGATGTATTGGAGTCTGTTTTATTTTATTTTATCTTATGTCATTACATTATATTATTGTCTGTTAGAAATCTGGTTTTTTTTAACCTAATGAAAGACTAAAAGGAGGTGGATCTAGATGAGGAGACAGATGAAGAGAAGCTGTTGGGAGGAGTAGATGGAGGGAAACTGTAATCAGGGTGTGTATTATGTGAGAAAAAGATCTATTTTCAATAAAAGGGTGAGAAAAAGAGAAACAAAAAAGATCATTGTCGTCAGACTTTCTTCACAGTCTGGATTCAGTCCAAAAGCTATTGTTTATAACACGTCAATGCACTGGGTATATCAACCACTCCAGGGCAGGCCTCTTGTTCAATTCAAGAGTAGTTGACCAACATAAGATTGAACTCCACAGATTTATTGTTTGTTTTTTCTATTTGTTTTTTGTTTGTTTGTTGTATTTTGGTTTGTTTTGTGGGTTTTTTTTGTGTGTATGTGTATGATTCTATCTGGTTACAATTTGGTGTTTTTGGGGGAAAGGCTTATTTTGGTTTCTGTTTTTGGGGAGTTCTGTTATTGTACTGGGTTTTTGCTTATTAAAGAAGAAGATGAAGTTGGGTTGTAGGGAAGGGTAGGGAAGCTGGGAGAAGACGGGGGAGGGAAACAATACAATTAAACTATATTTAGACTTATAATTAGTTTTAAATAATAAAAATATAATAAAAATCCCTGCCCCCACCCATCAGTGCCTGAGACAGGTGAGACAGTTGGCATTGAGTTCAGAAAGGCAGGAGAGCTTCCCCTGCCTATCATCAGCTGCAACACTCAGGAGAGCGGGCTCTGTGCCTCGCCCTGACAGCAGAAAAAGCTATTCCTTTTGGTGGAGATGTGAGTGAGCCAGCCCGGAAGTTGTGAGCATGGGAAAACTTTCCCCACTACTCATCTGACATGTGGCACCAAGGTCAGGAGAGAGATGCACCCCCTCCTCAGAGCCATCAATACCTGAGGAAGGAGGGAGAGCCAGCCCTGAGGTCATAAGAACTGGAGAACTTGCCCTGGCCGTCATCTGCTACGGCATTCTGGAGAGCAACCCCTATGCCAAGGCTGGGCAGCACAGTAGAGCTGGCCCTGACATTATATAAGTGGGAGTTCTGACTCTGAGAACATGGAAGCCATAGAAACGGCCCCTCCCCTTACTCATGGCTGCAAAGGGTGAACTTGCAGAGGCAATGCAGGAAAGCTCACCCTGGTGGTGAGGACAAGGGAGACCTGGAGGGCTGACCAACCCTGCAACTACCCAGGCACAGAACCAGAGTTATGGGTTGGCCCACCCCAGTTTCCACCCCATCTGTGATCTGCTGGAGCATGTGGAGGGACTGGTCCCACAAATTTCCTACAGCTGTAGGATTTCCACAACACAGGGCAACAGCAGGATAACCAAGAGGAGTTCTAGTCAGAGTCCAACATTATAGTATAGCACAAACCAGAGGCCTAGAACCACAGCAATGACGTTTTGCAATGAACACATGCAAGAGAAGATTTACGGACAAAAGGGTTTACTGTGTGACTCACTATGTCACACTGCAGCTTTCATGATGAGATCCCCCCTTTTCTTTTTCTTTTAAATTTTATGGGGGGAGTGCTGCAAGGAACAGAGGGTGGAAACACAGGGATGGGAAATGAAAGAATCGAGATGAATGATGTGAAAGACACAGGAATAAATAAAACGTTAAAAGATATAATAAAGGCAAAAAAATATTTAAATAGAATACCATAAAACATCATCACAAGTATCTCCATGATTTCCTCACAGAAGCTGAAGACATGAATAATAGCATTTTATGAGACACAATTAATTAAATATAATTTGTCAAATAGAATTTATTATTAAAAAACAAATATTTGGAATTGTTTGAAGATTTAAGCTTTATTAAACTGATAGTAGGGGAGTCAAGCAGGTGCTGCTCCATACCTGAAGTTCCAACACTCAGAATGCTGATGCAGAGGCATTGCTAATTTAAGGCTAGTCTGGGATATACATATATATTTGCAACTGAATAGTACATATTTAAACAACTGCTACTTAACATAGGCTTGAGTTCTGTCCTTAAGAGAGTTTTGTATGCCTAGTGAGACTCTATTGGAGAAAATTAAGTTTTCTTTTATAAACAGTTATTAATAATTAATAAACTTTTAGGTTAGTGATGAGAGCTTGTGACCATTTATGTAAATTATATTCACATAATGTTTGTATGAAACTTTACTTTTACGTTTCAAAATCAAGAAATTATGAACATAATCTTATTCTTATTGAAGTGTATCTTCATGATTCATATTCAGTGTGTTTTACCAGTTAATAGCTCATGTGGAGAATTCCTCACTGCTGAATTCGCAGATGGGTATGCTCATTGCATGAGTTGGCTGTTTGAAACCTGGGGCTTATGCAGGGACACTTGACTCGGCCTAGGAGGAGGGGACTGGACTTGCCTGGACTGAGTCTACCAGGTTAATCTCAGTCCTCGGGGGAGGCTTTGCTCTGGAGGAGGTGGGAATGGAGGGTGGGCTGAGGGGAAGGGGAGGGTGTGGGAGGGGGGATATGTAGAACTGAATTGTACTGTAAAATAAAATATAATTAAATAAAAAATAAATAAAAAATTTAAAAAATGAAATGAATATAGGAATGAATGATTGGGAAACTGACAGAAATGGCAAGGATGGAAGAGATTGATGATAGATAGATAGATAGATAGATAGATAGATAGATAGATAGATAGATAGATAGATAATATGATAAAAATGGAGTTTTTATAAGGTGACCTCTTACTGAATGCCACAACGTAAAGTTAGATATGGCCCACTAACTTTCTGCTAATTTATTGATTTATATATTACACTTGAGAAGTAGAATTTCACTTCTTAAAACTTTTAGATTTTATAACATTACAAAAAAAGAGTCTTCCTGAAATTAAGCATCTTTGGCACCTAAACATATGAAAGATAACTGATTATTGCTTAGATTTCATTCTTCCATTAAATATATAGGAAATTATGTACTAATCCTTATATAACAGTTTTTTTCAAATTAAATTCTTCTTCTTCAATGAACAATAAAAAGTAATTTAGAACTTTTTGGGATATTTAAGGCAGACTTTTCTGTCTCATCAAATGGCTCCCCAAACAACCACAGAGAGACTTATTATTAATTATAAATGCTCAGCCAATAACTTAGGCTTGTCACTAACTAGCTCATGAAACTTAAATCACCCCATTTCTATTAATCCATGCACTGCCCCAAGGCTCATTTACCTCATGTGTGTACATAGCATCCTGCTTGGTCTGTGTCTCATGGTGACTTTTCCGACTCAGCTCTTCTTCCCAGTGTCCTCTGTGTCTGGCTGTCCCATCTATACCTCCTGCCTAGCTAATGATCATTTAGCTTTTTATTAAAAAATCCAAATGAGAAAATTTCACAGTGTCAAAAGGAATGTTCCACAGTATTTCCCACTTTTTGTCTATTCTTAAACCAATCTGAGTGACAAATCTTCACAGTGTACAAAGGGATTGTTCCACAACAAGGTATATTAGTTTTCTAAGCTGAATTATATTAGAATGAATGTTCTTTCCTGCTTACGTTATTTTAGTCTATACCTGTTGGTAGTGAAGATAGGAAGCTTTTGAATTCCAATAACAAATGTAAATACAAAATATTTAACTTCTTAAAAGTTCATTTCATAAATCTTTAAAAGTTTGTGTTTTGGGCCCAGTTGGGAATTTAAATCCATAAAATTGTCTCCAAAGATTAACAACTTTTTTTAATGAGTACTACTCATTAGTCATTTCAGACAATGGAGCAACTGTCCCAACAGTGTCAACCATATGGTTTCATGATTACAAGAACACCTTGATCTTCATTGTGACAATAATATTTCACATCTGCCTATTCTTCACCATGTGGATTTTAGAGTATGCTTTGGTATTTATTGTGGCAAATAGAAAGTGTCAAGACTATCTTTCCTATTTACTCTCTGACTCAAGACTATCTTTTCTATTTATTCCATATTTTTGGAGGCCTACAGTACAATATCAAGAGGTCTAAGACCAACCTTTCTGCAAATTTTCAAGTAAAGCATTGTTCCTTGCCTTTTCTGTCTTTTAGTGGACTTTCAAGGTATACACTAAGCATTCCTTGCATGTTTCTCCATAATTTTACACTGTTATTGTGTTGTCTCTCTTTTCTGGGAGTGTGAATGTCTTTTAGGTTGTCAAAAGTGTATTATTGGATTCCAGAGGTTCTGAGATGATGAAATATTGTGTCATTTTGATATCTCTAATTGATTCATAGCCACAGATTTATTTTCTCAGTCATGTCACATTCATGGGTTCCAGCAGTAAAGACATGGTAACAAGTGTTCAGGAGAGTTTAACATATGACATTACCTTTAGGTCATAATCTTATCAAGATTTCTTATTTTCATGTTATAGATTTGTCTTTTCATAATTTAACATGATTCTTTTCATTGATTGTTTGTTCTTGTTGATTTTTAATGTTTGCTTGCTCATTCTAGAATATAGTTCTGTCTTCTTTGCTAATACTAAATAAAAAGTCTCCTCACAATCATTTAAAACTTTATAAATTCTATTCATGATGTTCTTAATTAAAAACTAAACTATTAATTTAAGTATTTCTTTCACAGGTTTGAAGTTAAACTTTTGGCAATAGCCAGCTTTGAAATATTCTGAATAATACTCAAACAGAATTTTGGTGATTAGCATTATAAAAGTGTACCTACTGTGAGGCTGTATACTGTGAAAACCAGTCAAGGAATGTCCAGAGAAACATTGAGTTTTCCATAAATAGCAGACAAAGGGGAAACAAATTTGTGAGATCACCTTGCTCTAATTCATCTAGACAACAATAGATAAAAGGATAATAAAATTGATAATTTAATGTTAATTTAATAACTGTCCAGAATGTGACATGTTAAGCATTGCATAAAAGCATTTCACAATTTGTTTAACAGTATAAATATTAAAAAAAAATTAGATATTTACTTGATACCTTAGGGACTCACATGGGATGAAATTTAGTACTATAATATTCTTGGGAAAATATTTTATTAAGATATGTATGAGAGATATATCTGATAGTTAAGGAGCACTTAGTAATAGTTATTTGATTTAGAGAAAGTATATTTTAGTTCTTAAAAATTTGAATTATATTTTCCCATTGAAGATAAAATAAAATACATGACTATCTAAAAAATACAGAATTAGTTTTTATTAGAAACCTCTTATCCTTAAAATTTTACAACTTTGACCTAAACATTGTCTAAATTTCTGCTTAGAAATTGCAACTCCCTAAAACCATTACATTTACATTATCTCTTAATAAAATTTTCTCAGTAAGTCTTCAAATAGATTCTACCATCAACTTTGAAAGGCTATTTCCTAGATGTTAATATTGCAATTAGCAGAGCACATGTCTCAGTGATAATGAACTTACAATATACTGTGTGAAGTGGACACTGAAAAGTAATTTCAGTGGTTTTGGGTAATTTAAAAGTCATTTTCCTTCATTCATTTTTAGGCTGAAAATTCTTTACTTTATTTCACATCATAAATGCTCAGTCTCTTAATGAGAATTGTGGGTAATTACCACATTCAATCAAAGAAAGACATTTTTACAAAAACTATATAGTCATTGCTAATAATAGTTATTGCCACTCAGATGCCTTATATTATATTATGACATAATTGGCAAGATTTCATTAGAAAGATATAAATATATTTATTTCTTCTAATGAAAAAAAGATTTCTTTTAAAACTTACAAATTCGACATCAAGATTCAGAAATAAGCACTACATAAATGTCACAGAAAATTGCTGAAAATGAAGTTTGCTTGACACATGTAATTTCAAAATGTACTAGTTATGATGATTTGTCATTCAAAACAACTTTTCCCATTTATTTATGCCTTCTACTCTTTAACCTGAACTTCATTTGTTGTCTAAACTGATGTTTGAGTATTAAAAACAGAATGATATACAACACAGACACATCTTGTTCTGAAACATTGCCTTTCCCAAATTCTAAAAATATGCTCAGATGATCTCTGAGCAGTTTTGAAGAGGCTTCTCCAGGAACTCACTGAGTTGTTCAGAAGTTTCTTAGTCTGCCTTTTGGAGATGGTGGAAACATTCTTCTGTGGCAGCAAGATAACTGATGCGTTTGTTTTTATTTCAATCTCTTAGGCTCCTGTATTATCTTTAGACTTCAGGAATGCTGACCAAATTTCTCCCTGATGTGAATTCATCCTATCTTTGTTTAAGCAAATGCCCCTTAATACACTAGCAGCTGAAGAATTTTTGTACAAAACATTTTTCTTCCCTTTGATACATCTTGAAAAATATCTTTAGCATTTATTAAGTTATTTTACATCAATCTGCACTTAACCCAATCTTTACAGTTGGGCTTTCTTGAAGGTCTTTTGTTAGCATTTCTTCTAGGGAAAGTTCTATTTCATTGTTTGGAAGGGAAGAACATTTTCATATCTAGCAGACTAACCTAGATGACCGAGAAAATGAAAACTTTTAAGTCAGCATTCTCTTCAGATTAGTACAGGCACATTTTAATCATAAGAAGTAAATTAGGCCTGTCAGATATCTGAATATCAATTTGTCCGTGAATAATTCAATATTGTAATAAATATACAGACTGTTAAAACAATAAGATATGACTAGATAATCATAATATTAGAGATCTTTACTGTTTAAAAATCATTGATTAGGGCCCCTCAGCTCCCATCTTGCCCCGGACTTCCCTTCTGAAGCACAGGTGAATGCCCTAGCTTGCCCCGGACCCCATCCCTGGGAACCAGCCACTCCGGGGAAGACCTGCCCAACTTGGCCCCAGGTTCTGGTCCCCGGGCAGGTGCCCTTCTACCCCAACCGGGAAGGATCCCCTTCTCCAAGACCCTTGGCAGACCCTGCAGTCTCCACGCCCTGCCCCCATGCCCATCTGCCTGAGCCCCAAGCCTCTTCCTGAGACTTAGAGGCCTGCCCCTCAGCTCCCATCTTGCCCCGGACTTCCCTTCTGAAGCACAGGTGAGTGCCCTAGCTTGCCCCGGACCCCATCCCTGGGAACCAGCCACTCCGGGGAAGACCTGCCCAACTTGGCCCCAGGTTCTGGTCCCCGGGCAGGTGCCCTTCTACCCCAACCGGGAAGGATCCCCTTCTCCAAGACCCCTGGCAGACCCTGCAGTCTCCACGCCCTGCCCCCACGCCCATCCGCCTGAGCCCCAAGCCTCTTCCTGAGACTTAGAGGCCAGCCCCTCAGCTCCCATCTTGCCCAGGACTTCCCTTCTGAAGCACAGGTGAGTGCCCTAGCTTGCCCCTGACCCCATCCCTGGGAACCAGCCACTCCGGGGAACACCTGCCCAACTTGGCCCCAGGTTCTGGTCCCCGGGCAGGTGCCCTTCTACCCCAACCGGGAAGGATCCCCTTCTCCAAGACCCTTGGCAGACCCTGCAGTCTCCACGCCCTGCCCCCACGCCCATCTGCCTGAGCCCCAAGCCTCTTCCTGAGACTTAGAGGCCGGCCCCCAGCTCCCATCTTGCCCAGGACTTCCCTTCTGAAGCACAGGTGAGTGCCCTAGCTTGCCCCCGACCCCATCCCTGAGCACCAGCCACTCTGGGGAAGACCTGCCCAACTTGGCCCCAGGTTCTGGTCCCCGGGCAGGTGCCCTTCTACCCCAACCTGGAAGGATCCCCTTCTCCAAGACCCTTGGCAGACCCTGCAGTCTCCACACCCTGCCCCCACGCCCATCCGCCTGAGCCCCAAGCCTCTTCCTGAGACTTAGAGGCCGGCCCCCAGCTCCCATCTTGCCCAGGACTTCCCTTCTGAAGCACAGGTGAGTGCCCTAGCTTGCCCCCGACCCCATCCCTGGGCACCAGCCACTCTGGGGAAGACCTGCCCAACTTGGCCCCAGGTTCTGGTCCCCGGGCAGGTGCCCTTCTAGCCCCACTGGGAAGGATCCCCTCCTCCAAGACCCCTGGCAGACCCTGCAGTCTCCACGCCCTGCCCCCACGCCCATCTGCCTGAGCCCCAAGCCTCTTCCTGAGACTTAGAGGCCGGCCCCTCAGCTCCCATCTTGCCCCAGACTTCCCTTCTGAAGCACAGGTGAGTGCCCTAGCTTGCCCCCGACCCCATCCCTGGGAACCAGCCACTCCGGGGAAGACCTGCCCAACTTGGCCCCAGGTTCTGGTCCCCGGGCAGGTGCCCTTCTACCCCAACCTGGAAGGATCCCCTTCTCCAAGACCCTTGGCAGACCCTGCAGTCTCCACGCCCTGCCCCCACGCCCATCTGCCTGAGCCCCAAGCCTCTTCCTGAGACTTAGAGGCCGGCCCCCAGCTCCCATCTTGCCCAGGACTTCCCTTCTGAAGCACAGGTGAGTGCCCTAGCTTGCCCCCGACCCCATCCCTGGGCACCAGCCACTCCGGGGAAGACCTGCCCAACTTGGCCCCAGGTTCTGGTCCCCGGGCAGGTTCCCTTCTAGCCCCACCGGGAAGGATCTCCTTCTCCAAGACCCCTGGCAGATCCTGCAGTCTCCACGCCCTGCCCCCACGCCCATCCGCCTGAGCCCCAAGCCTCTTCTTGAGACTTAGAGGCTGGCCCCCAGCTCCCATCTTGCCCTGGATTTCCCATCTGGAGGAGAGAGAGAGAGAGAGAGAGAGGGGGGGGGGAGAGCACCCATCCTCCCCCGGACTTCCCTTCTGAACAAGAGCTCACATCCTGCCCCGGACTTCCAATTTGGACAAGAGAGCTCCCATCTGGACAAGAGAGAGAGACTTCCTGAATCTGTCAGCTCTGTCTGAACCAAGTGTGCGGATAAGGCCAGGAACGAACCACAAGGAGATGGGCAGACGTCAAGGCAGAAACACATACAACAAAATGAATAGTAATACACCATCACCAGGCCCTAGCCCTCCTCCAACACCTAGACCTGAACATCAGAAATTGGAAGAAGCAGAAGAAAATAGCCTTATGAATGTCATCATGAAGAAGCTAGAGGCTCATGTAGAGGAAAAGACAAAAAAATGTGAAGAACGCTGTAAACAACTAGAGGAAAGGGCAAACAAATTAGAAGAAATCAAAAAAGTCCTGGAAGAGAACAATAAAATACTGAAAGAAAATCAAGAAAAATCAATGAAACAAATGAAGGAAACAGTCCAAGACCTGAAAAGGGAAATAGAAAAAATGAAGAAGACACAAACAGAGGGAATGCTGGAAATAGAAAATCTGAGAAAACGATTGGGAACTTCAGATGCAAGTATAATCAACAGAATGCAAGAGATGGAAGAGAGGATCTCTAGCGTTGAAGATACAATAGAAGAAATAGATTCATCAGTCAAAGAAAACACTAAAGTCAACAAAGTCATGAACCAAAATGTCCAAGAAATTTGGGACACCATGAAAAGACCAAACCTACGAATAATAGGCTTAGAAGAAGGAGAAGAATACCAACTCAAGGGCACAGAAAATATATTCAACAAGATCATAGAAGAAAACTTTCCCAACTTAAAGAAGGAAATGCCTATGAAGATACAGGAAGCCTATAGAACACCAAACAGACTAGACCCCCAAAAAAAGTCCCCTCGCCACATAATAATTAAACAATTAAACGTACAGAATAAAGAAAGAATATTAAGAGCAGCAAAGGAAAAAGGCCAAGTGACATATAAAGGCAAACCTATCAGAATAACACCCGATTTCTCAATGGAGACTTTGAAAGCCAGAAGGTCCTGGACAGATGTAATGCAGACATTAAGAGACCATGGATGTCAGCCTAGACTAATATACCCAGCAAAACTTTCAATCGTCATAGATGGAGTGAACAAGACATTCCATGACAAAGCCAGATTTAAACAATATTTATCCACAAACCCAGGCCTACAGAAAGCACTAGAAGGAAAATTCCAACCTAAGGAAGTCAGATACAACCTCGAAAACACAGGCAATAGATAAAGCCACAGCAGTAGACCCCAATGAAGAAAAGTACACACACATCACCACCAAAAAATAACAGGAATGAACAATCACTGGACATTAATATCTCTCAATATCAACGGACTTAATTCACCTATAAAAAGACATAGGCTTACAGAATGGATACGAAAGCAGGACCCATCTTTCTGCTGCATACAAGAAACACATCTCAAATTCAAAGATAGACACTACCTAAAAATAAAAGGCTGGGAAAAGACTTTCCAATCAAACGGTCTTAAGAAACAAGCGGGTGTAGCCATCCTGATATCCAGCAAAATAGACTTCAAACTAAAATCAATCAAAAGAGATCAAGAAGGGCATTACATACTCATCACAGGAAAGATCCACCAAGATGAAGTCTCAATTCTGAACATTTATGCCCCAAACACAAGGGCACCCACATATGTAAAAGAAACATTATTAAAGCTTAAATCACATATAAAACCCCACACATTAATAGTGGGAGACCTCAACACCCCACTTTCACCACTGGACAGATCCCCCAAATCGAAACTTAACAGAGAAATAAAGGACTTAACTGATGTCATGACTCAAATGGACTTAATCGACATCTACAGAACATTCCATCCTAACAAAAAAGAATATACCTTCTTCTCAGCACCCCATGGAACCTTCTCTAAAATCGACCACATACTTGGTCACAAAGCAAATCTAAACAGATACAAAACAATTAGAATAACCTCCTGTGTTCTATCAGACCACCATGGTCTAAAGTTGGATTTCAACAACAACAAAAACTACAGAAAACCTACAATCTCATGGAAACTGAACAATACCCACCTGAATCACCAATGGGTTAAGGAAGAAATAAAGAAAGAAATTAAAGACTTCCTAGAGATCAACGAAAATGAAGACACCACATATCCAAACCTATGGGACACTATGAAAGCAGTACTAAGAGGGAAATTCATAGCACTAAACGCCCACATAAATAAGCTGGAGAAATCTCACACTAGTGACTTAACAGCACACCTGAAAGTTCTAGAACAGGAAGAAGCAAAGTCTCCCAGGAAAAATAGAAGCCAGGAAATTATCAAAGTGAGAGCTGAAATCAATAAAATAGAAACAAAGAGAACAATACAAAAAATTAATGAAACAAAGAGTTGGTTCTTTGAGAAAATCAACAAGATAGACAAGCCCTTATCCAAACTAACCAAAAGACAGAGAGAGAGCATCCAAATCAACAAAATCAGAAATGAAAAGGGGGACATAACAACAGACATTGAGGAAATCCAGAGAATCATCAGGTCATACTTCAAAAACCTCTATTCCACAAAACTGGAAAACCTAAAAGAAATGGATAATTTTCTGGATAGGTACCACATACCTAAATTAAATCGAGACCAGATAAACTATTTAAATAGTCCAATAACCCCTAACGAAATAGAAACAGTCATTAAAAGTCTCCCAACCAAAAAAAGCCCAGGACCAGATGGTTTCAGTGCAGAATTCTACCAGATCTTCAAAGAAGAGTTAATACCAATACTCTCTAAATTGTTCCATACAATAGAAACAGAAGGAACATTACCAAACTCCTTCTATGAGGCTACAATTACCCTGATTCCCAAACCAAACAAGGATACAACAAAGAAAGAGAACTACAGACCGATCTCCCTCATGAACATTGATGCAAAAATACTCAATAAAATACTGGCAAACAGACTCCAAGACAACATCAAAACAATTATCCACCATGATCAAGTAGGATTCATTCCAGGGATGCAAGGATGGTTCAACATACGAAAGTCTGTCAATGTGATACACCATATAAACAAACTCAAAGAAAAAAACCACATGATCATCTCACTAGATGCTGAAAAGGCATTTGACAAAATCCAACACCCCTTCATGATAAAGGTCTTGGAGCGATCAGGAATACAGGGAACATACCTAAACATAATAAAGGCAATTTACAGCAAGCCAACAGCCAACATCAAATTAAATGGAGAGAAACTCAAAGCAATTCCACTAAAATCAGGAACGAGGCAAGGCTGTCCGCTCTCCCCATACTTATTCAATATAGTACTTGAAGTTCTAGCCAGAGCAATAAGACAACATAAGGAGATTAAGGGGATACAAATTGGAAAGGAAGAAGTCAAGCTTTCACTATTTGCAGATGACATGATAGTATACTTGAGCAACCCCAAAGATTCCACCAAGGAACTGATACAGCTTATAAACACCTTCAGCAACATAGCAGGATACAAGATCAACTCCAAAAAATCAGTAGCCCTCCTATATACAATGGACAAAAAAGCAGAGAAGGAAATCAGAGATACATCACCTTTTACTATAGCCACAAATGACATAAAATACCTTGGGGTAATACTAACCAAGCAAGTGAAGGACCTATATGACAAGAACTTTAAGTCCCTGAAAAAAGAAATTGAAGAAGATGTCAGAAAATGGAAAGATCTCCCATGCTCATGGATAGGCAGAACTAACATAGTAAAAATGGCAATCTTACCAAAAGCAATCTACAGATTCAATGCAATCCTCATCAAAATACCAACACAATTCTTCACAGACCTGGAAAGAATAATACTCAACTTCATATGGAAAAACAAAAAACCCAGGATAGCCAAAAGAATCCTATACAATAAAACAATCTCTGGAGGCATCACGATCCCTGACTTCAAGCTCTACTATAGAGCTACAGTAAAAAAAAAACAGCTTGGTACTGGCATAAAAACCGACATGTGGACCAATGGAATCGAATTGAAGACCCTGACATTAATCCGCACACCTATGAACAAATAATTTTTGACAAAGAAGCCAAAAGTGCACAATGGAAAAAAGAAAGCATCTTCAACAAATGGTGCTGGCAAAACTGGATATCAACATGTAGAAGGCTGCAAATAGATCCATATCTATCACCGTGCACAAAACTTAAGTCCAAGTGGATCAAGGACCTCAACATAAATCCAGCTACTCTGAACCTGCTAGAAGAGAAAGTAGGAAGTAGTCTTGAACACATTGGCATAGGAGACCACTTTCTAAATAGAACACCAGTAGCACAGACACTGAGAGAAACAATCAATCAATGGGACCTCTTGAAACTGAGAAGCTTTTGTAGGGCAAAGGATACGGTCAACAAAGCAAAGCGACAGCCTACAGAATGGGAAAAGATCTTCACCAATCCCACATCTGACAGAGGACTGATATCCAGAATATATAAGGAACTCAAGAAATTAGACATCAAAATGCCCAACAGTCCAATTAAGAAATGGGCTATAGAACTAAACAGAGAATTCTCAACAGAGGAAACTCAAATGGCTGAAAGACATTTAAGGAATTGCTCAACATCCCTAATCATCAGGGAAATGCAAATCAAAACAACTCTGAGATACCACCTTACGCCTGTCAGAATGGCTAAGATCAAAAACACTGAAGACACCTTATGCTGGAGAGGATGTGGAGCTAGGGGAACTCTCCTCCACTGCTGGTGGGAATGCAAGCTTGTACAACCACTTTGGAAATCAATATGGCGATTTCTTAGAAAATTGGGAATCCATCTCCCCCAAGATCCAGCTAAACCACTCTTGGGCATATACCCAAGGAATGCTCAACCACACCACAAGAGCACTTGTTCAGCTATGTTCATATCAGCGTTGTTTGTAATAGCCAGAACATGGAAACAACCTAGATGCCCTTCAACTGAAGAATGGATAAACAAAATGTGGTACATATACACAATGGAATACTACTCAGCAGAGAAAAACAATGACATCATGAGGTTTGCAGACAAATGGATGGATCTAGAAAAAATCATCCTGAGTGAGGTATCCCAGACTCAGAAAGACAAACATGGTATGTACTCACTCATAACAGGATACTAGATGTGGAACAAGGATGACTGGACTGCTACTCACATCATCAGGCAGGCTACCTGGAAAACAGGACCCCAAGAAAGACACAGGGATCGCCCAACGACAGAGAAATGGAATGAGATCTACATGAACAGCCTGGACATGAGTGGGGGTAGTGAAGGGCGAGGGTCGAGGGAAAGAGAGCTTGGATGAGTGGGAGATCCCAGCTGGATCAACAACAGAGAGGGAGAACAAGGAATAGGAGACCATGGTAAATGAAGACCACATGAGAATAGGAAGAAACAAAGTGCTAGAGAGGCCCACAGAAATTCACAAAGATACCCCCACAACAGACTGCTGGCAATGGTCGAGAGACAGTCCGAACTGACCTACTCTGGTGATGGGATGGCCAAACACCCTAATTGTCGTGCTAGAAACCTCATCCAACTACTGAGGGATCTGGATGCAGAGATCCATGACTAGGCCCCAGGTGGATCTCTGGGAGTCCAATTAGCGAGAATGAGGAGGGTTTATATGAGCAAGAATTGTTGAGACCAAGGTCGGATAAAGCACAGAGACAAATAGCCAAACAAATGGAAACACATGAACAATGAACCAATGGCTGAGGGGTCACCAACTGGATCAGGCCCTCTGAGTGGGTGAGACAGTTGATTGGCCTGATCTGTTTGGGAGGCATCCAGGCAGTGGGACCGGGTCCTGTGCTCATTGCATGAGTTGGCTGTTTGAAACCTGGGGCCTATGCAGGGTCCCTTGGCTCGGCATGGGAGGAGGGGACTGGACCTACCTGGACTGAGTCCACCAGGTTGATCTCAGTCTGTGGGGAAGGCTTTGCCCTGGAGGAGATTGGAATGGGGGGCGGGCTGGGGGGAAGGTGAGGGGGGCGGAAGGGGGGAGAACAAGGGAATCTGTGGCTGATATGTAGAACTGAATTGTATTGCAAAATAAAAATTAAAAAAAAAATCTTTGATTAAATTCTAAGTAATACATGTAATTTATGAATAAGATGGTACAATTCCTGGATGGCAAGTTGGTTCAGATAATAGGCCTTTTGTGTGAAAGCAGGAAACCTGAGTTTGATACGGTTAATATACATGGTAATAGGAAAGAATAGATTCTTACATATTATCTTCTGACTTTCATGCGTACACATGTATGTTCAAACACATAGAGAAAAATAAACGGGAAAAGGAATGTTAAGTATGTTAGAAAAGACATTATTTTATAATTTGAAATCTAAACGATATCTTCTACAAAAATTCTGGCTATCCAATTGTAAATGTTCACTTGAAAGAGCAGGAAGCTCTGTTTGCTTCTTTGTATCCCAGGGTTTCTCCAAAACCCTATGTTTGAATTCTTTCCATTATTATGGACATGTTCAAAGAAACACACATATGAAAAAGAAAAGGGGAATAAAGGAGAGAGAGCTTTCAGTGAGAAGAGTAATGAGAGGCTGAGAAAGAGGAGAGGTTTGGCAAGAGATATCTAACTCTAAAGATGTTTGGAAAAGGATATGGATAAGCATGGTGTAGGAAGGCATTTGAGTCCCAAGCCAATTATGGATCTATGGAGAGTTGATGGCTGCCAGCAGTATAAGACTTGAGTTTTTCTTGAGAGTTTGTGGTTGCTAGTAGATAGAACAAGTTCTAGGGAAAGGCCCCCAAATCAAAAGTACCTGGATATTACAAACTTTAGCCAATAATAATTTAAAAAATAAGCATATGGAACAAAGAAAATATAAAAGATACAAGGGAAAAAGAGCAAGTGACATATAAAGGCAGACCTATTCAAATTATACCTGATTTCTCAATGGACACTCTAAAAGTCAGGGTGGCCTGGAAAAAAGTGCTCCAGAATCTAAGAGACCAAAAATGCCAGCCAAGAATACCATACCCAGCAAAAATATCAATCACCATAGATGGGTAACATAAGATATTCCATAATAATGTTAAATTAAAAGAATATGTCCACAAATCCACCCCTAAAGAAGGTGCTAAAAGGAAAACTCCAATCTCAGGAGGTTAATTATGCCTAGGAAATCATAGGAAATAATTAACCTGATACCAGCAAAATCAACAGGAAGCAAACACACACACACACACACACACACACACACCAAAAAAAAAAACCACCACCACCACAAATAACAACAACACTATAAACAAATAACAGGAATCAACAATAATTGATCAGTGATATATTTCAATATCAGTGTTCTAAATTGTCCAGTAAATTGTCTTAGTCTTAGACACAGACTAAGAATGGATGCAAAAAGAGGTTCCATTCTTAGGCATCACTAAAAAAACAAAACAAAACTCAGGTCAAGGACAGATATTACCTCAGGGTAAAAGGTTGAAAAAAATGAAAGATATTCAAAGCAAATGTCCCTAAGAAGCAAGCTTGTGTAGCCCTTTTTATTGTCTAACAAAATTGATTTAACAACAAAACTAATTAAAAGATATGGGAAGGAACAAAACATAGTTATAAAAATATTCCACCCAGATAACATTTCAAATATTTTTTTTCAAATACAGTAGTGCATGCAATTTTGACTTTATATAATTCTTTTTTTTAATTTTTTTTTATTTTGCAATACAATTCAGTTCTACATATCAGCCACGGATTCCCTTGTTCTCCCCCCTCCCTCCCCCCTCACCTTCCCCCCAACCCACCCCTCATTCCCACCTCCTCCAGGGCAAAGCCTCCACCATGGACTGAGATCAACCTGGTAGACTCAGTCTAGGCAGGTCCAGTCCCTTCCTCCCAGGCCGAGCCAAGCGAGCCTGCATAGGCCCCAGGTTTCAAACAGCCAACTCATGCAATGAGCACAGGACCTGGTCCCACTGCCTGGATGCCTCCCAAACAGATCAAGCCAATCAACTGTCTCACCCACTCAGAGGGCCTGATCCAGTTGGGAACCCCTCAGGCATTGGTTCATAGTTCATGTGTTTCTGTTCATTTGGCTATTTGTCCCTGTGCTTTATGCAACCTTGGTCTCAACAATTCTCGCTCATATAAACCCTCCTCATTCTCGCTAATTGGACTCCCAGAGATCCACCTGGGGCCTAGTCATGGATCTCTGCATCCAGATACCTCAGTCCTTGGATGGGGTTTCTAGCACGACAATTAGGGTGTTTGGCCATCCCATCACCAGAGTAGGTCAGTTCGGGCTGTCTCTTGACCATTGCCAGCAGTCTGTTGTGGGGGTATCTTTGTGGATTTCTGTGGGCCTCTCTAGCACTTTGCTTCTTCCTATTCTCATGTGGTCTTCATTTACCATGGTCTCCTATTCCTTGTTCTCCCTCTCTGTTGTTGATCCAGCTGGGATCTCCCACTCACCCAAGCTCTCTTTCCCTCGACCCTCAACCTTCATTTCCCCCACTCATGTCCAGCCTGTTCATGTAGATCTCTTCCATTTCTCCGTCATTGGGCTATCCCCGTGTCTTTCTTGGGGTCCTGTTTTCCAGGTAGCCTCCCTGATGATGTGAGTAGCAGTCCAGTCATCCTTGTTCCACATCTAGTATCCTCCTATGAGTGAGTACATACCATGTTTGTCTTTCTGAGTCTGGGTTACCTCACTCAGGATGATTTTTTCTAGATCCATCCATTTGTCTGCAAACCTCATGATGTCATTGTTTTTCTCTGCTGAGTAGTATTCCATTGTGTATATGTACCACATTTTGTTTATCCATTCTTCAGTTGAAGGGCATCTAGGTTGTTTCCCGGTTCTGGCTATTACAAACAATGTTGATATGAACATAGCTGAACAAGTGCTCTTGTGGTATGATTGAGCATTCCTTGGGTATATGCCCAAGAGTGGTATAGCTGGATCTTGGGGTAGATTGATTCCCAATTTTCTAAGAAAGTGCCATATTGATTTCCAAAGTGGTTGTACAAGCTTGCATTCCCACCAGCAGTGGAGGAGAGTTCCCCTAGCTCCACCTCCTCTCCAGCATAAGGTATCTTCAGTGTTTTTGATCTTAGCCATTCAGACAGGCATAAGGTGGTCTCAGAGTTGTTTTGATTTGCATTTCCCTGATGATTAGGGATGTTGAGCAATTCCTTAAATGTCTTTCAGCCATTTGAGTTTCCTCTGTTGAGAATTCTCTGTTTAGTTCTATAGCCCATTTCTTAATTGGACTGCTGGGCATTTTGATGTCTAATTTCTTGAGTTCCTTATGCAGAAAAGGCATTTGACAAAATCCAACACCCCTTCATGATAAAGGTCTTGGAGTGATCTGGAATACAGGGAACATACCTAAACATAAAAGGCAATTTACAGTGAGCTAACAGCCAACATCAAATTAAATGGAGAGAAACTCAAAGCAATCCCACTAAAATCAGGAATGAGGCAAGGCTGTCCACTCTCCCCATACTTATTCAATATAGTACTTGAAGTTCTAGCCAGAGCAATGAGACAACATAAGGAGATTAAGGGGATACAAATTGGAAAGGAAGATGTCAAGCTTTCTCTATTTGCAGATGACACAACAGTATACTTGAGTGACCCCAAAGATTCCACCAAGGAACTGATACAGCTTATAAACACCTTCAGCAACATAGCAGGATACAAGATCAACTCCAAAAAATCAGTAGCCCTCCTATATACAATGGACAAAGAAGCAGAGAAGGAAATCAGAGATACATCACCCTTTACAATAGCCACAAATGATATAAAATACCTTCGCGTAACACTAACCAAGCAAGTGAAGGACCTATATGACAAAAACTTTAAGTCCCTGAAAAAAGAAATTGAAGAAGATGTCAGGAAATGGAAAGATCTCCCATGCTCATGGATAGGCAGGACTAACATAGTAAAAATGGCAATCTTACCAAAAGCAAACTACAGATTCAATGCAATCCCTATCAAAATACCAACACAATTCTTCACAGACCTGGAAAGAATAATACTCAACTTCATATGGAAAAACAAAAAACCCAGGATAGCCAAAAGAATCCTGTACAATAAAACAACCTCTGGAGGCATCACGATCCCTGACTTCAAGCTCTACTATAGAGCTACAGTAATAAAAACAGCTTGGTACTGGCATAAAAACCAACATGTGGACCAATGGAATTGAATTGAAGACCCTGACATTAATCTGCACATCTATGAACATATAATTTTTGACAAAGAAGCCAAAAGTGCACAATGGAAAAAAGAAAGCATCTTCAACAAATGGTGCTGGCAAAACTGGATATCAACATGTAGAAGGCTGCAAATAGATCCATATCTATCACCATGCACAAAACTTAAGTCGAAGTGGATCAAGGACCTCAACATAAATCCAGCTACTCTGAACCTGCTAGAAGAGAAAGTAGGAAGTAGTCTTGAATGCATTGGCATAGGAGATCACTTCCTAAATATAACACCAGTAGCACAGACACTGAGAGAAACAATCAATCAATGGGACCTCTTGAAACTGAGAAGCTTTTGTAGAGCAAAGGATACGGTCAACAAGGCAAAGCGACAGCCTACAGAATGGGAAAAGGTCTTCACCAACCCCACAGCTGACAGAGGACTGATATCCAGAATAACATTTCAAATCTTAACTCAATGCCCCAAACATAGGGCATCTAAGTTTGTAAAAGAAATACTACTACAGCTTAAATCACATATTGACCCTCACACACTGATAGTGGGAGACTTCAATACCCCACTCTTGCCAATAATAGATCATCAGACAAAAACTAAACAAAGAAATACTGTGACTCTAACAGATGTTATACACCAAATAGACCTAACAGATATATACAGAACATTTCACCAAATACAAAGTAACATACCTTCTTCTCAGCTCCTCAGCTTTCTCCCAACATGACCATACACTCAGACACAAAGTAAGCCTCAACAGATACAAGAAAATTGAAATAACTTCCTGCATCCTATTAGGCCACCATGGATGAAAAGTGAATAAAAACAACATCAGAAAGCTCACAAACTTATGGAAACTGATGAAATTTCTACCAAGTGAAAAATAAGAAAAGACAAAAACACAGAAAGAAATTGAAGACTTTGTAGGATTCCATGAAAATGATTACATATCATACCCAAACTTATGGGGCACAATGAATACAGTGCTAAGAGGAAAGTTCATAGCACTACGTGCCTTCATAAAAAAATTTAAAAAATATATAGCAACACTATACTAGCAATTTAACACTGCACCTGAAATCTCTAGAACAGAAAGAAGTAAGCATATCCAAGGTCAGTAGATGTGAAGAAAAGATCAGATTGAGAACTGAAATCAATAAAATAGAAACTATGAGAACAATACAAAGAATCAATGAAACAAAGAGTTGGTTCTTTGAAAAAACCACAAGACAGACAAACTTTTATCCAAATTAATTAAAAGGCAGAGAGTGAATATCCAAATTAACAAAATCAGAAACCAATAGGAGGACATTACAACAGACACTAAGAAAATCAAAAGAATAACAAGGACATAATTTAAAAGCCTGTACTCCTCCAAATTGGAAAATCTAAAAGAAATAGATAATTTTCTCAACAAATATCACTTAGCAAAGTTAAATTAAGATAAATACATAATTTATATAGACCCATAATCCATAGTAAAATAGAAGCAGTCATTAAAATGACTTCCAACCAAAATAAAATAAATAAAAATAAAATACAAAAGCTCAGAGCTTGATGCTTTTAGCACAGTATTCTATCATACTTTCAAAGAAGTGTTAATGCCAATACTCCTCAAATTATTCTACAAAATAGAAAGAGAAGGAACATGTCCAGTTCATTTTATGAGGCCACAGTTACCCTGATACCTAAACCACATAAAGACTCAACAAAGAAAGAAATTACATATCAATTTCCCTTATGAACAGAGATGCAAAAATAGTCAATAAAATATTTGCTAACTGAATCCAAGAACACTCCCTATAAGTCACCCACCATGATCAAGTTGGCTTCATCACAGAGAAATAGGAATGGTTCAATATAAAAAAAATCAGTAAATATATTCCACTATATAAACAAACTGAAAGAAAAAAAACTACATGATCATCTCATTAGATACTGAAAAATCCTTTGAAAAACTTCAATATCTCTTCATGATAAGAGTTCTGGAGAGATTAATAGACACAAGGGACATACCTAAATATAATATGGGCAATTTACAAGTCTGTAGCCAACATCAAATTAAGTGGTGGGAAACTCAAAGGAACTACACTTAAAACAATAACAAGCTAAGGCTGTCCACTCTCTCTTATCTATTCAATATAGATAGTACTTGAAGTTTTAGTTAGAGCAGTAAGATAACTGAAGGAGATCAAGGGGCTACATATTGGTTAGGAAGATGTCATAATATATAGCATTATTAGCAGATAATAGGATAGTATACATAGGTGACCATAAAATTTCCACTGGGAAATTCCTACAGCTGATAATGCAAATTGTCTGCATACAAAATTAACTCAAAACACACAAACAGAATAAGTAGCCTCCATATATACAAATGACAAATGGATTGAGGAAAATATCAGCAAAACAACATCTTTCAAAATAGCCTCAAATAATACAAAATATGTTGTAACAAGGGAAAAAATCTTCCTGAATGAGGTTGTGAGACCAAAATGAGCCATCTTAGAAATAAGACCAAAATGCTTTCACCCTAAAATTAAGGCCTAAGATTTTTCCTTTTGGGAATAGGCCATTAGTTACTGAAACCAGTTAGTTCAGATTCCAGAAACCAGGAAGTGTAAAAGTACAGAGTCACAAGATAGTCACGAGGTAATGCCTGCCAGACTATGGAATGTCCTCTCCCTGGTTTCCAGGGTAACTGACCACAGAAATGCCCCCACCTGAGGGCAGCCAATGAGAAATGGTGGCGGGCAACCACTCCCTTAGAAGTAATTTTTAGAAGCCCCTAAAAGCGAGCCAATCAGAATTGTACCCGTACTAGCACCCCTAAACGATGTAACCTTGTGACTTTTCCCTTTAAAAGCTGAGCTTGCAGATAGGTGGGCGCTTCCTCCAGCTTCCACTGCTTTGGATGTATTGGATGAAGTCCCTGCCTAGGCTTGTATTGCTTTTGGATATCCAGAATTAATCCATGCTTTTGCATTCCGGCATGCTCGTCTTTGGTGGTCTCTCTGGGGGTCACGATCTGGGCACAACAAGGTTACCCATATCTAGAGAGATAAATATAAATATCCACTTAGAAGTGAATATTAGCCATTAAGTAAGTAATAACCAAGCTACAACCAGTAGACCCAAAGAGATTAGTTAAAGCGTAGGGTGCCTGGGGGCGGGGGGGGGGGGTGCTTCATGGATCTCCCTGGGAAGAGAAAATATAATAGATTTTGTGTGTGGCCAAGGGGTCAAAGAGACAGGAGCTGGAGGGATCAGATCAAGGGATGGGATGGAGGAAGAGACTGCTGGGAGAGACCACTGGAATTAGGGGGGCATTGGGAACTGATGTGGAAACCTAACATAGTAGAGACTTCCTGGAATTTGTGAAGGTGATCTTAATGAAGACAGCTAATAATGGGGTCTATGAGGTCTCAATTGGTCATCTCTCAGGTAGCCAGTCCAGGGTATTGGTTGCACTCCACTGGTTGTTGACCAAGGAGGTCCCATAGAAATTCCCAACAACCCAGCATGATACTAAGATAATGGGCTGCTCAGTGCAAACTGACAACTAGGCCCCATTGCCAAGGACACCAAAGCAGCCACAAAATATTTTACCTATATACCTTAACATGAGTGGTGTAAAGTAAAGGGGAAAATATATGTACTAAAAAAGTATACATACATGAAAATGAGAAGGTTTTTTAGAGTTTGACATATTATATTATACCTATTGCACCTGATTATGACAATGTTTGAGGTTATGTATTTTCAGATTTATGACTAAGGAATGATGGATTTCATAAGACTTTAAAAATCAAATTATAGCTAAAGAACTGATGACACAAATATAAATACTCCAGAATTTATCTATAAATTTGTAATTGTAGAACATAATAACAGTCTTAATATATAAAAAAGTAAAATACCAAATGTTTACACTGACTTTAACTTTGAAAATGAGAACTGATGTTTAATTAATTCATATGAAATTGTTCATTTTTTTGTAAATGTTCAGAGCTTACAGATATGTCCCATGATAATATGAAATACATGCTCTCACCCTGAATAAAAGTTATTTCATAATGTGTATTTTGGAAGTTATCTCTAACTTTAATTATGCAAGAACCAGATAATATAGATTTTTTTTAGAACACACTAAGCAGAAATCACTTTACACATACATTTTATTATGAACAAAGTGCCTTAAATTAACAGTGATTTCAACTGTAATTAGTTCAACAATTTATAAAATTAACAATTAGAAATTCTGTAGACATATCTGTTTTTTTCCAAAAACAATAATATTGTATTTTAAAAGTCTCATAGTATAATGAATTCATTGAAACACTCAAATCTACAATCACATTCCTGAAGATATTGCATGTGTCTACTTTACCATGATTTGTGAAGTGTGAATACTACTTAAGAAATATTTTTCGCCTATATCAGTCACATGAGCAAAACTTTCACTTCAGGAAAACAAAATATCCAGCATAATACACTATTGGTAAATTAATTTTTGAATGTCTTAAGCAAGTTATGAATATTTATACAACTGCAGCTTTAACTTCCCCCCAAATAAATTATTTTATAAACATTTTAGTAGAATTTATTTAGTATTCTAAAAATGTGTGCAGATATCAAATATATACATAGAGAATGTATATAGGTTGATATAAAATCTTCTACTATTTTAAGAACATATATACCGGAAAGAAAACAACACAATGATACAAATCCATTGTCATTGCCAAAATTTCTAGAAAAGAACAACCCATTTTTAGCTGATAAGAACTGGATGGATAGCAATTATTTTGAATACAATTATATTGAAATATCTGGATTTTTCTAAGTTCAAGATATTCTAGAACTATAAATCATATTACAAGATAGAGAGGTGTAAATGTACAGAAAAATAGGAAAGGCAGTGAAGATACTTAGGAGCTATGCAGGGAGAAAATAATGTTAGTTTATCTTCAGTTTTTATTTCTGTTTTACAACTAGGACTCCTCTAGTGCATTATGATTAGCTATTATGTTCATTCTGTGCTTATTTACTGTCTGTGAATAACAATAATTATCAAGAAAAGGCCACAGGTACAGAAATCATCAGTATTGTAGTGGTACATATTAGGAATGAAAATACAGCTTAAAAACTTGGTAATTGAGGTGATAATAGGCAAACAAGTACTGTAAGACACTGGAGTAGCTACAATAACTTGAGCTAAATCAATTTATAGTCACAACATTAATGGTGGCACGTAGAAGTGATATAGGCCCATTTCATTATGAAGGCACAAAGTACAAACACATGTGCATTTACTCAAAACTGAGTTTAGACTTAAGAAGACATATACATATTCACCACATATAGAAAAATGTTTCCTTTAAATATAGGACGACTTCGTTACAGTCTTTTACAAACCAAAGCTTGTATTGGGCAACTTAAATTATATTAAGACCCTTTAAAATGTTAACTCATGCTCCTTAAACTCAGAAGAAAAGAATTATTTCTGACGGCGATTTTTCCTGCTCAGTTTTCACATTTGTGAGAGACTATTGTTGAGGCCATCTGGTATTAAATGAGAAAAAGGTCCAAAAGTTATAACTTGAATTGTAATATTAAACTCTGTTGGAGCTATAACAATCTGCTTGATGCATAATTTTGTTTAGGTTAAATACAAGGATAAAACAAGCTATTTTAAAACAACCTCTCAATTATCAACTAAATTTGAAATTCAACCAATACAAACACTCAGGCCCTTTTGTCTGTCTTTTAAAGAGTGAAATTAATTACAGCTCCCAATATTCGCATGGTTATAGTAGACATTTTTTAGTTTAAAATTTTCTTTCGCTTTCTCTTTTTAATTAATCTTCTGAAACTAAACAATATGGAAATGCTGAATTATTTTTATTAAATTTGTTTTAAACAGTTTCACACATGTATATATTTACCGACTATTCTAAACTCCCAACTCTCTACCTGAACCCAGCCACCTTCCCCACACCCATAAATCTCTTTCCTGCTCAAGACTGTGTGTTTAGTTACTTGATATTTGTGTGTGCTGTGTGTATGTGTCCATTATGTGTGTGTGTTGGGTGTTTGTACTGTGTGTGTGTGTGTTTAGGGGGTAGTGAATTTGTGTCCTACTGAGGTTTACTACATTGTCTTTGTGAAGATGAGTTTGGATCTATGTGACGGAGCCTGCAGCAGGTAAACAACTAAAGATTTTTAAGTGTTACCTCAACAGGATTGATTAAGAGAGGAATGTGAGCTGACAATTAACTGACATTTTTTCCATACCTAGAAGGAGACCTCAATAACAAGAAGAAATGATAACATCTAAAAATAATAAAATGATGGAAGTAAATAACAAACAATTGCAATAGCAGGTTGTCAGTATTACACTTTGCATTCATATTAATAACAAATGAAAAAATGTAATAACTCAAAATACGTTACACAATAATCAATATGTTATAAGCTTAGGAGCATTTAACTAAGCATGTGATATACACCAGGACCTAGGGATATTGTTGATGTACATCTGCATTTAAACATTATAAAGCAAATCTGGCTAGCAATGCACAAGATCTCTGCTTATGAAGTGTGCCTGTTATCATTCATGATTGAGAAGATAATAAAGAAATGATTAGTCAATAATTTTAAAAACATATGCTTTCCATAAAATATTACACTCGTTTGATAGATGAATTATGGAAATTTGATCATGTTAAAGCTTTCTAAACTATAACATCTAGGACAGTTCATATTATAAAATAATCATACTGTACTTCCCCCCACCCCATTTGGTGGTGGTTGTAGTTGTTTTACTCTTGTTGTTGGTGTGTGTGTGTGTGTGTGTGTGTATGTGTGTGTGTATGATGGGTATGTGTATGTGTTTATGTATGTGTATATCTAAGACATGGTCTTTGTAATGTAACCCACACTAACCTTTAACTTACCATGTAGCCCAGACTAACCTCCAAATCATGATACTCCTGCTTCATTCACGCTCTGTGATGCGAAGAGGAAAAGTGTGTCACCACACTAGCTTTCATTATGTATTCTGTTCATGTTTCTTATACTAACATCCATTTATATTCATGTCTTTAATTAATATAAAAAATATATATTATGCTAAAGCCACTTTATATTTAATTTGAAACATCATTTAATTAGTTTTATGAAAAAAATCTGTAAAAGTGTAAAAGGGGTGTTATTAAAATTCTTTTATGTGCATTCCTCACCTAAATATGTAACTTGATAGCCATTTTTCTTACAATGTAGATTATAAAATAGCTTTATGAAGTAGAAACTTTGATATTTGTTAGAAACATTGTAGGAATAGATTTAACCACAATTTTGAGAATAAGTTCGTTTTCAAGGATGCGCAGAATTATCTCATGTATTTCAGAGTAAAAGGATATCAATATGTATAAGAAACCCACAGGAGAATCCTGCTAAAGAGAGGAAGGAAGAATTGTCGGAGCTAGAAAGGTCAAAGACATCACCAAAAAACCCACAGAACCAAGTAACCTGGGCTCACAAGGACTCACAAAGACAGAATAGACAACCAGGGAGCCTGCATGGGACTGACCTGGGCCCCTCTATATACATGACAGTTGTGTTGCTTGGTCTACTTGTGGGACTTGTAACAAAGGGAGGAGGGACTGTCCCTAACTCTTTAGCTGGCTCTTTGGAACCTATTTCTCATACTGAGTCACCATGTCCAGCCTTAATACAAGGGGAGGTGCTAGAGTTTTACAGCAACTTGGTATGCCATGCTTTGTTGATACCCATGAAGGCCTGTCCCTTTCTGAACAGAAACAGAAGAATGAATGGAGAAGGGATGGAGGGAAAAAGGATGGGAATGGGAAGAGAGGAGGGAGGTGAAACTTCAGTTGGGATGTACAATAAGTAAATAAATAAATAGATAGATAGATAGATGATAGATAGATAGATAGATAGATAGATACATAGATAGATAGATAGATAGATAGATAGATAGATAGATAGATAGATAGATAGATAGATAGATAAAAAAGAAACCTATTTGTACAAGTAAAGGATGTATCCACTGTGAAGAAATGAGAAACACGGGAAAAGATACAGATTTAGAACCACATAATTTTGTTTCTTTTGGTTTTATAATATATTCCTTGAAAATGTCATGCATATATATAATATATGTTGATCAAATAAACCCCTCACTCCTGCTCTGTCTTTCCACAGGAAGTTAGAACTTTCTCCCAACTTCATGTGTTCATTTAAATTTATTTTTACATGTATTTGTTTTAACTCACTATGTCCGATTAATCTTGCTCTTATGCAAAGGGCTGTGTTGTCATCCACTGTGAGTGGAGAACCACTGATAAGTAATGACTCCTTAACAAAAAATGACTCTGTCTCACCTGATATCTATCCACTGCCACTAGCTCATCAGGGAGAGGTGAAAATAAATGGGAAAAAATGAAAAAAATTAAAAATTACAGATTTCCAAAAATGTTCTTGAAATATTAGATTTTTATTATTTTAGTGTGTGTGTGTGTGTGTGTGTGTGTGTGTGTGTGTGTGTGTGTGTGTCTCCACATGCATGAACAATGGTGTCAAGGTCAGAGGACAACTTTTAGGAATCAGTTCTCTCTAGCTACTGTATGAGTCCTGGGTGTTAGGTTGTCAGTCATGGTGGCAGGTGTCTGTCTATATCCATCTAGATCTCTCTTACTGGTCTTAGAAATGTTTTTTATGATGTAAAGAATTTTAAACTTTCAATGACATAATCACATATATTATATTTTTGGTTGGATGTCATGGCCTGTAAGGAACAAGGACCATAAACTATGCTCCTGTCAGTGGTTTCATGGTTCTTGCTAACTATGACATAAACTCTTCAAATTCAGAACACCAATTTGTCAATTGAGAGAGGTTTTCCTCTGGAAAATGGACAAAGAATAGGTGGAATATTTCACAATTATTAACCAGCAGTTTTCATATATACCATAAAACTCAGCACTTTTCATAAGGGTGCTGAAGAAACTGTTTTGATTCATTACAATCTCTATGAATTCTCACTTTAAACCATTAACTTTTTGAAGATTAATTTATCTAACACAGTGGTTGACAAACAGAAGATGTCTAGTATGTCCCAAGAGGAACACTGTCCTTTCTTCATGAAAGTTAATAAAATGTTACAAAAACACAAAATAATAAAAAAAATTATTATGAGTTGTGATTTTTAGAAGTATTAAAAACCATATAGAAGTATTATGTACCATCACATGCATGTTTTCATAGGGGGAATTCTTTTAAAATAGAACATATATGGAAGACTGAAGTAAATCTACAGGTATGCCTGGACATTCTCCTTACCTCCCCAAGGAAAGAACTTGACCTCTCAGGAACAGACTTAAAAATAAAGAAATGATACTTGTCTCTTATGCTTTATCCTTTCTCCCTTCCCTGCCCTGGAGTCTAAGTTAACCAGAAACTTCTGGTTTCTGGCACATTGTGATTCCTGAGCCTCATAAAATTGTTCTGCTTTATTTATTGTTTATTTATTTATTTATTTATTTATTTATTTATTTATTTATTTATTCATTCATTCATTCATTCATTTATTTATATTGCTGAATCTCAAATTCTTTGTCAGGTCCAAACATTGCAATGATTTTATGTTTTCTTTTGTGCATTCTTTTAAAATAAAGTGTATAATTATGTCATAAACTCATATTCTTAGTTATCATAATCATACATTACATTGTATTAAACATGACATGATTTTGCCACTTTGTCCCATTTAACATTTTACCTGGTAACTCATATTATTTTATAAACCTAGATAATCTGGCATTTTCTGCCATTATGCTGGACACAAGCATCTCTGTATTTTGCATTTCCTTCTCAAGCTACACAGCCTTGATTTATATTTTAGCATTTTTTAAAATTATATAACATTTTTCATTTTCTATGCTACATAAAAGTTGTCCATAAACATTATAAAGACACACATTGGCTAATTCATTAATGGACTGTTGGTCATAATCTGGGTATTACAAGCCTGGAGTTACTGATTATGAATCCACTGTATCAACACCAAAAAGTTAGTCAGGGTTGATGTTTTTACCTGGGGTCCAGTTCCTCTTTGAAATTTACTGGGTGCTGGCTCAATTAATTTATTTATTGTCTTAGGCCTGGAGTCCACACTCTGGAGATTGTAAGGTGACATGTTTGCCCTTAGTATCTGCCCCTCTCCTTCAGTCAGTCACGTTTTCTTTATTCCAGGCCAGTTGCAGTGGGTCTGTCTGATTTTCCTCTAACTACCTTGAGAAAACTTTGCTTCTAATGGGAACCGTGATTAACTTAAGACCCTGAGGATTGACTACCTACGATAAAGTGAACTGTGTCATATAAGACATTATAATCAGGACATTCTTAATGTAATTCAGAGTCCTGGGAATTATGCAAGGACATATTCCCACAGAAACACTGAGGTTTTTTTTCTTTCTTCTTCTTCTTCTTCTTTTTTTTTTTTTCAAGAAAGAGTTTTTATTGCCTGCAGGAGGATGCAGAGGCAGGCAGTTTCCAGCTATAGCACATTCTTGAAAAAATATGAAGAATTTATTTTGGAAGCTTACACATATTAATGTGGAGGAGGCAGTTAGCAATGGGCACATTCCTTAGCATGCTTAATATTCACAAGAAGTCATAGTTCAAACAGAATAGATGATTGAGGATTTAGCTCAGTAGTAGAGCACTTGCCTAACAAGCGCAAGGCCCTGGGTTCGGTCCTCAGCTCCGGAAAAAAAAAAAATAAGGAAAAAAAAAGAACAGGTAACAGAATGCCCCTAAAATATTAGAATGATGTAAAAGCAGTAGGGAGGGCAATTAGAAGATGAATTTTTAAATAAATTAAAATATTGCTTAATAATCATTCCCATGAAGGAGTTCTTATGTTTTATGATTGAGACAAACAAGACAGAATCAAATAATATTTAGATTACATATCTGTATATCTGTATATGTGTGTATGTATATACGTGTGTGTGTGTGTGTGTGTGTGTGTGTATGTGTGTGTGTGTGTGTGTGTGTGTGTGTGTGTGTGTATTCTGTTTATTGGGTAAACATTTTTGTTAGGTCCTGGAAAGTGCGAGATATAAGGAGATCAATAACACAGCACAAATTACTTGCAAAATGTCTTAGTCCAAAAGAATTGTCTGTGTAGGTATGTTTGGCCAGAGGAATGTCAGGATGAATTGATTTCATTGCTGTTAATTATGTTCTAGTTATTCATTTTGAATTTGCAAAGACATAGTCTATATTTAAATGTATTTGTTATTCCAAATGAATTGGCTCTATACACTTTTCTAGAATTATGAAGATTTGAAAAGGAACCTCTCCATGTTTCATCCTGAGTCCATGCCCTATATGTGCTATTCTCGCAGCCCCCTTGTATTATATATTTACAACTCATTTCAGTAAAGTTCAGCTATCCTGTTGCTACTCAGACAAAACATTATAATGACTATATATTTATATCTTTTTGTTTTTTATTTTAGTGTAAATAATTTAAAAATGAAATAGTTTCTAATATTTTTTGAAGACAGGTTTTGTCAGAATGGTTGCTTCAAGATGAGTTGAATTTGAGAGAGATCAATCATCAGCAATCCTAGAAGTCTATTAATATAACAAGAAATAAAAATAATTGCCTATCTTTAATATCTTACAGTTGCAATATAAGAAGGTAAAGTAAAGACAATACTGTTTTTTTCCTATCTCATCATAGCAATCTACTACAGAAATGTTCCATTTTCTCTATGGTAGCATGATACTGGTCAAGATAAATGTCATCAAGAAACATCTATCAACATAGGAGTCCACAAGTGGGAAGATCCTGTATAGTTCGTGGTCCTAGAGTCAGGAGAGGGGAGAGTAGGAAGAACTAAATGGAGATGCACTACACAGAGATATAGATATGTATGAGAAGACCCTCAATTCAAGCTTACAGAGTTCAGAGTAGGGACAGCCTGAAAACACATGCTACCAAATATCACTGCTTTATGCCTGTAATGGGCCTCATCTATGTAGTGATGGCAAATTTCTCTCCATTGGCTTGCCAGGTAAAGCATTTGCAATACCCTAGAGTTGTAACTGGAAAAATTGCCACATGTTTTTAACAAAGCTACTCAGTAGTTCAAAACCATGTTGCCCAAATACCTAAAATCCTGAATTCTGGATAATACAATGAATTTGCCTGTCTGTTATTTCTTTTCGTTAAGGTTCCTTTTGGTGCTGATGATTTCTGTATGGGATGCTTCTTTCAATTTCTCCCTCCCCTTTCCTTCTTTTCTCCTTTCCCTGTCTTTCTTCTATTTTTGTTTCTTGTACTAGGGTTTAAATCTAGGGTATCCTGTGGCTCAAGATATATGAATGTCCTGCGACTGGTCTAGGTACCTAGCCCTAACTTTAATTTTTTATTTGGAGACTGGGTCTCTCTAAACTGCTCAGGCTTGGGTTAGAAGGTCTCCTCAGTGCCTAGTGTAAGAGTGTGTTGAGCTCTTCTTTCTGCACTGGTGTCTTATAACTTCTTGTAACTCCAGGGATAGGGGATCCCAAATCTTTGGTCCATGCAGGTGCCAAGACACTCATGTACACAAAGACGTAAACGTAATAAAGGTACTTAAAATTTTAATCCTTCTATATTGACCCTCCTAGTATCTGTTAATACAGGCCTATGCCACAAGTACAGTCTACATTTTTCTGTCTCTGAGTATCTTCAATTAACTTATTTTAAATATATAAATTAATTATTACATATTAGACTTATTTGACATATACAATCAGAAAAAAGTGTCATTTCACAAATAATTTTAAAATGGCATTGTAATCTATTTTAAACAATTAAATAATCATTGTTTAAATATGTTAGAACTTTTGTTGCTACTATATTGGCAATGAAATGCATTTAGCATGATAATGATTATTTTTATAACTTTATATATAATTTAAAATCTCAGAGTATTCAGGGTAAAGTTTATGTTAAATATTTTGATCACATATTTTTTCTTGAGTACGACATTTAATGAAAATAGCATTTAAAGTAATTTTTACTATTAAATAAAAAACAACCAGAGCAATTATTAATAAAAAAAGGTTTAGAAAATTGCATTTGGAACGATGATTATGTTATTTAAAACTATATTTACAGAGTTAACAACACATTTATATTTTTAATAACAATTTTTTCTAAGTGTCATTCAGGCTTTGCCTTTTAGAAGTATAAATATTTTATAAATGGCGGCACCAGTGTGTCTGATTATAATGGGTACCAAAAGACTCCAAGATACAAGCCACTTCCTCCTGAATAAAATATATCCCATTTTTAATTGTGCAAATGACTGTTTTAATCAAGAAAAGTATAGTTTCAGTTCATTAATACCGTGTATGCAATCCAAAACTTGATTTACTTTGAAAATATTACAAGTGAATTTGTTTCATAGTTTAGATAATGTTTTTGGAATAGTCACATGATTTCAGTTTTTTAAAAGACTTTTTTGAATCCTTAAGTTTTCCTTAACAAGGTAATACTCTATTTGAAATGTGAATTAAAATGTTCATTTGAGGATTATTTGAAAGTCTAGAAGTGATAATTTTAAGAAAACTAAATCACATGCATTTGGCTTCTTTCAAATCTTTATTTTTTCAGTATTCATACTCAGATATTGAACACTGGTAAGTTATTATTAAGCATTTATTTTATTCATCATTATTTGAATTACAAGACTTTATATAAATCTTTGTTTCCTTTTCTGTATAAACACATTTGACTAAAGTTGTCTCAAATGTAATAGTAATTTCAAAATAAAATGTTCTAAACACACTTTATTGTCCCTACAAAATTTGAAAATTGGATTTACACATGAAGAAGAAAACAAAACAGAGGCAGGTATACTGTAGAAAGATTCCAATAAAACTTTATGTACTTTGATTTTTCCTGGGGTCAGTGACAAAAGTGAGCAGTCTTAGATTTTACTGATTGTTAGTGTCATAGTTTGTGATTCACAGTGATTACAAATAGAAGTGTTAAAAATGCATCTAGTTGTAAGTAAATACAATGAGGATTTTCTTAACAATAATCATCTTTGGTTTTGTTTTGAATTGTCAATAATATTTTCAGAAATAAATAAATGACCCAAGTTACCTACAGGAAAATAATAATAATGCTACCTTAAGACAGCAGAAGTCTAATCAGACTACTGGAGATAGTCCTGCTTTGTAAAGGAGCTCCTAAAGAACTACATAATAATACTTCCATTTACATCACAAGAACTTCCAGCCAGACAGGTGTTTCTACATTTTGTACAGAAATAAAACCCTGGGAATTATGAACTGAAAAATTTCATAAAAATCCTCTAGCCTCAAATAATCTTCTCAAAAATGAAAAGTTAATGCTCACAGTTTTCAGATTTGTCAAAAATTATGCATGCTGATTCATCGAGCAGGTGTGATGGGATTTGTGTAGCTAATGAAGCTACAAAGAGCTCATAGAGCCTGGATTCCTCTTCTTGCTCAGTATGAATTTTATAGTGACACAATATTGATCACAATTTTAATATTGCATGGATTTCACAATATCCCCTGAGAGTATGATTAAAAAGGATGTAAATGGATACCTTTTTTCCTTCTGTCTTATCTTTTAACATTATAAGATATTTGCAACAATGTCGGAAGCATAGTCGTAGGAGAAGAGAAGTCTCACCTCGCTTTCTTTTAGCACTTTATGACTTCTTTGTGGTTTATGAATATGTTTTTCAGAGAATGTCTTGGCTTTAGGTTGTAAAAGGGAGAACTATGACAGAATGATTATTAGAATTCATTTGCATATTAATTTGCACTCACAGTCATCTGGGCTTCTTGTCAAGCAGAGGCTTATCATTTCAGCAGTGTTCTCATTATACAGATTGGTGAAGATCTCTTAATACATGTGACTATAACAAGCATATGACATCTTACTGCATTATGCAGGACAATTAATGTTGCTCTAGCTATTCTGTAACTGACATAGTTCACGAAAGTATCAAACTGTTGCAAACAGCTATTGGCTCCTGTATTTTTGTGCATAAATCTTTGTAATCTTATATATTAAACATATATGTGTGTGTGTGTGTGTGTGTTACTATAATTGCTTATGCATATAAGGGAACTTAGATCTATAGGAAGATAAATAGCAAGAGGAAGGAGGGAGAGAAAAAGAAGAAAGAGAAAGGAATGTCTTTCAGGAGAAACCACTGTCCTCCATGTTATTCTCATGGAGGATATTAGCCTCACGATATTTGCTGTCTTCAACACAGTCAACAGAAATAAAATAAATCACCCTTTCAACATAGCTTTGAAAACCTAGGTAGCTCCAAGGACTCAGCATACCCGTGTGTAATCCCAGCACACAAGAGGAAGAAATGGGGAGTACCCAAAGCAAGCTGTTAGATTAGACAAGTTGAATTGGTGGGCTCTGGGTTCAAGGTAAGAGAACCTAGCTCATTATTTAAGGTGGGAAGTTACTGAGGAAGACTACCATTATTGCCTCCTGGCCTCTACATATATACATATGTATGTGCATTGGAGTCATTACCCTTCTTAACAGTCAAACACATACATACTCATGTTAAAAAACAACAGGAAAAGCTATTTTAGCTCAGATATCCAGAGGTTCAAGTATATAATGAAAGTATTGGTGTGCAGTGGAAAGGGCCATATTCGCATCTTAGTGATTCAACAAGTATCACCAATAGGCATCAGGCTACGATTACATGACACCTTTCAATATTGGATTGTTTTTCTTGTTATGATTCTGTAGATTCTTGGTGATTTGTATGTAGGTTGTATAACATTATTCTTGAAATTTTGTTTGGTGAAAGGGTCAAACAGCACAGGAAATCTAAGTTTTCTACCACCACAGAACTGGCATTTGCCATTAGTTCTTGCTTATTGTCTTTTGTCTCATGTATATAGACCTTTTATCCAAAGTGATCAAGATCAGTGTATTTCAATGACTGTCAGAACCCTAAGTTCATAAAGGCAGAATTAGCACAAACTCTGAATGTCAAAATACCTCCTGTTAATCCCTCAGATTTCTAAAACAATATCTTGAATTTGCTCAATCCTGGGTACCAGGCCATGGAGATTTGAAGGATAAATGTCCCCAGCAGCCTCTGAAATTTGAGTATTTGGTCCTAGGTGTGATCTTCTTTGGGAGGCTCAGGAGACAGGGCTTGCAGAAGGAAGTGTGTGTCACTGGGATAGGTTTTGAGGGTTTAGGCAAGCAACATTTCCATTTTCTTCTCTTTTTACTGCACTTATTTATTGTAATGAGAATAGTGACAAGGGGCAAAAAAACCCACCAGTTAGGTGTTGTGTCTAGACTTGTAGCAGAACGTGCCACTGTTGCCTATATCTTACGGATTTTTGGAGGCTAGGCAATAATGAAATTGACAGTGTCATGTAATCTAGACAGCCACAAAAGGCAGACAATGTATGTCAGTAATCGTTCAGTGTAGTTGGACTTGAGAAGCTCTTAGGAAAACTCCTAAGTTTCAGTGGAAATCCCGGGATATTGAATATGTCGGGATGGTGGAAATTCTGGCAAAAACTAAGACATTTAGCTAAAACATTAAAAAATATCTATCTAGGGCAGATTGGATACTCTGGCAAGTTCCTCCATCTGCCAAGAAGATGAATTACACATTTTGTATTTTTTCTTTCCCCTTTCAACTATATTTTTATTATTGAAAACATTTTTTTTAAGTTTAAATATATTTTGATCATATTCTTCCCCTCCTCCAACTGCTTACATATCCTCTCTCCCTCCATACCACCCAACAGAGAGAAAAATCACTTTTATCCAACGTAGCAACACTACATAATATCAAACACTCTAGGACAGGACTTACATTCAGGAGCCATTGACCAGCATATAATGGGCTCCATGGGATTTTTTGTTTGTGTTTTCTTTTGTTTAATTTCTTTGTTTGTTTGTTTTTGTGTGTATGAGTATGGCTTCATTTTGGGGATTTTTATTGTTTGTTTGTCATTTATTGTTTGTTTGTTTTGAGGTTTTGTTTTATTTTGTTTTGTTTCTTTTGTTGCTGTTCTTAACAACTATAAATGAAAGAAGGTAGAACTCCCCTGTGTCTTCTTTGGATTCTAACTGTGTCAGGAATGACACTTGGCCAGATGCAAAAAAAACTGATCTATGGGTCTCCGTTATCTGTTTCCACCAGTTGCTAGATGAAGCCTCTCTGATGACTGTTAGGCTAGGCACCAGTCTATGAGTATAGCAGATTATCGTTAGGCATCACTACATTGATATTTTTCCCCTCCAATCATGTTTGATTCTATCCGAGGTATCTGGGCCAACCAGCCTCTGGGAATCCTGCTGAAGAGAGAGAGGAAGGATTGTAAGAGCCAGAGGGGTCAAGTGCATCACAAGAAAATCCACTGAATCAACTGACCTGGGCTCATAGGAGCTCACAGAGTCTGAACAGACAACCAGAGAGCCTGCATGGGGCTGACCTAGGCCCTCTGCATATATGTGACAGTGGTGTAGCTTGATCTTCCTGTGGGACTCCAAACAGTGGCAACAAGGGCTGTCTCTGACTCTTTTGCTGGCTTTTGAGACCCTATTCCTCATATTATGTTGCCTTGCCAAGCCTTAATATAAGAAGGCAAGATGCATAGTCTTACTACAACTAGATATTCCATTTCGAGTAAATATCCATGGGGGACCTGCCCTTTTCTGAAAAGAAACAGAGAAGGAGTGGATGAGGTGGCGGGGTTGGGAGTACTGGGAAGAGAGGAGGCAAGGGAAACTTCGGTCGAGATGTAAAAAACAAACAAACAAACAAAAACAACAACAAAAAACCCACTAAACCTACAGTGTACAATAGACCTACCGACAAAGACACCTAAGTTATCAATACAAAGTGTTCTGGCCCCCAAACTGGAGATGAGACGTGTTAAAGCCAGCTGTGGACAATCAAAAGGGTCTCTACTAAAATCAGCAATCCAGGAAGATGAGTTTTACAGAAGAAGTTATCCCGACTTCTAAAACTCAGTTGGATGAGCTAGACGGATGAATAATTGGCTAGCAAAAGAGACATCATTGGAGAAATCTGTCATTGTACCCTGCTAAAGTATCTGGGGTACATTCCCATTGGGACTGGGTATTTGTACGGAAATGGGTCTCTCTTCAGTATGCAGGCTCTGTAACGATCCATGGGTAGTGGTGGTACAGAATTGTATACAATGTCTTCTTACATTTTTTCTTCAAGGAAAAAAAAACCCTTCATAGTATGAAGATTCCTTGAGTCCAGGAATAAACAGCTTCCACTATCAAAAAAAATCCTGGCCAATTTTTCAACAAACTGATTTCCAGGTGATTGTAGGCTAGAAGAAAGCTTTTGTGGAAAATAAGAGTAAGCAAAAACCTAGAAGTCAAAAAAGAACTGTCACCCAGAAGGACTTGACATGGTGATGAGATTATACAATTTTTTTGTCCTGTTCACTGTGCAAAGCCATATAGATAAATTTTCAGTTCCATTGGCATTCTGAGTATTCTAGTAGCAAGTACTGCATGTTATATGAATGTGTGGAGATTCTCTTTTGTTGATGGTTGTTTTACAGTGTTGACCAAGAATATTGTGTTTATAGTTCTCCTTATCCGAGGCTTACTGAGCAGCTCACTGAAAATTTTAGTAAATTCAACATGCTTAGCTACTTTTAATTTCTCTTTTCTACTCTTCCGCTCTTTTTCCTTCTGATATCTTACATTTTCTCCTTTTCCTTTGATTTTGGAAGTGAAAAGGATGTAACTGAAAGAAGCAAATGCTGAATTTAACCATGGGAATTAAAAATTCAGAAATGTACCAGCATATAACAAATTGTATATAAACCGAGGGAAAATATCCTTAAAGTTCTGACTACCAAGGAAATTTCAAATTTTCATTAAATTCTCAGCCCAAATAATTCCCTAAACAATCATGAGAATACAGAGGAAACTATTCTTGCAAATATTGTGACAGTAGTTTGTTTTATACTCATTTACTCCACCGAGAAATAGTTATTTTTTCTGCTTTGAGTTATGAGACATTTGTGAGCCTGGATCAGCTCAAAAGCCAATAAGGAATACAATATAAACTGTGCAGAGGAATGCCAGCAGCAATGCACTGGGATGCTGAAAACAATGCACAGAGTCAATTAAGTCATTGGATAATAGATCTTTTATATTCAGGTAACTAAATAAGCCATTCATTTAAAATATTTATTAGACCCTCTTTGTTTTCATTTTCATTCAGGGTTTTCTAAGGAAATGACAATGTTAATGTTTTCTTTAATGATCTGCCTCTATTATGACATATTGCAGAGCTCTGTTTTACTCATCTGCTTATGAAAATGGGAATGCTGGTTACTATGTGGGTAATAAAAAGAAATTATACGAGGCTTATTCTCATTCCCTTGTGATAAGTGTCTTCTACAACACCCAGATTTAGAAAATGCAGCCCCGTGTTTATTTTTATGTGGTGACTACTATCACAGGCAGTTCAATGTAATCATGTTATTTACCATCTGTTCTTTGTTTCAGTAAAATTGATTTTCCATATAGTTCATTTAGACACTTGAGACAAATAACCCATTTATTTCTGTCAGTTTATTGTCTTAGCTTCTAGAATCTTAAAAAGAAGATATTTTTCACAGTATCGCATATATTTAAATAGTTTGTATTGCCATATATATTTTTAATTATCTTACTGTATTTTATATGTTCTTAAAAGAGGGATTATGTACACTCTTCATGATTTCTGAGCAATAACATCATACTAAAATGATACTTCATTACTCTAAAATAAAAAAATAGCATTTTTTAGTATAAACTTTGTAAAAAAGAAATTTAGAACACAGATAGCTTTTTTTGTACTTTAATATTGTATTTCATGATTTTTTTTAACATGGCTCACAACTGCATTTGAAGTGATTTCTTCTTTTTTTAATTTTATAATTCAATTTAATTTTATATATCAGCCACGAATTCTGGGGTCCTCCCTCCTCCCACCCCCCCCTCCAGCCCATTCCCCATTCCCATCTCCTCCAGGGCAAGGATTCCCCTGGGGATTCAGCTCAGCCTGGTAGATTCAATCAAGGCAGGTCGAGTCCCCTCCTCCCTTCACCCAGGCTGAGCAAAGTGTCCCTGCATAGGCCCTAGGTTCCAAACAAGATAGCTTTATGCAACTACTTTTTTTGGATGATGCAAAGTTGTTTTTTACTACATGATTTTCTTGAAGAAAGTAATTCTTTCATTTTAATAGTTTTAACTTTTGAAATATGTAAGAATTACCTTAAGTGTTTCAATATAAATAAAAATACACGTGGAATCGAGTATATTATACACTAAATATTTATTTATCAACATTTATGTCTCTCAAAAAAAAAACTGTTCCACATATTTAGCCACATAGAGTTGGGTTTATTGATGATTTTTTGATAAGAATACCTAGTCAGTTATCTATTACTGTAATGAGACACCATGATCAAGTCAACTCATACAAAGAAGCATTACTTAGGGCTTGCTTCCATTTTCAAAGGTTTTCTCCACTTTGACCATGGTGGGGAGCATAGTGGAGCACAGGCAAACATGATGCTATAGAGGTAGTTGAGGGTTCTACATCTAGATCGCCAGGCAACAGGAAAAGAGAGACACTCACTGTACCTGGCTTGAACTTTTGAAACCCCAAAGCCCCACTGTGACACACTTCCTCCAGTAAGGCCACAGCTACTAATCTTTTTCAGATAGTGCCCCTTCTTAATGACCAAACATTCAAATCTATGACCCTGTGGAAGCCATTCTTATTCAAACGACCACAGAGACCTATTTATTTTTTTATTGATTAATTTTGTTCATTTACTTTACAACCTGAATGAAGTTTCCCTTCCTGCCTCTCCTCCCATTCCCTTCCCCACCTACCTTCTACATCTCACCCCAATCTACTCCTGTTTCTGTTCAGAAAGGGCAGGCTTCCCATTGGTATCAGAAAGGGTCAAGGTGTATCAAGATGCAGTATGACTAACCTCCTCCCCTTGGAAAGATGTATTTCTTATCTTCCTGGAATATGCTTGCTGGGAGGAATTTCAAATAACCATCAGAACTTCTTCAAGAGATTGCTTCTTTGCAACTGTCTAAGACCATTATTGAAACCCACAACCAATCAAACTGCACTGTTGTAGAATCCAGTACCAGGATCTACAATATAACTTCACACCTAAAGCTCAAAGATCACTGCTGGTAAGGATAGAAATATTGTTGAGAACCAGAAGCTTAGGAAGTTCTCTGTGAGACTGTGTCTTCTAGCAACTAAAAGCTGCACCCAAAAAGTCTTACCAACAGACTGTCTAACACATGAGCTTAACAGGGACAAGAACAATTGAAATGATAATTTGGACTGGGGAAAGTTCAGGAGGAGCCTTCAACCACACACATAGAACTAAAAACAACTAAGTAATGTAGAGAGTGGGAGAAATATTCTTCACCAGGGAAGACAGAAGATTAAAAACAATTGGTTATCCAATACGAAATTGTCAGCCCTTCACGCATACATACAATTAACATTCTACAAACTAAACATGCTGTAGTTTTTTGTGTGTATGTATAAACAAATGTATAAATACATGTATAATATGTATAATATATACATAAATATACATACATACACAAAAAATATATATTATATATTATATGTATGTGTGTTTCTTTGTGTGTGTATGTGTGACAATTATTGAAAGCGAAAGAGACATTGAATTTTAAAAAAGCAAGAAGGGTATGTGCAAGGGTTTGGAGACTGGAAGTGGACATGGAAATATATTCTCAAAAAATAAAAGAAATATTTTTTAAATGCTGATACTAAGTAAATGACTTGGGAGATAGCCCAAAATATCATTTTCTTTTTCTGAATTAGTTGCTATCAAAAATAATTATAATTCTATAATAAGCGGTCTTATTTTCATTTTTTTTTAAATTTGTATTTTTATTTTGCAATACAATTCAGTTCTACATATCAGCCACGGATTCCCTTGTTCTCCCCCCTCCCGCCCCCCTCACCTTTCCCCCAGCCCACCCCCCATTCCCACCTCCTCCAGGGCAAAGCCTCCCGCAGACTGAGATCAACCTGGTAGTCTCAGTCCAGGTAGGTCCAGTCCCCTCCTCCCAGGTCGAGCCAAGGGACCCTGCATAGGCCCCAGGTTTCAAACAGCCGACTCATGCAATGAGCACAGGACCCGGTCCCAATGCCTGGATGCCTCCCAAACAGATCAAGCCAATCAACTGTCTCACCCATTCAGAGGGCCTGATCCAGTAGGTGACCCCTCAGCCATTGGTTCATATTTCATGTGTTTCCGTTTGTTTGGCTATTTGTCCCTGTGCTTTATCCAACCTTGGTCTCCACAATTCTCGCTCATATAAACCCTCCTCTTTCTTGCTAATTGGATTCCCAGAGATCCACCTGGGGCCTAGCCATGGATCTCTGCATCCAGATACCTCAGTAGTTGGATGGAGTTTCTAGCACGACAATTAGGGTGTTTGGCCATCCAATCACCAGAGTAGGTCAGTTCGGGCTGTCTCTCGACCATTGCCAGCAGTCTGTTGTGGGGGTATCTTTGTGGATTTCTGTGGGCCTCTCTAGCACTTTGCTACTTCCTATTCTCATGTGGTCTTCATTTACCATGGTCTCCTATTCCTTGTTCTCCCTCTCTGTTCTTGATCCAGCTGAGATCTCCCACTCCCCTTCGCCCTTCATTACCCTCATCATCCTGAGTGAAGTAACCCAGACTCAGAAAGACAAACATGGTATGTACTCACTCATAGGAGGATACTAGATGTGGAACAAGGATGACTGGACTGCTACTCACATCACCAGGGAGGCTACCTGGAAAACAGGACCCCAAGAAAGACACAGGGATCGCCCAATGACAGAGAAATGGAAGAGATTTACATGAACAGCCTGGACATAAGTAGGGGTATTTTCATTCTTGAGGATAAGTAAAATGAGGTTGTGTTGAGGATACAAATAGTAAAGAAGAAAAAAAAAACATTTAACTTATTATGAAAACTAGTTACATATCATTATTCTGGTTAGTGAACTATGATAACTAGTATTATATTATCACTCTGTGTGCATAAGGGTGTTTCAAAAAGAAGTCACAATCTGAGTGATGAGGAGAGGATGAGTTTGTGTGTTTAATGTAGCTCAGGCCATCAGAAGGGTTGTAAGTTAGGTTTACTGAAACAGACCACAAGGTAGCCCTTATACATGAAATGGTGTCATGTACAGAAAATAATTCAAAATTCAGGGGTTACTGGATCATAATGGCTTTGTTATTTAAGGCATTTTCAATGCAATAGATTTATCTAAAAGATGTAACACTCAATGATACTTGAAAAATAAATTTGTGAGTTAAGTGGAAAGATCACTGAACCAACTTATGTTCACCTGTCATTTTAGGCTAGGCCTTATCTTAAGAACAGCATACTCTCAATTGGAAAATCTATATGAAATGAAAGTAATTGGATTCCAAAGGGGCAGGGGCTAAGTGGTGTCACTCAATCCCAAAGTAACGGCATTTTGGGAATTATCACAGATTGCAAAGCAGGGGCAGAAATCAAAGTAGTCAGGCTGATGCAGACCTACATATAGCAATGGTTAGGTGACCCTGGTGTTTGAGAAGTGAAAAAGATAAAATATCTACTTTAAACTTGCACTTGGTCACTGTGAACAGAAATGTATTTCGTCAGTTATACTAAAGTTAAACTCAGATTATAAAAACAGAATTACGGATCCTCTGGGGGGATAAAAAGTAATAGTTTTTCATGATGGCATGAGATTGAAGCACATATAACTAAATAATCCCTTTTTGATATGAATAAAAAAATTAAGGTCCTTCCTCACTCATAGGAGATGATCGAACAAAGACAGCCATTTGACTGCCCTCAAGAACATCCATATTAGAAAAGATATCTGACATCCCTTCCACCTGGGTTCACAGTCTTCAGCCTTATGAGAGGAGTCCAGCTCTTGCTGGGTTCCACCCACCTGAGCTAAGACAGTCATCAAATAGTTTATGATAATACTCAAATTGTTATACAAATCTCTAATCAGTTAAAGAATTTAAACAAAACTTATTTTGTCCTTCCAATAAAACACTAATCAAACTATTTGATTAAAACATCAGTAATTAGATTCTGCTGGGGATGCATGTAAACACATAACGTTGTAAATCATATATCAAATTTTGACCGGAACTATTATATCAGATAAGTATTCCAAACAAAGAATGATGAAAATCATTATTATTGTTTCTTTTGTGCAAGAGAAGTAAAACTAGAATTCTATTAAAACATAAGAAAATTGCCTGTCATACAATGCAAAATAAATTCATATAATCACTATTAGTTTTAGATATGTACTACAAAGTAACCAAAAGAGAAATCAAACAAACCTACCAACTACAATACTTATATAGGTATTTAGGAACCAAATAAAAAATAAAAAAATAAAAAAATCTACTCACTAATATACAGCACTGACAGTAGAAATAAAAAGAAAATTGAAAATAGCCTAAGTTGATGGAGTGGAACAATCAGTGTTGTCAAATGCCCATGCTATTGAAATCAGTGAAATGAAGTTTTGATGTATATTCTTACGAAATTTCAAGGAAAATTTTCACATAAAGTGCAAAACCATTCCGAAAGTTCATATGGAATCCAGAACAACAAAAACACCAAATAGCGGAATGATCTTGAGCAAAAAGAATAGACTCAAAGCTATTAAACTTTCTGATTTCAAAATACATTATGATATTAAAATAATAAAGACATCTAAGTAATGATACTAAAAAGGGGGCAGAAATGGGAGGAACAGAACTTCAAATACAACAGACTAACTATCAAAAAGGGCACCAAGAATACAGTGTGGAGAAAATGTAATGTCGTTATTAATTGTTGAAATGTCTGGGATTGGGTTTAGGGATAAATCTAGTCTGGACACACACACACACACACACACACACACACACTCACATACACTTCAGTATGCACACACAGAGGATATTTTCTATCTTCAGTGGGGTACCTTTATGGATCTCAGCATATAATTAGCACTGAAAGTCCACTTCCCTAAGTCCTTCTAAGAAAAATGAAAGTTTAATTTGAAAATGATAGTATTTTTTGCTGTTTGAAACCTAATGTTTATCTAGTACATGTTGGCTTGCAGTCCAGGATGTTTCTGCCTGTGAATGAGTCCATTTCTGATTTGTTTCAGTGTCATAACTAATTTCTTGTTATAACTCTAGTCTCTAATCTTCACAAACTTTCTTCGTCAAACTTTCTGTAACAGCAGTACCCCAATCTTAAAAACAAAATGACACCACATAAACAAACAAAAACCTGTCCCAGACACCACTCCAGAAAACCAGCACCTATCAAAGATGTGGACCCCTGTCACAGTGTATATATCTACAAAACTCTGCCATATCTAAGGCTCAGAAAAAGTAATGGAAATAGAGGCTTTAATAATGTAAGAGCCAGAGGACCGGAGTATTTGCTGTGAGATTGTGTCTACTAGTAACATCAGAAGCTACACCTGCAAACTGTTAGCAACAAGACCACCCGAATATGAGTTGAACAAGGAGGTCACTAATTAACAAGCCGCAATGTACAGGGAAAAGCCCATGAGGTCTCAACCCTACGCAGAGAACTATAAGCACCTGAGTAAAGCTGGGAGTGGGAGAGGTTGTCTTCTCTAGGAAAGAGCACACCCATTGGTTGTCCTGTGGCAAACTCTCAGCCCTGAAAACATGAGTACAAAGTACAAGTAACATTACATGGAGTCAACAAGTTATATTTATGAATATATATATATATATATATATATATATATATATATATATTTTGCATGTATATGCATGCAATAGTAATTGATAAATAAAAATGCCATGAATTTAAAGGTGAGGTCTGTGAAAGGGTTTAGAGGGAGGAAAGGGAAGGGAGAAAGGTTGTAATTAAAATACATAAAATACAATCTGAAAAACAAAAAAATAAAAGCATAATCAAGTTAAAACCCCTGAATTTAAAGGAAAGTTAGGTTTATTTTTTCTCTGATATTAAAATTTAAGAGAGAGAGAGAGAGAGAGAGAGAGAGAGAGAGAGAGAGAGAGAGAGAGAGAGAAAGGCAAACATTATTCTTTTTTAATAATACCTTCTTGTGTGGATCTGTGTGGGCATGAATGCTTGAAAATGTAGGCCAACAGGGGACAGATGTGTCTCTTCTGGATCTGGAGCTACTGGCACATGTGAACACCCAACACAGTGTTGAGACTTGAACTCAAGTCCTCTTTGAGAACAGGACAGACTCATAACCAACAAGCCAACTCTGCAAGCCCGGATTCTTACTCTTTTTTCTTTCATTCTTCTCTCATATTTAACATCCTGAGTGCAGTTTCCCCTACCTCTACATTTCTAGTCCCTCCCCACACCACACCTCTCACCCAGATTCACCCCTCTGTTTCCCTTCGAAAAAAGAACAGGCTTCCCAGGGATATCCACCAAGCATGATATAACAAGTTACAATAAGACTAGGCACAAACCCTCATATCAAGGATGGACTAGGCAATTCAGTAAGAGGAAAGAGGTCTCAAGCACAGGCAAGAACACCAAGCTACACAACCATAACATATATGCAGAGGACCTAGCTAGCTCAGACTCATACAGGGTCTGTGTTTGTCACTCTCTGTGATCCCCAGTGAGCCCTGTTTAGCTGATTCTGTGGGCTATGGTCTCCTGGTGTCCTCAATCCCTCTGCCTCCTACAATCCTTCCACTTTTTGCAGGATTCTCCTGGCTCTGCCTAGTGTTTGGCTTTGGCTCTCTGCATCTGCTTTATCAGTTGCTGGATGACACCCCTCCAATGACACATGGGAAAGGCACCTATCTACAAGTATTGCAGAATATCATGAGGAACCATTTTGTTGACTGTTTTTGTGTGTTTGTTTGTTGTTTTTTTTATGTTTGTCAGTTTTGTTTGTTTGTTCTATCCAATGTTTCTGGGCTATCCAGCCTCTGATGCCTGGCCATCCAGGAAGAGGCAGAGGTGGGGGTTCTCTTTTGTGAAATGGGCCTCAAGCTGGATCAGTCAGTGGTTGTTCACTCCCACAAGTTCTGCACCACCATTACCCCAGCAGGTCTTGCAGGCAGGACAGATTATAGGTGGAATGCTTTGTGGGTGAGTTGATGTCACAGTCCCATTGCTAGGAGCCTTGTCTGGTTTAGAAGACAGATAGAACCTTAAAATTAAGAACCCTTTCCAGAGTAGATATTGCTCTGAAAGCATGTTACATTATATATAAGCATTTTGGTCCATTATAATAAGAGAGAACAATATTTATAATTTTTAAAAGCTATATGCACCCCATATATTTATATGATAAACTAATTAGGACAATTTTGTGATACATGTAAAAATTATGTGAAATATTCGTGACTCAAAACATTGAATGTTCTTTCTGATATAAACTGTCAATCAGAAGTATTAGAAAATATACCATAACTATTAAATACAGTCAGGAGTTTTCCTTAGTGTGTATGGGTGCATATATATATATATATATATATATATATATATATATATATGTATAACCACACACATATATGTTTAACAACTATGAAAATTAAGAGCAATATAGTTGCTATAATAAACTAATAAAAAGTAACTCTGGAAAATAAAATAATAACTTAGTAATTAGATTAGCTTATTTTAATACACTTGTGAAAATGAGCATTTTATATCATGCTGTCAATAATACTAAGTCCATGAGTCAGGTTTATTTCTGTTTTCTACTCTCTATGACTAATTAGACATAATAACCAGGAAGAGATCAGATAAACATTATTTTGATTATTTGCTCTAGTTTTATTTCTTTGAATGAGAACACAGTTAACTCTAACCAGTCATATGTATTCATAAAGAATGTGTATTTTAATGAAGCTCACACTTCCAGCTAACTTCAGCGTAACTCTGCCATTTTGTGGATTATCCTTTCACCTCTTGCTTGATAATTTCTACATTCTCCTAATTTTTTTCTTGTAACTCATATGTATGTTCAAGCCTATTTATTTTTGAAATTTTTGCAATTTTAAACATTTAACGTATAAACATATTTTATTACAAATACATTAGATTTTATATACATATTTCTCATTTGGACCTCAATATTCATAAGAAACTATATACTCTACAGTGCCATTTTGTTGGAAATATATGGTACTTTATTATACTGTTTAAAGCATGGGTTTGAAATTAGACATGGGGATATAAATCATTGCTCAATGACTTACCCTAGTATCTAACTAGGAGCTAGTTGCTGTGTTTTCCACTGCTTCAGACATTTTTTTAAATGTTTAATAAAATGGACCAATTTAGTACTTGTTGTACAAGGGTTCTTCAGAGAATAACGAGATCACAAATTGCTCACCCAAATGTCAGGTATAAAGTGCTTACTCAATCAAGGTTAGTCTTCTTATTCTTACCTAATATTTACTGATTCTTTAGAGGCTCTTATATTAATACTTCTGGGAACATGCTTTCAACAGTTTCAAATATAAAACTGTTGACTAATAAGAAAGGAAAGTTCCATCTGTGACATCTTAGAAGGACTTCTGCTCTTTGCTGGGAAAGGGACAAAGGGGAAAAGCGTTGCTCACTGCTCTCTTGGGATGCCTCTGCTTTCATTAAAGCTGGCTTGTACCTTTAGAACTTAGATTTATGGAGTTCATGCCATTTTTATGTGGAGGGGAGAGGTCCACCTGGCATAAATCAATTCAGTCAGTCACCTTTGCTGATTGACTCATTATAAATATCACCACAAGCCAAAGGTACATGGCAGAGAATAAATGAAAACCATTTATGAAAGCAGAATTGGAAAAAGGAATTGATGCAAGAAGATGGCACACTTTCTGTTCCTAAATGGTTATTAATGCCTATAAAAATATGAACAAAATTGTTCTATGTATTCTAATGCATCATTTTATAGAAAACATGTTCATTAATTGATGGTGGTCCAAGTTAAAGATAATTTTCTATTTTGGGCTTCAATTTGTATCTTTTTTTTTTATTTTGCAATACAATTCATTTCTATATATCAGCCACGGATTCCCTTGTTCTCCCCCCTCCCGCCCCCCTCACCTTACCCCCAGCCCACCCCCTATTCCCACCTCCTCCAGTAGCTTTTTTGTATTTAGTTATTTCATAAATAATGTGTTAATATCCACAAAATAAAAATTATAAACTCATCTACTAGTAGATGTTCACAGTATCCAAATTCTTACTGTGCATTTTCTTTTACTCAGTGTGTTACTTTTTATAAGCATTCTAGTAGATGTAGACAGTACCACATAAATAAAACATAGAGGACACTTGAAGTAACAATATCTCAGTTGTTTGGCTATTTATTAAATGTTTGTATTAACTATAGACACATATTTGTCCATTACAGACACTTATTAGATATCTACTATGTATTATATTTTACTCCAAACATAGAGGTTAAACAAAGTTTCTTTTTAGTCTTAAGTATAGGCTTCTAGGTAAGCTAATATAAAATATTTTAATCAATATTGCAATGGACATATGCATACTAAAATTGCAACTTAATGAATATGGTTTCACATCTTGTCTTCCCGCTTTCTTAACGTTGGACTCATTATACTTTATGGCACATTTAAATAGTCATTATTTTTCTTAAGTATTTTGCAACTAGTCCATGTTTAAATATTTTATATTTTATTAACCGATATTAATCATTATCTTCCACAGTAACCACAATACTATATTACAATCAATTTTTCTAGAAAGAAATTATTCTCTATAGCACATTAAACTTATGAGCACAGGAATATAATTAATTTATTGCACAGAATAAAACAAAACCAAAATCAAGAATTTAACATGTCTTTAGGGATTAAAAAATTAATTAATAAATACATTAGTAACAGTTACTCCATTCTGACTATGATAAGGAAGGACGACAATAGTATTGGAAAATGAACTAACAATATTGAATACTGTAGTTGGGCAAATCATTATATAATGCGAAAGAACGTTTAGATTTTGCATCACAAATTAACACTTTTTTTTTCAAAATTCTTAGTGAAAATTGCAATGTTTTTGGAAAGGATAAGAATAAGACATGGGGCGGGGAAAGGAAAGATGAATTTAGAGCAGTATTAAAGATAAAAGAAAGTTCAGTGAAAGCACAGAGGAAAAAGTGAGAAAATGCTAGAAACTAATAGAACATTGACTTGTGGATATTTGTAGGTTAGGGAAATTGAAATGCTGACAGGTAGCTTTTTGGGTAGTGTGGTGATATTGTGTTCCCCAAAGTTTTGTGCACCCTAATAAACTTATCTGGGGTCAGAGAACAGAACAGCCACTAGAGGCCAGAAAATGGTGGCACACACACCTTCAATCCTAGCATTCCAGAGGCCACACTGGAAACAGCCAGGCATGGTTGTTACTCATGCCTTTAAACCCAGGAAGTGATAGCAGAAAGCAGAAAGGTATTTAAGGCATGAGGACGAGGGGTCAGAGCTGGTTAAGCTTTTAGGTTTTTGAGCAACAGTCAGCTGAGACCCATTCAGATGAGGACAATCTGAGGAAACAGGATCAGCTGAGGAACTGGCGAGGTGAGGTAGCTTGTGGCTTGCTCTGCTTCTCTGATCTTCCAACATTCACCCCAATAAGTGGCTTCAGGTTTGATTCTATTAATAAGACCTTCTAACAATTCTTGCTACAGGGTAGAAAAGACAGGTTGAAGAATATGAAATAGAATCAGTGTTTCTTTTAAAATTTTAATGAGTAAAAAATTAAGTAGAAAAGATTTGTTTAAAAATAATCACCAGAATTTGCCCCTTTTTATAGTTAAGTTCCAGATTTAGTATACTTAGGTATAATTTGACAGTCTGGTAAAACCATATACATATGGTTTTATGTATACATATGTATATATTATATATATGTATATTCATATATTCAGAAAATAAAATAAAAGAGAAATTTTGTTATTTTAAACAATAAAATACTGTATCAAAGAATAAAACACTGATGATATTATTTCAATTGTCCTGAGAATAAGAATATTCTCAGTAGAATCAGGCCTAATCTAGAGAAATTCCATGTTATCACAAGCCCTGAAACCTCTTGGGGAAAGCTCGGCTTTTGAGAGAAGTTGAAAGTAAATCACAATTCTTGAAGGTGTGGTGAAGCTGAGAAAGTGAAATCTCTGAGAAAGAAAGGGGGAGAAGCATCAGTAGCCTTGGAGGTTGATGAGTGACAAAGAGGACACTTGGTTTCCACAACAGTGAAAAGTTAGGTTGTTAGCTGGCACAGTCGCACATGTTTATACTCTCAGCACCAGATAAGACAGGTGTGTAGTTTTATTTCCTATTAAAATTTCTGACTTGCACTGGGTATTTTCCTTATATGTAAATTAGATTAATATGATTAAAAGACTAAATACATAGGGTAGAAATCACACTCCTATCAGGAATTAGCAATCCTCTCATTTGTTGTATTTTAAATGTAAACTATTCAGCCTTTTTATATAAAATAAAGATGTTAACATTACATCTTCAGAAATACCTGTTTCATTAAGAATCTTCACAAAGGTCAGGAAATCAAGTAAAGTGACATGGGAAAAGATGCTCAATGGAGAGGGGAGAGAATGCACTAGTGTGTATTGTTAAAATGGAATAATTGAGCGGAGAGTGGGGGTTAAACAGGCACAGAAGAGTTTGAGGGTAGGTTAGAGGAAGGAATTATGAGAGGGTTACATAACACTGAAGACCTATTGAACTAGTCATATGGAAATCTCCTCCTCTTCCTCTTCTTCCTTCTCCTCCTCCTGCTTCCTCTTCCTTTTCCTCCTCTTCCTCCTCATCTCGGTCTCCATCTCTGTCTCTGTCTTTCTGTCTCTCTGTCTCTGTCTCTGTCTCTGTCTGTCTGTCTCTCTCATATGGGTTCTTTCTTTTTAAGTTGTTGGCCAATGAGAACCATAGATCCATAAACATTATAGGCTATTACCAATGTTCTTGGCTACATCCCAGAATTTGGGGGTAAGATCCTATTACTGAACACTACATGCTTGTATGATATACCACAACAAAAATCAAGTTGTTTTGGACCTAGAAGCTTTATTTCCACTGGCTAACTTCTATAATTATGGAAAGTGTTGTACAAGATACCAGAGAGAAAAGTAACCATCAATCATTCCCAGGTATGAATCTTTCAAGCTAAAAATAATGACTAGCCTGAAAAGATTATGTCTTTATATTCACTAATGCAATAGTGGCATGAACATCATGGAGTAATACTATCAATTTCTGATTAGATTTATGCCCCACTCCACAGAGCAAAACTCATAGATTGCATTATTATCTGGCTAAAAATGTATGATTAGACCCGTTACCCTAAAGGAGACATGAAGCATAAATCTATTTAGTCTTGTCAATAAAAACCAAGAGTCAAATATCAGGGTAATAACCTGAAAGATCAGAGAAGCAAAGGAGCAGCCACCTGTGACTCCTTACCTCTCTGAATCCTGAGACCGAACAGGGCAAGATCCTGTCTCCACCTGCCTTATATTCCTGTCTTCACCTCCCAATTGTGCTGAGATTCAAAGTGTGAGCCTTCCAAGTGCTGGGATTAAAGGGGTGAGCCACCACTGCCTGGCCTCTATGGTTAAGTAGTGGCTAGCTCTGCCCTCTGATCTCCAGGCAAGCCTTATTTGTCAGATGACAAACAAAATATCATACAACATTTTATTCTTTTTGTCTAAATAAAAATCAAGGTTTTAACTTTAACATAGTAAGATTATATATGACAAAACGGCTATTAATTAAGAATTACAGTAGCATTATCTAATCTATTTGCATTTGGCAAAATTAGAGAAAATACTTAATTATCTATCTTATCTTGGTGAGTCTAAAGTTTTGTATCTAATTTACTTTCTATTATAACTAGGAAAAACTATAATTATAACTATTTAGTCTTCCACTCCATCAAAGACTCCAGAAGTGTAAAATGTGACAGGGACCTCAAGCTACGTGGATAGTCACACAAAGTTCTTCTGCAATGTTGGGGCATCCAATGTCTGACAAGCTTTCCTGTGAGGCAAGGAATTTTGAAGGACTGTCCTACCTTGTCTTGGCAAAGTTTGGCAGTTGCCTTTCTTATGTCCTGCTGGTCCAGTTTGGACAGTGACTGTCAGCAATTGAGGCAAAGGCAGGTTCTTTGCCCACATGGCTAGCTATTGCAATTAAAAAACAAAACAAAACAAAACAAAAACAAAAACAAAAAAAACCTCCAATCAAGTTTCTTCAATGCTCATCATCTTCTTTGAAATAATTGGTGCTGTCAGGAGCACACCATTTTTTATTGTTATAAAAAATTATGTTATTAACACATCTTAAATGCTATATTCTGTAGATCTCTGAAATGTTTGATGACCACTTGCCTATCTAAAAATATAACACTCTTCAAGGTTGAAAACATACCTAACATGACTACAGAGACATATTGGTCTTATGCTTCTAAATGGACATAGTATTTAACTAGTTTCTAATGATTTATCTATCTGAGAAGGTCTAACTGCCATAGACTGTGATCAATGACATAGTGAACTACAACTAGCAAAGGCACAGAGACTAAAAGACTGAAGAATAATTGGCCCCACAAACTTCTTCCCCCATTGGGGAAGAGAAGGTAGGAAGATTGTAAGGGCCTGAGACAGTGATTTACTGCAAAGAAGCATTACCTTATGGACATAGCAGGGCAGCAGCATAAATGAATGCTTAGCAGTTAGGAAAGTGTATATGAAATCTATCCAAGCTCTAAGCATTACAAATCCCAGCAAGGAGAGAGAAATTGGGTACACAATCACACCCCAAGTCATAGAATTATTGGCAGTTGTTAGCTGCTAGTAGATGAAGAGACAATTTTTCTCTAAAAGTGTAAATACCCTTACACTGTAGGTTGACAATACCCTAGTGAAAGACAGTGGATTCAATAATATTTGGATAGCACAAAATTAGCTATGAAGTTAGTATTTTTAAAAATGATACTAACTTGAATAGGTAGGGAAGGGGATGAATTGGGAAAGACTTGAAATCCCACATGAAACACTGGAAGAACCAATAAAACAAAAGGAAAACTTTAAAACTAATAAGGATTTTACTTTTAAAATATATCACCATTACTTAATTTGTTAAACAAATTTCCTAGGCCCTTTGCATAAGCGAGACAGTTGTGTAGCTTGATCTGCTTACAGGGTCCCCTGGCAGTGGGATCACAATCCATCCCTGGTGCATGAGCTGGCTTTTTGGAGCCCATTACCTATGGTGGGACACTACTCACAGCCTTGAGGCAGTGGGGGAGGAGCTTGTACCTCCCTGGGCTGAATGTACCATGCTCTGCTCACTCGCCATGGGAGACCTTGCCTTGTGAAGGAGGGAATAGGAGGTGGACTGGGGGAAAGGCAGGAGGGGCAGGAGGAGGGAAGAGGGGAATCTGTGATTGGTATGTAAAATGAATAAAAAAATTCTTAATTAAAAAAAGAGCTGAAAAAATTTACTCTTAAAATCCATTTTAAATTTTTAAAAGATAATCATTAACATTGAATATCAATGCATCTAACTCAAATAAACTGAAATTCCGTGGGGGTTTTAATTGTTTCTTACAATGTAAAGAGGGCTTGGGACCAAAACTCTTGACCCAACCACAGTTAAAAAGCTACAGGCATATTCCCGAGCTTTGGAATATTTTAAGGATCATGTGTCATCTGTTGAAGGTTCATTTTAGGTGTGTTTAGTATTTCCAGTAGTGAAAGCCATAAGGAATAAGCTTTTTTTTTTAGTGTATCAGAGATTAAGGGCTTATTCTTTTACTAATAAGAAATTATGCATATGAATAGGAGAAATATGTGTTCCTGTTCCTCTGAGATAGTTGTTTCTGGTTGATTTAAACAAGTACAATCATTATGCTCTCCAAAGTGACTGGACTTGAAGGATATGTCATGTCACTGGTGGATATTCTTATAGTTGCAAACTGATCTTGTCTACATGCTTTTCTGTTTATGCATTGACAGAGATTCTTAATACTATCTTAATTTAGTGTGTTGTTTTCCTATATTTGATACAGATGTAGAATTAATTTACTTAAAATTTCTGTTTCTAAATTTTAAATTGCTTTCATTAAATAATAATTTACACAGAAAGTTTTAGCTAAAAACTTATATATTTGCTTTTCTTTGATACCTTTGTATGGCTCATAGAAATATTTGATAAAGGTATTTTATTAAAGTCAAGTTGATCAAACACTATTGAGGAGAGCATGAATGAGCCATTCTTTTGTTATTGTTGTTGTTGTGGTTTTCAAGACTGGATTTCTCTGTAGTTTTGGTGCCTGTCCTGGATCTAGCTCTGTAGACCAGGCTTGCCTCGAACTCACAGAGATCCACCTGGCTTTGCCTCCCGAGTGTTGGGACTAAAGGCATGTGCCGCCACTACCACCCGGCCACATGAGCTGTTCTTAAAGTGGAAATATTTTTATTATCAAAATGTAGGCTGTGGATAAGTACATGATGAAGGAGTTATGGGAACTGAATACTTGCTGATAAAATTATTTTATGATTCTGTGATATGAATACTGGGCATTACTGAGGTTGGGCTGGTAAAAACCAATAGCACTTATGCCATTTGCTTCCACTCTTTATGTACATTTACCAGATATAAGAAGAATGGCATGGGATTCAGATGAAATTTGTCTTTTTCTATTACAAGGCAAGAGTGCAGGGAAGAGGTATGCTAACCTACTTAAGGGAGAAAATAGACATGAATAACTGTGAAACACACACACACATATCCAATGATATTTGCAAAAATGGTACATAGAGCTTAATTCTGATCTTAACTATGCCCTATTTAAAATCACAGAAATTGCAAAATTAAATGCAATCTATGAGCAAGAGTACTAAAAACGATGTCTGATGCTCAATGCAGATTCCCTTCATAATGATGGAATGACTGAATATGAAGACACAGAAATTTTAATCAGAGTAGAATTATATAGGCTGAAAGAAAGTTTATGTCAAGTCAACAATATGAATTAGCATATTTTGTTGGTTTCCTCTTGGCCATGTAAAAAAAAATTAATATAATGTTAGACATACTGCAGATATTCTGTAGCAGTATTACCAAGATCCTGAGAGCAATAATTTATTTGCACTGCTTTCTGGGACTAGAAACAAGTGCAGGCTAGGCGTCCTTGCCCTTCAATCTAAACAAGGTTTATTTTTTTCTTCATTTGTCAATATGACCTTGAGATTTGAGGGCTAAGGTATAATTGTGGATTAACTTGTTAAATGGTTCATTGGATTATGTCAAACCTTAAAAGTAAAGGTTAAAAGGATGTGGAATAACTCTTATTGGGGATAAGAAGGAAAAGCTGATAGTTTAGAGTACTTTTATTTATGAATTAATATTTAATTTATATCAGTGGATTGCATAAATTATATGTGTGTTTGTGTGCATTTTATAATTTAAATTAACCCTATGGTTACCTTGAAATAACTAGTGGACAATCCTAATCAAGTTAATGAAATGTAATTTTATAAACACAAAATTAAATGTTGATAGGAAATTAATACTTAGGGGATGTTAAATTCTTTACATTTAAACACTAATGAAGTCAACCAAAGATATATACCAGGAAAAATTGCGTATATAATGATCTAGACTTCTCAATCCTTTCTTTAGCTACATTCAGCCTTCTAGAACAAAGGTAAGAGTAAAAATTCTTACACCAATGATATTTGAAAAAGTAACTGCTTGGAGAATAATTGCATAGGCTAACTTTAGTTGATTCCATGAAAGGCTGGGAAAATCATGTTTAATGATTTATAATATTCCCACTTTTTTGCCTTACATAGTGGATTCATTTGACTCTCTTATATTTTAAATCCAGCTGTTATTTTGAAAGAAAGCAGCCAGGTATTTTTTCTAAACTATAAAAATATTATACAATAATCTAGGTTCCTCACCCATCTAAATACAAATTCATCTCAAAATGGGTTATAAAGTTAAATTCATAAAAGGACTACCATTGTTTATCATATCTATTCCCATGTACAGGTTTAACTCCCACATTGAATATCACAACCTTCAGATAAAACTGCATAAAAAGCAACCAATGGAGACAGAGTAGAGTGGGTGGAAGAGAAGAAAAGAGGGGGGAGAAAATGGGAAAAGAAAAAGAAGGAAGAAATAATGTAATAAAGTAATAATGGTAAAAATAGTAATAAGTCACCTTTGTGTTAATGAAAATATAAACCATAGGCATTGGTGCACATATAAAGATGTTTTATTAGTCTAATTTCCTTAAGTTACTAAATGTTAAAATGTATCTGAATTCACACAAAACATAAGGTCTCTTTTTCTAATGCTGTTTAGTTCTGAATCTGGAAATGAAAAAATCAATATTTGACTCAATTGTCGAAGTTAGGCTCCAAAGGAAAGTGGTATGAATCATATAATTTAATAAATTCTTACTGTTCTCATGACAAATATGGGACACAGCTGCAACTGTTTCTTTGCTCCTTGTATGAGCTACTTCTTAAAGTGTGATGGAGAGTTGATTCTTAGAGAATGTTGCCCATCTTTACTAGCCTTATTTCAATCTTCTCACTTAAAATTTTATGCCAAGGGCTGGAGAGATGGCTCAATGGGTACTAACACTGGATGTTCTTCCAGAGGACCCTCATTTGATTCTGAGCACACACATGGCAGCTTACAACCATATGCAACTCCATTACAAGGGTATCCAACATCCTCTTCTGACCTCTGAGAGCATCAGGCATGCCTGTGGTGCACAGACATACACACAGGGAAAGCATTCATGTGCATAAAATAAAAATAAAGAAAAAAATAAATATTCTATGCCAAGTTCTTCATCACTATTTTTTCTTAACCTGAAACATTCTTATCTCCAAGCATTTGGCTTCTTAACACTCCATGCAAATTTCTCTCTGGAAGAGCCTTTTCTATTAAAAATCTATCAATAAGATCTTCCCTAAAATTCACATTTAAATACTTAGTGAAGCTAAACACTTTGGGCTCAGTAGGCTATGCAGACATGTGTGAAGGTGTGTGTGTGTGTGTGTGTGTGTGTGTGTGTGTGTGTGTGTGTGTGTGAGAGAGAGAGAGAGAGAGAGAGAGAGAGAGAGAGAGAGAGAGAGAAAGAGAGAGAGAGAGAGAGACAGAGAGAATCAGAGAGAGATTTGTATAATGATTTAAGGAAAAAGGACCATGGGAGGAGTTTTGATGGAGTAAGGTAGGGATGGGACTAACGTATAAAAGTACTCATGTACAATGTTCTCCAAAAATTTTAAATTAAAATTTCCTTTAGAAACATAGTGAATAGTGCTGTGGGATGTTCTTTATGGCAAAAGTGTTGCTCTGATTGGTTGGTAAATAAAACACTGATTGGCCAGTAGTCAGGCAGGAGGAAGTATAGGCGGGACAAGGAGGAGAATAAAGCTGTGAAGTGGAAGGCTGAGTCAGAGAGACACTGCCAGCCGCCACGATGACAAATAGCATGTGAAGATGCCGGTAAGCCACGAGCCGCATGGCAGGGTATAGATTTGTGGAAATGGATTAATTTAAGCTATAAGACAGTTAACAAGAAGCCTACCATGGCCATACAGTTTGTAAGCAATATAACTCTCTGTGTTTACTTGGTTGGGTCTGATGGCTGTGGGACTGGCAGGTGAGAGAGATTTGTCCTGACTGTGGGCAAGGCAGGAAAACTCTAGCTACAGAATAGGCTTGGCCTTGTGGCATAAGGTTGTAATCTAAACTATTCAGAGATTCAAGACAAGGTCAAGACTTGTCTATATTAGAGAGTGATTTCAAGGCTAGTGGTCATCTTAGAGACACTGTCTGAATGTTAAAAGGTAGGATTGAGGGCTCGAAGTGAAGTTTGGTGATACAGTTCTTACTTGACAAACATAAAGTTCTCAGTTTCATTCCTAATAGGAAGTAAGAAGTAAATAAGTAACTAAGTAAGTAAATAAATAAGATGGTGATTAATGATTCATATTCCAACCCATATTTTTCCTTTCTTGTTTATTCTCTATTTCATTTACCATAACTTGATACACATTTCCTAATTATCCCATTTACTTCTTCGTAACTGTATTATAGTTTGAACTCTGTAAGGGAAAAGAGAGATATTATTTCATTGGCCCTCTGCAATATTCTGTATAATTAATACAATATTGGTACAGCATCAATATTAAATAAATTATTTTCATGTATATATCTTGTGATTATTTATCTTACAATAGTGATTTTACTTGCTCATCTACTTGCAATAAGAATAAGACTGTGGGCTCCTCCAATACAGAGCTAGAACTAACCCAATTTTCATATTTTGTACCTATTACATATCTACCAGCTAACTGACCAATATATTTTTATTAATTTTGAAATGAATAATGTACCCAAATATCAGTTGATATTAAAAAATAGTCTAAAATAGAAAGTTAATAAACATTAAAAAGGACATAAACTGGATGTATATCTTGTGTCTGTTTATGATTAAAGTCTTTATGTTACAATGTTGCTATTATGTGTGCTGTGAGAAAATGACATAATTGATCTGAATAGAGACTCATGCATTACCTCAGTGAGCTGATGTGAAGTTAGTGGTACATTCCAAGGACTCTGTGCCTGTGGAAAGCTTCTCTGGGCAACAAAGGGAAGGGAAGTGTCACCTGTACATATTGCTACATTCTAGTAATTTTTGTATATTTTCACTAAAATAATTAACTACAAATATGGATGTGGCCTGTTTGTACTGTCTATTTTGTATGTCCAATCAAGCTACAAATGAATAAATTCATGCAATGATAGCTACAAATTCAGCACCAAACACAATTGCAAACTTACTTAAAATATTATTTAAAAAAATTGTGCGATGTTTTTCTAATTAGATTTTACAGTTCTCAAGCATGAAGTTTCTAGATGATGAAATGTCATATTTCTATGTTAAAATGTTGTCTACTTCTGTATGCATACTTCATTTTTACTCCAAGAGCCAGCAGAGCAGGTTTAGTCTTTACCTGATCATTTGTGTTGTGGTGATAATCTAAAGTGGAGTAGTATATTGAGGAGTATATATGAATAGGCATTTTATGATTATAATGCATTTTTAAAAATCAACAAATAGAGAAAGGGTGGAGAAATGGGCTTAAGAACAGAAATGAAACTGTAACATGTAATCAACTCACTTTGAACAAAAGAATGGTGAGCTTTAAAGTAAATATTAATACTCAGACTATTAAATTTAGGACAAAATGGTCACAAATCCTGCCTTGACTCTCTGTTAGATATGAGTGATTCAGTATTCACTAAGGTGATATACAGAGGGAGAGGCAACACATGAAGATGTCGTTTGCTGGAGGAATTAAGTATTTCCTTTAAGTTAAATTCAGTGACACAGCAATTTACTAGGAGCTCTATACAGAGAACAGCATCAGTATGATACAACAATATTTCCTATGCCAAAGAAATGTCTGTACTTTAAAACACATACACAAAGTAACTTGACTGGTCATTCAATATTGAGTGCAGTCTTGGTACAGGTTTTATTCAGAGTAAACTTATTTTATTCCTTATTAGTCGAGCCAAATACTACATTAAAATCCAATAACAATTTTCTTGTGGAAGAGAAAAATGATGCATTGATGACCATTCATCTTTACTGTTTGTTAAATTGCAGCTCTAACAATGGCGATGATACACGTCTATTTCAATAATTATACTATACCTCTGCTTCTTCTCTTATCTTTGTAAATGGTGATAATTAATTTGTGCTTCATCATATTAGAGGAACTAAAACGGGAGAAAATTATTGTTAAAATGTTTTTAACTGAAATGTAATTATATCACTGTCCTTCTTTCTTTGATATTTCCAACCCCTCACGTGTATTAAAAAAATGAAAACAATTTCATAGACTTATAAAAATTTCACTAATGCATCCATGCTGACCATTTAAACACTGAAAGTACTGCCAAATTTTTTTTTGTTATATTTATTCATAAATTCAATTATGTGTGTAATAGTGATAGTTCACTAAGAGATAATGAATTAATGAAATAGGACAGAGGTGCGGCTTAGGAAAGAGCAGAAGAGATGCAAAGACAGTGCTGATGTATGAAGTTCTAAAAAAGTTAAAAATCATTAAAAAATCCAGTCAAATCTTCAACTTTTGGTCATCTGCATGACTGTGGTGTTAGAGATAATTGATTATAATAAGTCCAATATCATGTTGACATAGTCACTGCTATTCTGCCACTATGCACTAATAGGGTGCACTACCTGGCTTCCACTGTGTCAATGACTCAAGTGCTGATTGATATCTATGTAAAAGGTCATGGCTTTGTACAGTTGAGTTAGAGTGAACTAAGGATGACCTACATTGATAGTTGGAAATCAATTCTTAATTGCAGATGAGATACTGTATATATGAAGAAACTGTAAAATGTAAAGAAACTTATAGCATTAACCAATTCAGCCACTTACATGTTGTTATACTGGGCTACAGTTTGGAGTCTACTATAATGAATACATTTAACATTTTTAAATAAGAAGACGCGATAAAGAAAAATCACAGAACACAAAATGTTTTGTACTCAAGCAATATATTTTTCATCTTGTCACAGGTGGCAATGGCACACATATACAGGGTTTATTCTATTTTTTATATATCTATAATGTATATTATATATTATCTCTTACATTCATTCTAATTAAATATGTATCAAACCATATTACTCAAGCTTTGGATTCAATCTGCTATTATGCACCATGGAGTAATGCTTAACATTAACTTTATGTACTTTAAATTACATATTACTAATCAAATCTTACTGTTCCAATCAGTCAAATAATTAATTTATCAGAGTATAATGTTTTTAACATTTCTTTTCCATGGTAGTTATTTAGTGTTGTAATATTATTTTTATCCATATTTCCAGCTTTATTCTTCAAGTGTTATCATTAGTTCAACTTATTTAAAGTTTTCTCATCATCTCATTACATTCGTTACTTTTCTTGTTGTTATGATACCTAAACAAAAGAATCAAAGTCACTTAAAGAAGGGAAAATTTATATTGACTCTCAGTTTTCAAGGTATAGTTTATCTTAGTCAGGGAAGTCATGGTATGGGAATCAGGAGGTGCCTGGTCCCAGTCTGTACAAAGGAGAAGACAGAGTTGAATATCAATGCTGCACTCCCCTTCTATGCATACAATTCTCCACTCTCCTAATTAACCTAATCTATATAACTCTTTACAGATGTTCCTAGAGACTAACCTAACGTAGATTATCTCTCACAGGCATGCCCAGAAACCTATCCTCAGAAACTGCTATCAAGTTGTCTATCAGTGTTAAACCTCGTATGCATATTTTCTCCTTTTATAGTGAACATAGAATTATTATTTACTCTTGTACTACTTTGTTCTAAATAAGTTGTGCAAAAGTCATAGTTTTTACTGGAAAAATAATTTCAATATTTGTAGAAAGCTGTTTGTTTTAGCCTTTCTCCATGCACGTCTTCAGCAAAATGACTGTTATAAACACACAATAATTTACTACTGGAGCGATTTAATTATCAATAAAAGTGCTGAATATGTACTGGGATAAAACATCAAATTTACACTCATACATTTACAATTTCATTCATGAAAACTCTTTAAAGAATGTGCAAATCATTGAACATACTGCACATACAATACACTTACAGTCTTCTAGCTTTAGAGATTCTTGCTTTCATAGTTGTTTTTAATTTGTCAATCTAATAGGAAAAAACCAAATAACTGCAGCCCATTTGAAACCAGTATGCAAGTAGAAAATAATGCATAAATTAGTACATTTTTAATTTGTAATATGAAATAAAAATTCTAGGTACTTATATGAATATAGTGATAGACTACCAGGTAACTGATAAATATTTAAATTAAATACTTAAGTAAAAGAAAATAGGACAATAATCAAAATAAATAAGTATATGTATTAATTTGAAAACCAATTAAGCATATGAATTTTTTTAATTCAAAATACACTTAAAAACTAAAAGCAGCATTCCACTCTGTTCAAGACTTGAGAGAGTTTGAAATCTGAAGTTTTTAAAATGGGAATGCTCTTTTTATGCAAAAACATACACATATACCTTTATTTTATTTATAGTACTCTATACTGTCTATCAACTCTACAGCACAACAAAATTTGATAATAGTTAATGAATCAACAAAACGAAAAGTTTTTTTACAATATAGTAAAAGCTCACAATGAGTGGAAGAAAAGAATTCCAATAGGAACACAAAATGTAAGTAGGCAGTGTTTTATATACCAAAGCATCCAGAGACATTTAATAAACAAAAATTTACATGTATTATTAATATTTTGATTTACAGAACTCATCTACTTCCCAGGTCCTCAGGTCCCTGTAGTACAAGCAATTTAATTAAGATAACATTTGATTTAAACAATAATGTAGGCATCCTTTTACATAAATATAATCTAGTTAAATAGGTATAATACATCAATTTCTAAAGGTAGACAATGCCAAAATTGTAAATAAATTACAAGTAACTGGGCCTGGGGTTAAAAAAATTCTCAAAGAAAGTTTGTTTCTTTCCTGTGTTGTGTGAGGTGGATAAGAGTCTTAGCATCCTAAATTAAACTTACCAAGACACAATCACTACTATGAAAGAGAAAACACGGTTATGTAGCAATAGGTGCATCACTCACTTCTCCTTGGGTTTACAGTGCAAATTAAAATTCATACACATTCTATTTCTAATGTTTGTAAGGAAGGTGGATAAAATTTTTTCATAAAACTCTCTAAGATTTATTTTCTGCTTTAAAAATACATGATATTTAGACAATGGAAAATGAGGTCAAGAAAATAAGACTAATAATTATTGCAAGTTTAATTGAGATTTTGTTGATCGCTACACATCATTTTTCTTTTTTTTTTGATATTTTTCTTTTAATTTTTATTTTGCAATACAATTCAGTTCTACATATCAGCCACAGATTCCCTTGTTCTCCCCCCTCCCGCCCCCCTCACCTTCCCCCCAGCCCGCCCCCCATTCCAATCTCCTCCAGGGCAAAGCCTTCCCCACAGACTGAGATCAACCTGGTGGACTCAGTCCAGGTAGGTCCAGTCCCCTCCTCCCATGCCGAGCCAAGGGACCCTGCATAGGCCCCAGGTTTCAAACAGCCAACTCATGCAATGAGCACAGGACCCGGTCCCACTTCCTGGATGCCTCCCAAACAGATCAGGCCAATCAACTGTCTCACCCACTCAGAGGGCCTGATCCAGTTGGTGACCCCTCAGCCATTGGTTCATATTTCATGTGTTTCCGTTTGTTTGGCTATTTGTCTCTGTGCTTTATCCGACCTTGGTCTCAACAATTCTCTCTCATATAAACCCTCCTCATTCTCGCTAATTGGACTCCCAGAGATCCACCTGGGGCCTAGTCATGGATCTCTGCATCCAGATCCATCAGTAGTTAGATGAGGTTTCTAGCACGACAATTAGGGTGTTTGGCCATCCCATCACCAGAGTAGGTCAGTTCGGATTGTCTCTCGACCATTGCCAGCAGTCTGTTGTGGGGGTATCTTTGTGGATTTCTGTGGGCCTCTCTAGCACTTTGTTTCTTCCTATTCTCATGTGGTCTTCATTTACCATGGTCTCCTATTCCTTGTTCTCCCTCTCTGTTTTTGATCCAGCTGGGATCTCCCACTCACCCAAGCTCTCTTTCCCTCGACCCTCGCCCTTCACTACCCCCACTCATGTCCAGGCTGTTCATGTAGATCTCATTCCATTTCTCTGTCGTTGGGCGATCCCTGTGTCTTTCTTGGGGTCCTGTTTTCCAGGTAGCCTGCCTGGTGATGTGAGTAGCAGTCCAGTCATCCTTGTTCCACATCTAGTATCCTGTTATGAGTGAGTACATACCATGTTTGTCTTTCTGAGTCTGGGATACCTCACTCAGGATGATTTTTTCTAGATCCATCCATTTGTCTGCAAACCTCATGATGTCATTGTTTTTCTCTGCTGAGTAGTATTCCATTGTGTATATGTACCACATTTTGTTTATCCATTCTTCAGTTGAAGGGCATCTAGGTTGTTTCCATGTTCTGGCTATTACAAACAACGCTGATATGAACATAGCTGAACAAGTGCTCTTGTGGTGTGGTTGAGCATTCCTTGGGTATATGCCCAAAAGTGGTATAGCTGGATCTTGGGGGAGATGGATTCCCAATTTTCTAAGAAAGCGCCATATTGATTTCCAAAGTGGTTGTACAAGCTTGCATTCCCACCAGCAGTGGAGGAGAGTTCCCCTAGCTCCACATCCTCTCCAGCATAAGGTGTCTTCAGTGTTTTTGATCTTAGCCATTCTGACAGGCATAAGGTGGTATCTCAGAGTTGTTTTGATTTGCATTTCCCTGATGATTAGGGATGTTGAGCAATTCCTTAAATGTCTTTCAGCCATTTGAGTTTCCTCTGTTGAGAATTCTCTGTTTAGTTCTATAGCCCATTTCTTAATTGGACTGTTGGGCATTTTGATGTCTAATTTCTTGAGTTCCTTATATATTCTGGATATCAGTCCTCTGTCAGATGTGGGATTGGTGAAGATCTTTTCCCATTCTGTAGGCTGTCGCTTTGCTTTGTTGACTGTATCCTTTGCCCTACAAAAGCTTCTCAGTTTCAAGAGGTCCCATTGATTGATTGTTTCTCTCAGTGTCTGTGCTACTGGTGTTCTATTTAGAAAGTGGTCTCCTATGCCAATGTGTTCAAGACTACTTCCTACTTTATCTTCTAGCAGGTTCAGAGTAGCTGGATTTATGTTGAGGTCCTTGATCCACTTCGACTTAAGTTTTGTGCACGGTGATAGATATGGATCTATTTGCAGCCTTCTACATGTTGATATCCAGTTTTGCCAGCACCATTTGTTGAAGATGCTTTCTTTTTTCCATTGTGCACTTTTGGCTTCTTTGTCAAAAATTATTTGTTCATAGGTGTGCGGATTAATATCAGGGTCTTCAATTCGATTCCATTGGTCCACATGTCGGTTTTTATGCCAGTACCAAGCTGTTTTTATTACTGTAGCTCTATAGTACAGCTTGAAGTCAGGGATCGTGATGCCTCCAGAGGTTGTTTCATTGTACAGGATTCTTTTGGCTATCCTGGGTTTTTTGTTTTTCCATATGAAGTTGAGTATTATTCTTTCCAGGTCTGTGAAGAATTGTGTTGGTATTTTGATGGGGATTGCATTGAATCTGTAGATTGCTTTTGGTAAGATTGCCATTTTTACTATGTTAGTTCTGCCTATCCATGAGCATGGGAGATCTTTCCATTTTCTGACATCTTCTTCAATTTCTTTTTTCAGGGACTTAAAGTTCTTGTCATATAGGTCCTTCACTTGCTTGGTTAGTATTACCCCAAGGTATTTTATGTCATTTGTGGCTATAGTAAAGGGTGAAGTATCTCTGATTTCCTTCTCTGCTTTTTTGTCCATTGTATATAGGAGGGCTACTGATTTTTTGGAGTTGATCTTGTATCCTGCTATGTTGCTGAAGGTGTTTATAAGCTGTATCAGTTCCTTGGTGGAATCTTTGGGGTTGCTCAAGTATACTATCATGTCATCTGCAAATAGGGAAAGCTTGACTTCTTCCTTTCCAATTTGTATCCCCTTAATCTCCTTATGTTGTCTTATTGCTCTGGCTAGAACTTCAAGTACTATATTGAATAAGTATGGGGAGAGCGGACAGCCTTGCCTCGTTCCTGATTTTAGTGGAATTGCTTTGAGTTTCTCTCCATTTAATTTGATGTTGGCTGTTGGCTTGCTGTAAATTGCCTTTATTATGTTTAGGTATGTTCCCTGTATTCCTGATCGCTCCAAGACCTTTATCATGAAGGGGTGTTGGATTTTGTCAAATGCCTTTTCAGCATCTAGTGAGATGATCATGTGGTTTTTTTCTTTGAGTTTGTTTATATGGTGTATCACATTGACAGACTTTCGTATGTTGAACCATCCTTGCATCCCTGGAATGAATCCTACTTGATCATGGTGGATAATTGTTTTGATGTGGTCTTGGAGTCTGTTTGCCAGTATTTTATTGAGTATTTTTGCATCAATGTTCATGAGGGAGATCGGTCTGTAGTTCTCTTTCTTTGTTGTATCCTTGTTTGGTTTGTGAATCAGGGTAATTGTAGCCTCATAGAAGGAGTTTGGTAATGTTCCTTCTGTTTCTATTGTATGGAACAATTTAGAGAGTATTGGTATTAACTCTTCTTTGAAGATCTGGTAGAATTCTGCACTGAAACCATCTGGTCCTGGGCTTTTTTTGGTTGGGAGACTTTTAATGACTGTTTCTATTTCGTTAGGGGTTATTGGACTATTTAAATAGTTTATCTGGTCTTGATTTAATTTAGGTATGTGGTACCTATCCAGAAAATTATCCATTTCTTTTAGGTTTTCCAGTTTTGTGGAATAGAGGTTTTTGAAGTATGACCTGATGATTCTCTGGATTTCCTCAATGTCTGTTGTTATGTCCCCCTTTTCATTTCTGATTTTGTTGATTTGGATGCTCTCTCTCTGTCTTTTGGTTAGTTTGGATAAGGGCTTGTCTATCTTGTTGATTTTCTCAAAGAACCAACTCTTTGTTTCATTAATTTTTTTATTGTTCTCTTTGTTTCTATTTTATTGATTTCAGCTCTCACTTTGATAATTTCCTGGCATCTATTTTTCCTGGGAGACTTTGCTTCTTCCTGTTCTAGAACTTTCAGGTGTGCTGTTAAGTCACTAGTGTGAGATTTCTCCAGCTTATTTATGTGGGCGTTTAGTGCTATGAATTTCCCTCTTAGTACTGCTTTCATAGTGTCCCATAGGTTTGGATATGTGGTGTCTTCATTTTCGTTGATCTCTAGGAAGTCTTTAATTTCTTTCTTTCTTTCTTCCTTAACCCATTGGTGATTCAGGTGGGTATTGTTCAGTTTCCATGAGATTGTAGGTTTTCTGTAGTTTTTGTTGTTGTTGAAATCCAACTTTAGACCATGGTGGTCTGATAGAACACAGGAGGTTATTCTAATTGTTTTGTATCTGTTTAGATTTGCTTTGTGACCAAGTATGTGGTCGATTTTAGAGAAGGTTCCATGGGGTGCTGAGAAGAAGGTATATTCTTTTTTGTTAGGATGGAATGTTCTGTAGATGTCGATTAAGTCCATTTGAGTCATGACATCAATTAAGTCCTTTATTTCTCTGTTAAGTTTCGATTTGGGAGATCTGTCCAGTGGTGAAAGTGGGGTGTTGAGGTCTCCCACTATTAATGTGTGGGGTTTTATATGTGATTTAAGCTTTAATAATGTTTCTTTTACATATGTGGGTGCCCTTGTGTTTGGGGCATAAATGTTCAGAATTGAGACTTCATCTTGGTGGATCTTTCCTGTGATGAGTATGTAATGCCCTTCTTGATCTCTTTTGATTGATTTTAGTTTGAAGTCTATTTTGCTGGATATCAGGATGGCTACACCCGCTTGTTTCTTAAGACCGTTTGATTGGAAAGTCTTTTCCCAGCCTTTTATTTTTAGGTAGTGTCTATCTTTGAATTTGAGATGTGTTTCTTGTATGCAGCAGAAAGATGGGCCCTGCTTTCGTATCCATTCTGTAAGCCTATGTCTTTTTATAGGTGAATTAAGTCCATTGATATTGAGGGATATTAATGTCCAGTGATTGTTCATTCCTGTTATTTTTTGGTGGTGATGTGTGTGTACTTTTCTTCGTTGGGGTCTACTGCTGTGGCTTTATCTATTGCCTGTGTTTTTGAGGTTGTATCTGACTTCCTTAGGTTGGAACTTTCCTTCTAGTGCTTTCTGTAGGGCTGGGTTTGTGGATAAATATTGTTTAAATCTGGCTTTGTCATGGAATGTCTTGTTCACTCCATCTATGACGATTGAAAGTTTTGCTGGGTATATTAGTCTAGGCTGACATCCATGGTCTCTTAATGTCTGCATTACATCTGTCCAGGACCTTCTGGCTTTCAAAGTCTCCATTGAGAAATCGGGTGTTATTCTGATAGGTTTGCCTTTATATGTCACTTGGCCTTTTTCCTTTGCTGCTCTTAATATTCTTTCTTTATTCTGTACGTTTAATTGTTTAATTATTATGTGGCGAGGGGACTTTTTTTGGGGGTCTAGTCTGTTTGGTGTTCTATAGGCTTCCTGTATCTTCATAGGCATTTCCTTCTTTAAGTTGGGAAAGTTTTCTTCTATGATCTTGTTGAATATATTTTCTGTGCCCTTGAGTTGGTATTCTTCTCCTTCTTCTACCCCTATTATTCGTAGGTTTGGTCTTTTCATGGTGTCCCAAATTTCTTGGACATTTTGGTTCATGACTTTGTTGACTTTAGTGTTTTCTTTGACTGATGAATCTATTTCTTCTATTGTATCTTCAACGCTAGAGATCCTCTCTTCCATCTCTTGCATTCTGTTGATTATACTTGCATCTGAAGTTCCCAATCGTTTTCTCAGATTTTCTATTTCCAGCATTCCCTCTGTTTGTGTCTTCTTCATTTTTTCTATTTCCCTTTTCAGGTCTTGGACTGTTTCCTTCATTTGTTTCATTGATTTTTCTTGATTTTCTTTCAGTATTTTATTGTTCTCTTCCAGGACTTTTTTGATTTCTTCTAATTTGTTTGCCCTTTCCTCTAGTTGTTTACAGCGTTCTTCATATTTTTTTGTCTTTTTCTCTACACGAGCCTCTAGCTTCTTCATGATGACATTCATAAGGCTATTTTCTTCTGCTTCTTCCAATTTCTGATGTTCAGGTCTAGGTGGGGCCTGGTGATGGTGTATTACTATTCATTTTGTTGTATGTGTTTCTGCCTTGACGTCTGCCCATCTCCTTGTGGTTCGTTCCTGGCCTTATCTGCACACTTGGTTCAGACAGAGCTGACAGATTCAGGAAGTCTCTCTCTCTTGTCCAGATGGGAGCTCTCTTGTCCAAATTGGAAGTCCGGGGCAGGATGGAAGCTCTTGTTCAGAAGGGAAGTCCGGGGGAGGATGGGTGCTCTCCTCTCTCTCTCTCTCTCTCTCTCTCTCTCTCTCTCTCTCTCCTCCAGATGGGAAATCCACGGCAAGATGGGAGCTGGGGGCCAGCCTCTAAGTCTCAAGAAGAGGCTTGGGGCTCAGGCGGATGGGCGTGGGGGCAGGGCGTGGAGACTGCAGGGTCTGCCAGGGGTCTTGGAGAAGGAGATCCTTCCCGGTGGGGCTAGAAGGGCACCTGCCCGGGGACCAGAACCTGGGGCCAAGTTGGGCAGGTCTTCCCCGGAGTGGCTGGTGCCCAGGGATGGGGTCCGGGGCAAGCTAGGGCACTCACCTGTGCTTCAGAAGGGAAGTCCTGGGCAAGATGGGAGCTGGGGGGCCTGGCCTCTAAGTCTCAGGAAGAGGCTTGGGGCTCAGGCGGATGGGCGTGGGGGCAGGACGTGGAGACTGCAGGGTCTGCCAGGGGTCTTGGAGAAGGGGATCCTTCCCAGTGGGGCTAGAAGGGCACCTGCCCGGGGACCAGAACCTGGGGCCAAGTTGGGCAGGTCTTCCCCAGAGTGGCTGGTGCCCAGGGATGGGGTCGGGGGCAAGCTAGGGCACTCACCTGTGCTTCAGAAGGGAAGTCCTGGGCAAGATGGGAGCTGGGGGCCGGCCTCTAAGTCTCAGGAAGAGGCTTGGGGCTCAGGCAGATGGGCGTGGGGGCAGGGCGTGGAGACTGCAGGGTCTGCCAGGGGTCTTGGAGAAGGGGATCCTTCCCGGTTGGGGTAGAAGGGCACCTGCCTGGGGACCAGAACCTGGGCCCAAGTTGGGCAGGTCTTCCCCGGAGTGGCTGGTGCCCAGGGATGGGGTCGGGGGCAAGCTAGGGCACTCACCTGTGCTTCAGAAGGGAAGTCCTGGGCAAGATGGGAGCTGGGGCCGGCCTCTAAGTCTCAGGAAGAGGCTTGGGGCTCAGGCAGATGGGCGTGGGGGCAGGGCGTGGAGACTGCAGGGTCTGCCAGGGGTCTTGGAGAAGGGGATCCTTCCCGGTTGGGGTAGAAGGGCACCTGCCCGGGGACCAGAACCTGGGCCCAAGTTGGGCAGGTCTTCCCCGCTACACATCATTTTTCACTGAGATATTAAATAATATTTCAGGCTTCCGAGAAATTTAACAACTCTAGTAATGAAGACAATTGTCTTACAAAATCAAATTTAGATATGCACCACAAATAATAAAATAAAATAGTGTTATGAGTCAAGATGACTTTAAAAGAAGACAAGAATTTTAGAATGCAAATCCACACTGTCATTATGCGGAAAGACATGAAAATAAATTCTTAAATTTTCTCCCAATATGTGCTTCTTCTTCTTCTTCTTCTTCTTCTTCTTCTTCTTCTTCTTCTTCTTCTTCTTCTTCTTCTCCTCCTCCTCCTCCTCCTCCTCCTCCTCCTCCTCCTCCTTCTCCTTTTTTACACAGAATTTCTTTGTATAATAATACTGGCTGTTCTAGAACTCCCTGTGTATACCAGGCTGGCCTCAAACTCACAGGGATCCTCCTGCCTCTACCTCCTGAGTGCTGGAATTAAAGACATGTACTAAAACTACCCAGCTGTTGATTCATTTTTATACTCAAAATATGCAATATATATGTATGTGCATTGTCACCAGATGTGGTTATATTACTGACAGAAGTTTGTAATTATTTTAAACATGTAATATTTAGTCAGTTGTAATGTCTTTATTAGTCAAATTGAAAGTTGACACAGTTCCTTATTCCCATGCCTTGTAAATCACACCAGCGAATTCATGCTATGTCTTCTACTGCTTGCCACAATTTCCCCCTTATTTTTCTATTGCACCTTTCTTAATATTTGGCCTTCAGTTCTGCTATTAGGAACTCATGAGTTACATGGATTCTACTCTGATTTTTCCATTTGTATATGATTTTTTGATAATTATTAGTTCCATACACAAAGTTTGTTTGCAAAGTCTGTATTTGTTTGAATAACATTGTTTTAGGCAGATTCCTATCTCTACATCCAATGAATTTGCTAACCTACAAGGATAGGAAATGTTATAGATATAAATTAATGATATTGGGCAAGAAAGATTGTGAAGAACCGATTTTACAGTTAACGTCTATTTAATTGGAAGAAGGAAGTTGGTGATTAGAGTCAGAAATAGAACTGAAGATGTTAGACAGCTGCATTTGAGGAAATCCTCACCTAAAAATTGATTGGCTGTAGAAGCTGGAAAACGTCAGAGATGATTTTTTTTTTCCTGAAATGTCTATCAGGGATTTCAATACCTTATACCATATTGACTTCTACCAGTTAAAGTCATTCAGACTATTGATATCTGTAACTCTAAATAATAAAGTATTTTATAAGTTACCTAATTAATAGTAATTTTAAAAGCATCAAAATAATCTAATATCCAAGGTTCGGGATTTCTTCACCCACAACTATCTTCAAAATCATTTTAAAGTCAATGTTCATTTTACATAAAATATATATTATAGTATACATATGAAGTATAAATCATATATATGTATAACAAAATGATATAATCATTGAGACATTGTATAGTCAATGCTAATTATGCCTGCAGTATTTTTAATTTTTGTTTGTTTTGATATTGTATTTTAGTTAAATTTATTTCTTTTGTCCCCATATACTCTTCTCTAGTCTGCTTTTATTCTGACAAATATGATAAACAATGTCAACTTAGGGGAAGAAAAAATTTATTTGACTTACACTACCAGGTCATAGTTCATCAAAAAGGGGAAATAGGAAAGAAACTTTAGAGATGCAGAAATCGTTGATAACAGATGCATACTGAATTGCTTACAGACCCCTCCATAGATGGCTTCTTATATAATCTGTTACCACTTGTCCAGGCATTCATACTGCCTACAGTGGTCAAGAAAATATATTAATAATTAAGTCATCTCACAGACCATATAACCTGAGTAATCGTTCAATTGTGCCTTTCTGCTCATCTGAGTCTATGTTATGTCAAATTGTCATTTAATGCTAACTAGAACTCCACTATGTAACTTTGCCCACATTGATGAGGTTTCAGTATTTTAATCAATTTTGTTATTCATTATGTTAGAATAGCTTAAAGTTTTGCTTCAATTTTTTCATTCAAAAATAAAATTAACAGCATTAGAGAAAGTAGCTAAATTCCTGTTGGGTATAGATTCTCTACTCAATAAAGCACACCTATATTTAAATGAACTACTATGGAAAAATAAGCACCCCAAAATCCAGTTCACTCACTATACTTACTTCTACAATTCATATGGAAAGAAGGCATGTGTAATGAAAAATAAGTAAAACGTTTTAGGATAACTGATATAATATCAAACAGCTTTTGAAAAAGTTTAAATTGTCTGAAGTTTAATTATATTTGGAAAAGAATAGTGTATATACTATGTCAAGTTAAATCAAAGTTGAGAATAGAAAAAAAGAGAACTAGGGAGAAAGAATATCAGGGAAATTGGAAGCAGAGACAGGGGTGCATTTACCAAGGGACAGTCTTTATGGACTTTGACATTTAAAAATCTCTTCTATTTCTGCTCCTCTATAGTATGTTTTTCTGTAATTGACTTAAGGAAATAAGAAAACTATTATTACTTAATATAATATGTAAAACAAAAACACATTTATCAACAATATAATAAATGTATTAGTGAATTTAAGAAATGCATGGTCACAATCATGAATACAAAATTTCAAAATATATTTGTAAATTAATGTTAATCTGCACAACAAAAAAACACAAAGCTTGACATCACTAAACAGATAAAAAGGAAAGTCTGGTATATTTTACATTTGTTGTTGAAAGCAAATTGAGCAATATTAATTACAAAATGCTGTATCCAAATGTAATTTCGGCACAATCTAATTCTGTTGTCAAAAGTAAATTGAGTTACATATTAAAAGGTTTTGGTTTATGAAAGTTAGTTATTAGAATATTTATTAAAATGAAAATCAAAATAACATAGAAGATATTTAAAACGTGTTTCCATCATTCTCTTAAATTACAACATAACAGCTAATAATAAAAAGTTTTGGATCAGAGGTAAAAAAAATTCTCAGTGCTATTTTTGAGCTGGATAACATTCACTTGGGCCAGAAATGAAAGTGTTTTTATAAGTTTTTTGAGAGAATAAATACATGTGGTCATAAATATTCCTTATGGCATTAAAAAAATTGCGTGTAAGCTCAGTATTTCACACAGAATAAAAGTGATATTTGTAATGAAAGTAAATAACATATTCAATAGAATATGAAGTTTATGGCATAAAGTGGTAAGGAGAATTAAAATTTTTCAATAAGAATTATATGAAATTGACATTGTTATACAATGATTCAGACAATTATACTCACAACTGTATTAACATATTTATTTACTTTGCTTCATAATTGTCAAGTCAGAGTTAAAATAATATCATCAAAGTGACTTAAATGAATGTCTTCAACACCTTCCTTCTGGAAGATCAAAATCAGTTTTCTTCAATGGACTGATACTGGAAATTTCAACCATGTTCCAGGCCAGGCCTCATGTTCAGCAGTTGGCCAACATAAAATGAGCTCCATGTTGTTTTTGTTGTTGTGTGTGTATGTGTGTTTATTTTTAGAAAGAGAAAAAACTTGAAGTTGTGTGGGTATGGAGGGAGAATGTCTAAGAAGAGTTATGGAGAATAAAAGAATGTGGATGAAATAATGCACATGTATTTTTTAAGGTTTTAAATTAAAAAATGCCCATCTTTACCATATGAATACTTAGATGTGGTAAAAAAAAATCTTGTAAGAATGTCTGTTAGACAATGACAAGCAATAAGAATTTCTTTTAAAATGTCTAATACTTAGGATAAAATTCTTCTCTTTAACGTTATTTGTTAGATAATAGTCTAGACTCTTTCAAGTTTCATTACGCATGGTAAGAAGCATCATTCCAACTCTAAAATAAGTGCATCACTCACTTCCCCTGTGGGTTTACAGTGCAGATTAGAATTCATACATTCTATTTCTAATGCTTGTAAGGAAGATGGATGAAAATTACACACTCACAGATGCAATACTGATATTAACACCATGAGAGTAACCTAACCTCCCTCTTTCCGGTTAAGTTTAAGGCTTACTCTACAATATGGCCCGCATGGCTGGTACTGCGATCTGGAGCAAAACCCTGCGACAGGATAGATCATAGATAGACAATAGGTGAGAACCTACTACTATCCTTCTACTAAGTGCCTAGATAGAGTTGTAAACTTCCCCTATTAGTTTTCTTCAGTGATGCAGGTCCATGATCAGTCAATTTTCTTGTACCCTTGTACATATGGTAGATAGCATTAGGTGAATTCAGATGACTTGAATCACTATCACAAGAAGGTGGGAGGAAATGGTGGTGATTGCATGAAACAGTTGGAGGGAAGGAATAGGATGGGACTTGATCAAAATACATTATATGCATGTATGAAATTCTCAAATTAACACATCAACGATATATTTGAGAGGGAGCAGTTTTGTGTATTCTACCTTTTTATATTTTAATGTGACTTCTACAAACCTGTGTTTAATTAAGGATTAGATAGTTTTAAAAGAACTGGTCTTTTTCTTTTGCTGTGAATAATAAATCCATTAAGCAAGTAAAGGTTTCAGCAATAATCTTTGGATAAATTAAGTGCCTAAGCATACTATCTATAAAAATAATGGAGTAACAATAATAGTTAGCATTAAAATTAAATTCACTAGTTACAAAGTTTAGATATTGAGACCATTAAATAGAAGTGGTTAGTGTCAAGTGATATATTTAGGAAATATTTCATAGTGAAAAGTTTAGAGAATTAATTTTGTTGATGTTTGCTAAAACTGTTACAGATGCAGCATGCAACCTCTCTGCTTATGCAATGTCCAGCTTTGCTTTTGAGCACAGTGACCTATGAATCACGCTTCTGAGTTAACAAGGTTTCCTGATTAATCACCGAGGGTATGGTCTCCTTGAAATACTGCTACTCAAATATGCAGCTAGTTTATTTGGATCATATAAATTCTTGGGTCTAATTGGAGAAAAGGTGAAAGAGAAGAAAAATGACTTTTTTATGCATGAGAGAACAGGATTCAATGTAGTATTCAATATAATATTTAAACCAATTTTACTGATATTGGACGGTAATCACTGAATATTCTATATGTAAAGAATTTATAATTCAGTTTCTTATTTGAATGAAATATAGTTTTGCATTCATTTTAATCTTTCTGAACATAGATATATTATCTAATTGATAACACTTAAGCTCAAGTCTGTGCATTTCAAATTTCCCCAATGAAAAGTTTAAATAATTCAAATTTGTACCTGAGTTACTCACATTCAGTTGTAAAACGCTCTAGGAAAGGATAGATCTTAAATTTTGAAATCAATTTCTATGTGTTCACAAAGTATAGTAGAAAGCATAATGAAATTTCTTGCCACTAGAAATGTTTTATTATTATCATGGAATATAAATGATATGCTGCACACCACCAACATAAGCAAGTCACTGTCCTGGATTGTGGGCATAGGAGTCACTCATTAGACTAGGGTTTGATTCCCACTGGGGACTGGCAGTTTGTTCCACTCTGGGAAAAATTATTTTTTCCTAACCACCAAGGTTGCTAAAACTGTTCAGTATTTTCAAACAATGTGTTAGCATATACTTAAATACCTAGATAAAAGTAGAGTTTTCTCATGTCCTTCTTGACATACATCTCTCAGGAGGGAGTTTCTTAGTTGATGGAACCTCTTCTAATAGTGTATGGATGTCTCAGGTCATGTCCTTTACTTTAGAAAGACAAGTTATTAAGTGAGGTACTTGTGAGAGCCATAAAACCTAGTTAACAACAATATGGCCTTTATCATAATTTTTATTTTTCCCATTTATCGTATGAATACACATATAACTACATGCTTATATAAATTATATGTGAGTTTACATAAGATATATGTTACATATCAATATGGAATACGTGAAACAGTAGTATTCTAAAGCACATTTTCATGTGTGCCTTACATGTATAATGGAATACTACATCTATAAGTGGGAGCCAATCATTTCTTTGAAAGGAAAATAACACTAAAACAAGTGAAGAATATAAAATAACTATAATTTGCATTTCATTAATATGCATTTGCTCAAAATGCCGTGTTTATCCTATCTGCAAAAGGAAGTCTTACTACTATCATGTCTATAGAAAATTAAATTAATAATTAGAATGTTAATTACAAGGAATCTATTTAGATCTGAATGAAATGAGCACATTGTAAAAAATATTCTGCCAGGGAATGATGAGCCTTGAACAAAATAGTTCTATCGTTTTCCTAAGAGCATAGTACATGTCTATGCTAGCCACTCCTGAATGAAATGTTCAATTTTGTCAGTTGAGTCTTTTATTTTCTATGAATGACATTCACAATTGCTTTTGATCATATATTAATTTTTGAATATAGTTCAATAGAATAAATTAAGAGTCCCATTAGAATGTAATCACATTCTAATTTTACCTCTTTGTGATTAAAATAAGGTCACTTTGATTCCTGTTTGATAATCAAATACTGTAGAATTTATTTTATTTAGACAATTGATAACTAACCACATTTATATGTGGCTTTGAAACTTTTACATCTCAGAAACCATTCATTGTCTTGATAATGATCATGATGATGAGGAGGATGATGACGATGACTATGATAATGATGTCTGTCTATAGGACTCCAGAATGAATGATAATATGTATGATGTCCTCAACATATTAAAAATATTCAGTGTAGAATGAATACATAAAGCAAAACTAAGAGCTCACAACAAGGCTAACACAACAGTGAAAGGAAACCCCAAAGACTATAGTGGTAAGATCTAAAGAATTTGCCAACTTACAAATATTGATAGGTAGGAAACAAATGATTTTAATTTTTAAACTAACTAATCACATAACTAATTGTAATGGACAATATGATTTAATTCCCTTTATATTACTGCTAGAGAAATAATTTAGTATGAACATGTACATCAACAAGGATTAATCTCTTTGGAATATTACGTATTTCATTTGTTTGCTACTAGAACTTCCAGAGTTCTGAGACAGAATGGTATTCTGTTCATTGGAAGCAGTGTATCAAACATATGATTTCCCATCACCTTATTATCCCATTTTTGTGATATTTACCAATAACTTGGACAACATTACTTCTCAGATTACAAGTACATACATTTATAAAATTAAAATGGAGCACGAAACAGTCATTCTTTAGTTTTAAATAACAGATTAAAAGTAATATAAGACTTAGAAAATGTTCCCATCAATGATCTTGTCCAGTATTCTCTGTGATACTTAGCATGTGTCTAACAATGTTGTAATATGTTCTGACAGGACACATAGAAATGTATATAAAACTGAAACATTTTAAAATATGATTTTATTTAGTTCAATAACTAGAGCATATCACTTTCAAGAAAAATGATGGAGTATATTTGGTCATTTATAGATAATAGTTCTACGACAGTAACTATGGATTGAAAAAATGAATTTTCTATTGAATTTATTGAATTCATAGTTAATACAAACTCTTGTGTATATACATATCTTATAAAATGTACATGTACTAAAAATTATTTATAAGTCTGTCTAACCAATGTCTTCATAGCATATGCATATTAGATGTATATTATATGAAATAATAGATGTATATTATACAGATTTTGCTCTCTAAAATTTATTGAGAGCAGATTGGTTTAAACAACACTGCTTCTTCTCCCTCTAATCCTATGAAGAAATTACACTATATAAACAACTCTGTGTCACGACTATTACAATCTTTAGCTAAGAGTTTCAAGGAATGCTTAGTGGCAATTACAGTATAAAAATATCTTTCTTAATTTGGACCATCACATATCAGGTAGGATTAATAGTGTATTAGATTTTGCATTTATTATAATTATTTGACATTTCATCTATCATGTTTGAGTTTCATTTGGAAGGCAAAACCACACATCTCCTTCAATTTATCTTTTGATTTAGTGCAAGATGTCAAGTTGTTATTTTGTTCATTAGCTTGTAAAGTAGATAAAATTTATGTAAATAAAATCTCTAATAAATGCTCAACATTATTAACATGTTTGAAATGAAGCTTCACACCAAAGATGCTACATCTCTGAATATAGTCAGTAATTTAAGTTACATTAAAGAAAATATTTTATTAAATTTGCTTTTTAAGTATTTTGTTTTTGAGCTAGGAGACATTTATTTTACAGTTTTTAATTTTATTCTTTTTGAGGATTTCATACATGTGTACATGAAATACACTAATTTGTTCTATTTTGATTTCCCCCTTTTCCTTAAGGAAGGAACCTCCAACCATCCCTTCTCAATTAATGACCATTTTCATTTTTATTTTTACATATATGACATACTGAGTCCAACTAATTTTTCCCTAATACGTTTTAGTCTGACTTGTCATTGTTTGGGTCTAATCCTTTAATAGAATTAAGAGAATAAACAAAACAAAACAAAGAAACAATAAAACAACAACAATAAAAAACTGAAGCCAAACAAACAAAAAAACCCAAACTAAAACAACAGCAACAAAAAATGAATACAGCTCCTCATATAGTGCAATTGTCTGAATTTTTCTTTGTCCATAGTTAGTTCTTGTTTATGGGAACAATATCTCTTTCTTGTTCAGAAGAAAATATAGGACTGTAATCTCCCTGATCTTCTGGTTCTCAAGATTTTTTAATTCCCTCTTCCCTGATTTTTCCTGAATTTTTAGTCTAAGGACTGTGTTATATAAATCTATGCTTGGTATTAGTGGAAATAAAATGTAATTGTGAAGACACAATGGGTGGCCAGGACTGGGAATATTAAATAAGAAAGGGATGTCAGAGAAATATAAGGGTAGGAATACAGGGAGAGACATTTAACACTAAGGACTATTTGAAGAGTCATATGGAAATGTACTACTGTAGAAACTTCCAAAAATATTTAGATACATGAAAGAAATCTAAATGAAGTCACCAAAAAGTATGAGAGACAATGTTCTTATTGGACATCTTCTTTCACCAGTAAAACTTCCAGTGCCAGGAGTAGGTTACATCTATTTTGAGTTGTTGGACAACTGGGGCACAACTGGAATTCCCCAAACATCTTAGGCCACTGCCAAGTCGACTGGTTGCTCTCTACAAACTGATGATAAGGCACTAATTCTGAAGACAACACTTATACATCTCAATGGCCATGGAGAGGTCCAGCTGGTATCTAACTATAGCTTTCACTCTCTACTGCTTAGTGTTTATGGTACTGATAGGTATTTTTGCATGCTGCTAGAGGGGAAAGGCAACCTTCAACCAACCCAGCTGCAAACTCTGGGATATACAGCAGGGTCACACCTGCAAAACATGCTCATGGAGCAGTAGCACAAAGTGGGAGTAAACAACCACTCTTGATTGCATTTAAGGCTAGCTCCTTGAAGTGGAACAAATGTGTGACACTGCTCATGTGGTCAACAAACTGAGACTAGATAGCCCATAGGTATAAGGGAACCCCAAGCATTATAATTCTGCTAAAGGAACATAGAAATAAAGAATCTCCTACTGACATTTTGCTATACTCATAGATCAGAGCCTGTCCAGGTACCATCAGATAAGTTTTTTTCTTGAAGTAAGTGGGAACTAACATAAACACCCCAAACTGGACAATGTTCAGAGAGTGAGACACCTTGGAACACTCAACCCTACATGGGATGCCTTCATCAAACTCCTCCCCTTAGGGTCAGGGAGATATGCAGAAGAAAAAGCAGAAAGATTGCAACAGGTCAGGGGGATGAGTGACTTCAAGGAAACAGTGTCCTCCTGACATAACCAGACCTGTGCACCAATTAACTCACAGAGATTGTGGCTGCACTCACACAGCCCTCACAGGAGCCAGATGGGACCTCAATGATGAGTAGGGGAAGTGGAAACAGGCTCCCATCTCTAACCAAAATGTTGTCTGTAATTGAGATCTGTTTGCAAAGGAAAAACTAGTTCTTTCCAGTGGAGTAGCACTGGGTATCACTGGCGAAGTAAACCACACATCAGAGCAGGCTCCATGGCCAGCAGTAGATGGCCAACACAAAAGGAACTCAGGGGTATTTTTGAAGACATTTTGTCTCACATTGTTTCGTTGTGTTTTGTTTGTTTGTTTTCTGTCTTTGCTCATGTACTACAGTTTCCAATTTTGTTTTTGTTTTTGGTGTGCATATATGTACATGTGTATTTCTTGTGTTTTTGTGTTTTGCAGGTAAGCCATAGTTGAGAGAGAGAGAGAGAGAGAGAGAGAGAGAGAGAGAGAGAGAGAGAGAGGAAAGACTTGGAGTTGGGTAGGTGTGGATTATCTGGGAGGAATTGGAGGAGGGGAATAGAATGGTCAAAATAAAATGTATAAAATTTTTCAATTCAAAAAATAAAATAAAATAAAACAAAACAAAATAAACATGAGCTCTGAGCTGCCTGCCTCTACCACTGCCATACTTTCTTTTGGCTGTCATGCTCCTACCCTGCCATACTGGACTTTTAAACCCCTGAAACCATAAACCATTATAAATCCTTCCTTCTAAAAGTCTCCTTGGCTGTGGTGTTTTACCTAGTCAAAGAAAAGTAACTTATATACAAATTAATATTAGTAAACATTTCAATTAATTCATAATAAACAGTGCTTGTTTTTTTGTCTATAAACATTTCCTACTTTTCTTTCTAATATCCATTAGATCTACCAGTATAAAATAATAAAGTTAATATGTGCTAAAGAAGGAATACCTATTACAGGATCAGGAAGTAAGCAGAGGTTGGGGCACTGTAAGTCACACAGTCAAAAAATCTCAAAATTGAGCATTCCTGGGTGGTTTAAGGAAGTATAAATACATATTAGAGAGTGTGGCTAATAGAAAAAATCTGGTATTGAATTAATGGAGGATTAGAGGGAAATAATTAAAAGGGACTCTAAGTCATGTAGGGATAGCAAGATTCAGATTACAGCTTTATTGTTTAGGTTACAGTTTCTTTTTCTTGAGGATTTTCTAATGACCATGTACTTCAAAAGAGCAGCAACTTCCATCTAAACACAGATCCTAATGGGGAAACCTACAGAGACAACTGAACCAAGCTTGTAGGAACTCACAAACTATAGACCAACAGCTGTGGAGCATGCATAGGACAAGACTAGGTCCTCTGGAGACAGTTGTATAGCTTGGTCTGTTTGAGGAGCCTCTGGCAGTGAGATCAGGGTCTATCCCTGCTGCAGGAGCTGGCTTTTTGGAGCTCATTACCTATATGGTAGGAGGCCTTGCTCAGCCTTGATGCAGGGGGGAGTGGCTTTCAACTTTGATCCTGCCTGAACTGAATGTGTCAGGCTTTGTTGACTCCCCATGGGAGGACTTACCTTTTCAGAGGAGAGGTAAGGGGGTGGAAGAGGGAGAGGGAAGAGGGATGAAAGGGAGATCTGTAGTTGGTATGTAAAATGAATAAAAAAAATCTTAAATTAAAAAAAAACCACAAAAAACAAAAACAAAAAAAGAGAGTATTACAGGACAGGAATGCTGTGGGATGGTCTGTATGTCAAGTGTGTTGCTGATTGGTCAGTAAATAAATCACTGATTGGCCATTGGCTAGGCAGGAAGTATAGGCGGGACAAGGAAAAGAATTCTGGGAAGTGGAAGGCTGAATCAGAAGGACACTGCCAGCCGCCATGAGGACAAGGAAGATGTAAGGTACCAGTAAGCCATGAGCCATGTGGCAAAGTAAAGATTAATAGAAATGGGCTAAATATAAGAGTAAGAGCTAGACAGTGACAGGCCTGAGCTAATGGCCAAGCAGTTTAAATAATGTAAGAGTTTGTGTGTTTATTTTATAAGTGGGCTCTGGGACTGGCGGGACTTGGTGGCGGGAGCTGGAGAGAAATTCTCCAGCAACACAGGAAAGACCCAGAAAAAAAGCCACAGGTAAACACAGACTTTGCATGTTTGAAGACCACAAAGATATCTCAGAGGGATAAGTGTGATTTTTAAAAATGTACATTAGAAAATTGGCTTGTGTCTTATTACCATGTACACAAAAACATGCAATTAGATTTAATTTAGAGTTATTACCTTTATAGTTTCAAATAAATAGGATTAAAGATAATGTGTAGCAAAGGAGATTATTTTAAAATTGTGTGCCATATAATTATATATATATGCTATCAGGACATTCTAGTTAACCTTACAGGGAACGTTTAAATTTACAAAAAGTTAAAGTATTGGGTAAATGAATTTTAGCTTATTCTTGCACATTCTTGAGAAAGTAACTACAATGAACATTTTTCAGTTGTACAAAATTATAACTAATGCAGGGCAAGTGTCACAATACCCTCCATAAAATCTGCCAAGGAACCTGTTGCTGCTCTATTCTTCCCTGTGGTCCCTAATTTTAATTCTTTCATGCATATGTTTGACACATTATTGTCCCATAAAAAGACTAAGAAATATACCTGTTTGAGGATCAAAGTCTCCTGCTAAATGGGGTACTTGATTTCTATATTGTTAGCATATGTTGAAGGCTTTGTGATATTTACACACATGTATGCAGTATAGTTTGATCCTGTTTGTAACTTATACTGTTCATTCTTATTCCATACTGCTTTTTTTAACTTTTCAATTTTATATTTATATCTTTTACATTCTAAATCCTAACGTTTCCAACTATAATATATGCTTTTTTCTTGGAATATATATATATATATATATATATATATATATATATATATATTCATTTATTCATTTGTTTATTTTACATATGAAGATTTATTTTTTTTAATTTTTTTTTAATTAAGAAATTTTCTACTCACCCTACATACCACCTACAGATCCTACCTCCTCCCTCCTCCCACCCCCCAGCCCTCCCTCCCAAGTCACCCCTGATCCCCACATCCTCCAAATCAAGGTCTCCCATGGGGAGTTGGCAGAGCCAGGAACAATGAGTGAGGCAGGTCCAAGCCCCTCCCAGGCGCACCAAGGCTGCTCAAGGTACCCCACTGCAGGCACAGGGCTTCCAAAAGCCTGCACATGCACCAGGGATGGATCCCAATCCCCCTGCCTGGGTGTCCTCCAAACAGTTACAGCTAAACAGCTGTCTCCTGTATCCAGAGGACCTAGTCTAGTCCCATGTGGGCTCGACAGCCATTAGTCCACAGTTCATGGGTCTCCACCAGTGTGGCTGGTCATATCATGAAATTTTCAGGCAAATGGATAGAACTAGAAAATATCATCCTGAGTGAGGTAACCCAGATTCAGAAGGACAAATATGTACTCACTCATAAGTGGATACTAGATGTAGGGCAAAAAGTGGCCAGATTGCAGCCAACTGCTTCTTAGAGGCTAGCTGACAAGGAGGGAGCCTGGGAGGGACACATGGATAGCCCAGTGAAGTAAAAGTGGGATCTGCATGAGTGTGCTGGGGGAGGGGTGGTAAAGGGCAAAGAATGGGGGGTGAGAACATAGGGAAATGGAGCTGGAGCAAGGACAGAGTGGGAGAGAAGGGAAGGAGATACGGTGATAGATGAAGACATCATGGGAGTGGGAAAAGTCAGGGTGCCAGGAAAGCTCTCAGGAATCCACAGGGATGACCCCACCCTGGACTGCTGGCAGTGATTGAGGGGGTGTCTGGACTGATCTACTCTGGTGACCAGTCTAGTGAATACCCCTAACTGTCATCATAGAGCCTTTATCCAGTGACCGATGGAGGTGGATGCAGGGATCCATGGTGAGGCACCAGGCTGAGCTCCAGGAATCCAATGGAATGGAGAGAGGAGGGATTCCGTGGGCGGGAGCCACCCACCGAGTCCACTCTGCTTTTGTTTCTTCTCTACATCACTGACATTTTTACTTTTACTATCATGTCCTTTTATACACACACACACACACACACACACACACACACACACACACACACACTACACACACACTTAGCTTATTAGATTATTGCAGACTCCTCGGAGAGTGAAGACATACCAACAAAATCCATGAAATGTCAGCGAGAATGCCTTTGAATATTCATTGTAGTAACTTGTTGCATTGTAGAGATTTTTTTAGGCTGCTTAATGGTGAAGGGCTTTGTTCTACATTCCTCTACAATGGATTTGCTGAGGAAGTGTGTATGATGCTATGATACCAGAAATAAGACTTCCACAAATACTAGATCTATCTAGATTTTAAACTAGACACTCACAGTTTCCAGAATGGTAAAAAATAAACTATTATTTATTTGTTTGTTTATTTGTTTATGAGCAAGCTACTATATGACTTTTAGCTATGACAGTAAAAAGGGACTAAAGTAAGCCTTTTGGGGGGCAGGGCTTTTGTATTACTTTTATGGTTTTACTAGTGACAGGTGTACTTGGGGCTTATATGTTTCAGTGTTTGTACCATTTAGACTATGCTCTATTTTCTTTCCTATGTAGGTGTCTTTTTGATTAAACAAGTATTTGGTTATTACTCAGATTATCAGTGCACAGTTGTGGTATTGTATTACCCCAAATATTGTGCATGCTAATAAACTTATCTGGGGTCAGAGACAGAACAGCCACAATAATAAACATAAAGGATAGGCAGTGGTAGCACACGCCTTTAATCCTAGCATTCCAGAGGCAGAAATCCATCTGTTCAAGGATACAGCCAAGCATGGTGACTCACGCCTTTAATCCCAGAAAGCAAGCCTTTAATCCCAGGGAGTGATGGTAGAAGGCAGAAAGATATATACGGCGTGAGGACCGGGAACAAGAAGCATTTGGCTGGTTAAGCTTTTAGCTGGTTAAGCTTCAGGCTTTCGAGCACCAGTTCAGCTGAGCCATTGGGATGAGGACTCAGAGGCTTCCAGTCTGAGGAAACAAGACCAGCTGAGAAGTTGGCCAGGTGAGGTGGCTATGGCCTGTTCTGTCTCTCTGATCTTCCAGCGTTCATCCCAATAACTGGCCTCAGGTTTGATTTTATTAATAAGACCTGTTAATATTCCTGCTACACATAGGCATTGATTTATTCATAATTTAAAGAAGATTTTGGTAGATGGAATAAAAAAGGATAATCATTGATTACCTGTTTTTCTACACTGGTCCTGTACATAATTAGAGGTTATGCAGCTTATTCTGTAACTTTCCTTGACCGGACTATGAGGGTCTAGTATCATGTCACTCTTCAGTTTACATGGAAGAGTGGTAGGAAATTTTTTTTCCTCTTGGACTCAATAAAAAGATTATTAAGGAGGGAGCTTCTTTAGTCTATAAAAGCAAATATAAAAAAAAACTTGATGTTTTTAACATTTAAATTTTCTAGGCAAATAGTTGAATACCAGTCCTTTTTATAACTTGGTAACTAGCGTTCTCAATATGCAGAAAAGAAACCCCTCACATTGAGAAGTCTAATATGCCATATAATCCTAATAATGTACTTTATGAACATTAGTCATGTATATTCACAAAGAGTCCTACAGCGTTACTGTTAATAAGAGAGATGTTATAATAATTACATTCAGAACTCAATACTAAATTATCTAAATCTTTAAAATAAAGATTAAGATTTTATGAGAAAAACATAGTTGAGTAAAGAATAAACTGCAACAAAGTACAGAATACTTTCTCTAAATGCCTCTTTAAGAAAAATTTAAATGTGGGATTTTGATTAATCTATATCATAAATAAAGGTAAGGTATGACGGATCTTATACAGCATGAATAAATATTTTAATTCTAGATTAAATTTATTCAGTTGAAATAATAATTAAATAATGTCTAATGCAGCTGCAAAAGAATATAACTGATATTGCATGCACAATGGTAGTTTCATCCATCCAAGTGCAAGAATGGATCTTAATGCATCAATATTTGTAACAGCTTTAAAATGTCCACTTGTAAAAGTCTCCACATAACACTCTGTAATTATTGTACATAAACATCTTATATAGTCAAGTTATTTTATTTACTTTAGTTCGAATATTATAATGAATACTGAACACAAGTTTTCAGTTTTTCTGCTAGCACCAGACAACACTGAATCTTCAATAAAAGTATGTAATATTATCAGGTATATACTTTTAATTTTTTAATATTTAATACATAGTCAGTTATTGAAAATTGTAAGTTCCTAAATAATGGACTCTTCTTTAAAATTATGTATACATAAAATATTTATTTATGCTTTGCTATGGATATATTCTATCATTGTTCAATGTCATGAATCATACATATATGAATTTTTCTTTTTTAAAACTTTTCTTCTTTTGTTTTGTCAAACACTGAAATTTTGCTGTTTTTAATCACTATATAGTAATTAAAATATTCATTTAAAAGTTATTGTAAGGGATAGTAGAACAGCTATGAAAAGAAATTTCTGGGAGATATAAAAGGTAAAGTAGAAAATAGAAATTCTTGAATGCAATATAACCTGTATGTGTTATTAGAAATTCTACTCCCAGACTTTTAAAATGCATTTATGTTTTTCTTAATTATCTTCCTTCCATCTTTATTCTATGGAATTTTTCATTTTATATTCACAACTAGCAAGGGAAACTTTGAGATAATAAAACTCATAAATTCAAAAGAAACCGTCCAAGGAATCTGTTGTCTTCTTGAAGTTTTTCATTCTTTCATGTTCTTCAAAGTCATATAGTTTGTATGTATTTGTGTGTGTGTACAGAAATACAACTCTTACTGCCATTTGACATTGGCAAATCAATAGCCTCCATTTAACTGATTATTTAACCAGTAAGATATTACATATGTATCCAAGTGGATTTTAAACATCACAACTTCAAAATATAGGGACCCTTTGCTCAGCCTGGGAGAAGGGGAGTGGACCTGCCTGGACTGAATCTACAAGGTTGAACTGAATCCCCAGGGGAGTCTTTGCCCTGGAGGAGATGGGAATGGGGGATGGGCTGGGGGAAAGGTGGGGAGGGAGCAGGGGGTGGTGGAGACAGGGGAATCCATGGCTGATATGTAAAATTAAATTAAATTATAAAATAAAAAATAAACAAGTTAAAAGGATTAAAAATGTTATCAATGACCAATTTTAAGAAATTCAAATGAGGGGAAGAATTTATTTTTAATAGTCTTACATTCAGATTTGGCTATGTATCAGAAAAGTTACTGAACTTGGAAAATAACTAAACTGCATAGTCTTTTTACTTTTTCCCACATAAATATTAGCTTATACATGGATAGTATACTATTTCAGATTCAACATAATACTTTAACTGTGATACTGAATTGCAAAAGGTTTGATTAAAACATCTTTTCATGTATCAGAAACTAATGGAACCTTCTATAACATGTCTTTTGGAATGATAATTCAAGTACTGGGAAGATAATTCTATTGAGTATTTCTAGGTTATTATATATTCAAAAATTAAAGTTGCTCGGCTAGAAATATAAGCATGTAATACCTGTTATTATGCTAAGTCACTTTCCTGAAGAAACTTTACAGCTATTCTTTCAAGAGAAGATATATTATTTAGTATTTAATGTTCACAGTTACATGTTTAGTAGTATTCTTATGCCCGATTGACATGCTGTATATGGACTAGTGAGAAATATCTTCATTTAAAAAGAAGGAAATGGGGCCAGGCAGTAGTGGCTCATGCCTTTAATCTCAGCACTTGGGAGACAGAGGCAGGCAGAACTCTGTGAGTTCAAGTCCAGTTTGCTCTACGGAGCTAGTTCCAGGACAGCCAGGGATGTTATAGGGAAAAACTCTCTCTCAAAAAAAATGGAGATAAAATATTCTTATGTCCTTATATTTTAAGGGCAATTAATAAATGTATTAATATTTTACTTCATTAATTTAAGAGAAAAAATATAAAATGGATAGAATATTTTCTTTAATTTGCCAATTACAAATAGACTAGATAGTATACCTGAAATTCTTGTTTGATAACTGTTCTATTATGTGGAATATTTTCTATAAATTTGTCAAAGGCAAATGGACTAGACATTGTTGATGTATTTATAGCTTGTATATATTGTATATAGTTATTGTACTTATTGTATATAGTTTTTCTTATATTACTTATAATTTTTTAAAAAAAATTACTAGACAAAAAAAGAGGAAATGTGGTGATATTTTATTTCTGCTGAAATGTAGTGATAGTTTATTTGTGCTGAAATGTGGTGATAGTTTATTTGCGCTTTAATAAAAAAAGCTTACCTGGAGATCAGAGGAAAAAGATCAGCAATTATAAGTAAACAAAGAAGTCAGGCAGTGGTAGCACATGCCTTTAATCCTATCACTGAACAGGCAGGATCTCTGTGTGTTCAAGGCCACACTAGGGAACAGAGCCAAGCATGGTGACACACGCCTTTAATCCCAGTACTAACCATAGAGGGCTGGAGGTCTGTACAGACAGACAGAAAGTGTGTGTGAATGTTGTTTGAATGAGAATAACCTCCATAGGTACATTGGCTTGGAAGCTTGGTCCCCAGATGTGACACCACTTAGGGAAGATGGGCAGAATATGGCCTTGTTGGGGGATTTGTGATACTGGGGGTGTCCTTTGAGGTTTCAAAAGCTCATGACAAGACCAATCTTTCTCTCTCTCTCTCCATCCTCTTACAACTCAGTATTTAAACCTCTCATCTACTCCTCTAGTACTATGCCTATCTGTTTCCTATGATGATGAATATGGGCTAGCACACTAAAACCATAAATGAGCCCGGAATTAAATTCTCTCTTTTATAAGATTTGCCTTGGTCATGTCATCTCTTCACAGCAATATAACAATAATTAAGACAATTCCAAATGCAGAAACTACTACTAAATGGTCATATTCATCTCCTGGATTATTATTTTGCCACAAGAAAGACTGGATCATTGATGTGTGCTACTACTGGGAAGAACTTAGAAAATTCTTCCCTTCAGTGAATAAAAGCTGGCCATAGACTCTAAGAAATCTCCAGATTAGGCAAATCCATGATGCCAAAGATCATGTTAGTGGTTGCTTGGGACTTTGAGCCTTGGGATATGATAGGAGGCTAGGTTTTTTGCCAATTAAATGTACTGAAATTGATTGTATTGACAGATGTAAATATGTGTATACTAATAACCATTAACTTGTACAATTTAAATAGGTGAGTAAAACCTGTGAAGCTTGATAAAGCTGTAGATAATGCAAACTAACATCAAATACACAAACTTTGCAAGGTAAGGAAGGGAAATGTATCTTGGAGGAGTTGGGGAGGCACAAGAACATAATCAAACCAGGGAATATGATTCTCTCAAAGAACTAACAAAAACATTTGTTCTTTCTTCCCTTTGACTCCCGGGTATATGAGCATATTTTCCCTTTATTTATCTATAGAAACCTATTGAGCTCTTGGATGTAAAACACTGTAGAGAAGCCTTAAACAAAGTGTCGGTTTTAAATTTTTGTCCCCAGGATTGTCAACACCCAGATTCTTGCAATTCATCAATTAAAGCTCAAATTTCCGGATGTTGTACTGGATCCCCTTGGGGTCCTTTCCTTGTCAATGTTCCTCTCCTCTGTCAATTTTGCATATGTCAAATTTCCTATAACTTCTCTTACTCCTTAAATTTAAAGACAATTTTTCCATTTTCTCAGCCTTTTACTAGTTAAAAAAGTTTTAAGCATTTTACATTCAGAACTGAGAATAGAACATTTACTTTAATATTGAGTTCCAATTTCAAAACATCCCAGTATCTAAAGATTAAGTGAAGTTCTCTATAAATGTTCATTCCCTCTTTAAATCTCAATTTTTACTATAACACTGTTTCTTGAATTTAATTTTCACTTTTCTGTGCATCTCTGGAAAGAATGTCCCCTTATTTCAATTATTAATATGTTTCAATATCTGAAACACATCCTATTTCCAACTTCTAATAATGTCAGATATTACAATCTTTATTGATATTGAGTACTTTACGTTCTATATTCTTAGCTCCTTAAAATCAAACTGAATATATTAGGCCAAACTGAAATGTCTATGAAGTTTTAATTTAAAAATAAAACTAATTTATATGTTTCTATATCAGCAATACTAAACTACTGTTTAATTATTGATTTAAAGTTCATTTTAAAAACCAATAGTACAGGTTGACTCTAGGATGTAGGATTTATAAGGATATTAAACATTAAGCCAATAATTTTAAAGAAGTAATATTTGAATAATCTCTACTCATTTTTCTTCAAAAATGCACTTTTAAAAAGATCATGATAGAGCTTTATATTTTGGCATATTTGGTTATATTAATTATTTCTACTCATTTGGTTTCATAACTAACTATTTATTGGAAAAATATATTTTGTCATTCATAATTAAGTGGTATAGAACCAATGATCATCAATATTATTTGTATGCTTTAAGATTTGTAAGGCTGCTAATTTATTTTTATTTAGGAAAAAAATTATAAGTTTGAAAATAAACCTGAAAAGAATAACCAAAACTATGCATGAATGTGAGATATATATATATATATATATATATATATATATATATATAGTGGGATCTGCATCAGGCTTTTTTTATAGTATTTTTATTTTATAATTAACTTAATTTCACATATCAGCTACGGATTCCCCCACCCTCCCTCCTCCTATCTCCCAGCCCTCCCCACCAATCACCAATCCACCTCTGACTCCCACTTCCTCCAAGGTAAGGTCTCCCCTGGGGAGTCAGCCCAGCTTGGCAAACTCAGCCAAGGCAGGCCCAGTTCCCTCCTCCCTACACCAAGGCTGAGCAAAGTGTCTCAGCATAGGCCCCAGGCTCCAAAATGTCAGCCTGTGCACCAAGGACAGGTCCTGGCTCCTCTGCCTGAGGGCCTCCTAAACAGTTCAAGCTAATCAACTGTTTCATTTATCCAGAGGACCTGGTCCAGCTCCATGGGGGTTCCTCCACCATTGGTTCACAGTTCATATGCTATTTGTTTGGCTATTTCTCCCTGTACTTCTTCCAACCATAATCTCAACATCTCTTGCTCATACAATCCCTCCTCTCTCTCTCTGATTGGACTCCTGGAGCTCCAACTGGGGCTCGGCAGTGGATCTCTGTATCTGATTCCATCAGACATTGGATGAGATTTCTATCATGACAGCCAGGGTGTTCGGCCATCCTATCACCAAAGCAGGTCAGCTCAGGCACTCTCTCCACCATTGCCAGTAGTCTACAGTGGAGGTATCTTTGTGGATTTCTGGAGATCTCTCTAGCACTCTGCTTCTTCCTATTCCCCTGGATTCTTCATTCACCATGGTATTTCCTTCTCCATTCTCCCACACTGCTCCTCATCCAGCTGGGACCTCTTGCTCCCCTAAGCTCTCTTTCCCCTGACCGTCGCCCTCCATTTCCCCACCCTACCCCCAGTTTGCTCATGTAGATCTCATCATCTATTTCTTTGTAATTGGGCAATACTTGTGTCTTTCTTAGGGTCTTCTTTACTAGGTAGCCTCCCTGGAGTTGTGAGTTGCAGTTTGGTTATACTTCGCTTTACATCAAGTATGCACTTATGAGTGAGTACATACCATGTTTGTATTTCTGAGTCTGGGTTGCCTCACTCAGGATGATTTTTCTAGTTCCATCAATTTGCCCACAAACCTCATGATGTCATTGTTTTTCTCTGCTGAGTAGTACCCAATTGTGTATATGTACCACATTTTGTTTATCCATTCTTCAGTTGAACGGTGTCTAGGTTTTTTCCAGGTTCTGACTATTACAAATAATGCTGCTATGAATATAGTTGAGCATGTGCCCTTGTGGTATGATTGAGCATTCTTTGGGTATGTGCCCAAGAGTGGTATAGCTGGGTCTTGAGGGAGGTTGATTACAAATTTCTATGAAAAGTGCCATATTGATTTCCAAAGTGGCTGTACAAGCTTGCATTCCCACCAATAGTGGAGGAGAGTTCCCCTTACTCCACATCCTCTCCAACATAAGCTGTCTTCAGTGTTTTTGATCTTAGCCATTCTGACAGGTGTAATATGGTATCTCAGAGTCATTTTGATTTGCATTTCTCTGATGATTAAGGATGTTGAGCAATTCCATAAATGTCTTTCAGCTATTTTTTTTTTTGAGCTCTGAGCTTCTTCTGTTGAGAATTCTTTGTTTAGTTCTATAGCCCATTTTTTTTAATTGGACTGTTGGGTATTTTGATGTCTAATTTCTTGAGTTGTTTATATATTCTGGATATTAGCCCTCTGTCAGATGTGAGATTGGTGAAGATCTTTTCCCATTCTGTATGCTGTCGTTTGGCTTATTGACCATGTCTTTTGTTCTACAAAAGCTTCTCAGTTTCAAGAGGTCCTATGTATTAATTGTTTCTCTCAGTGTCTTTGCTACTGGTTTTATATTTAGGAAGTGATCTCCAGTGCCAATACACTTAACACTACTTCCTATTTTCTCTTCTATCAGAATCAGAGTCACTGGATCTATGTTAAGGTCTTTGATCCACTTGGACTTAAGTTTTGTGCACACTGACAGATATGGATCTATTTACTGTCTTATACATGTTGATATCCAGTTATGCCACCACCATTTGTTGAAGACACTTTCTTTTTTTCACTGTACAGTTTTTGGCTTCTTTGCCAAAAAATATATGTTCATAGGTGTTCAGATTATTGTCTAGGTCTTTAGTTCGGTTTCATTGGTCCACATGTTGGTTTTTATGCTAGTACCAAGCTGTTTTTGTTACTGTAGCTCTATAGTAGAGCTTGACGTCAGGGATCGTGATGGCTCCAGAGGTTGTTTTATTGCACAGGATTCTTTTGGCTATCCTGAGTTTTTTGTTTTTCCATATAAAATTGAGTATTGTTCTTTCCAGGTCTGTGAAGAATTGTGTTGGGATTTTGATGGGGATTGAATTGAATCTGTAGATTGTTTTTGGTAAGATTGCCATTTTTAGTGTGTTAATCCTACCTATCCATGATCATGGGAGATCATTCCATTTTCTGACATCTTCAATTTTTTTTCTTCAGGGACTTAATGTTCTTGTCATACAGATCCTTTGCTTGTTTAGTTAGAGTTACCCCAAGGTTTTTATAGCATTTTTGGCTATTGTAAATGGTGATGTATCTCTGATTTCTTTCTCAGTCTGATTGTCGTTTGTATATTGGAGGGTTACTGATTTTTTTGAGTAAGCCTTATATTCTGCTACATTGCTGATGGTGTTTATAAGCTATATGAGTTCCTTGGCCAAATTTTTGGGGTCACTTATGTATACTATCATGTCATCTGCAAGTAGTGAGATCTTGACTTCTTCCTTTCCAATTTGTATCCCCTTAATCTCCTTATGTTGTCTTATTGTTCTGGCTGGAACTTCAAGTACTATATTGAATAAGTATGGGGAGAGAGGACAGCCTTGTCTTGTTCCTGATTTTAGTGGAATTGCTTTGAGTTTCTCTCCATATACTTTGATGTTGGCTGTTGGCTTGCTGTAAATTGCCTTTATTATGTTTAGGTATGTTCCCTGTATTCCTGATCTCTCCAAGTTCTTTATCATGAAGGGATGTTGGATTTTGTCAAAGGCCTTTTCTGTATCTAGTGAGATGATCATGTGTTTTTATTTCTTTCAATTTGTTTATATGTGGTATTACATAGACAGACTTTCATATGCTGAACCACCCTTGCATCCTTGGGATGAAGTCTACTTGATCATGGTGGATAATTGTTTTGATGTGTTCTTAGAGTCTCTTTGCCAATATTTTATTGAGTATTTTTGCATCAACGTTCACGAAGGAGATTGGTCTGTAGTTCTCTTTCTTTGTTGCATCTTTGTTTGGCTTGGGAATCAAGGTAATTGTAGCCTCATAGAAGGAGTTTGGTAATGTTCCTTCTGTTTCCATTGTGTGGAAAAATTTACACAATATTGGTATTAACTCTTCTTTGAAGATCTATTAGAATTCTGCACTGAAACCATCTGGTCCTGGCCTTGTTTTGATTGGGAGACTTTTAATGACTGTTTCTATTTCCTTAGGGGTTATTGGTCTATTTAAATAGTTTATCTGGTCTTGATTTAACTTAGGTATGTGGTACCTATCCAGAAAATTATCCATTTCTTTAAGATTTTCCAGTTTTGTTGAGTACAGGTTTTTGAAGTATGACCTGATAGTTCTGCTGTGGGATGGTCTGTATGTCAAATTGACCTGATTGGTCAATAAATAAAACACTGATTGGCCAGTGGCTAGGTAGGAAGTATAAGCGGGACTAACAGAGAGGAGAAAAGAAAGAACAGGAAGGCAGAAGGAGTCACTGCCAGCCGCCGCCAAGACAAGCAGCATGTGAAGATGCTGGTAAGCCATGAGCCACGTGGCAAGGTATAGATTTATGGAAATGGATTAATTTAGCTATAAGAACAGTTAGCAAGAAGCCTGCCATGGCCATACAGTTTGTAAGCAATATAAGTCTCTGTGTTTACTTGGTTGAGTCTGAGCGGCTGTGGGACTGATGGGTGACAAAGATTTGTCCTGTAGACCAGGCAGGAAAACTCTAGCTACATGGGTCTCTGGATTTCCTCAATGTTAGTTGTTATGTCTCCTTTTTCATTTCTGATTTTGCTAATTTGGATGCTCTCTCTCTCTGCCTTTTGCTTAGTTTGGATAAGGGCTTGTATCTTGCTGATTTTCTCAAAGAATCAACTCTTTGTTTCATTGATTCTTTGTATTGTTCTTTTTGTTTCTATTTTATTAATTTCAGCTCTCAATTTGATTATTTCCTGGAGGCTATTCCTTCTGGGTGACTTTGTTTCTTCTCGTTCTAGGGCTTTCAGGTGTGCTGTTAAGTCACTAGTGTGAGATTTCTCCTACTTCTTTATGTGGGCGTTTAGTGCTTTGAATTTTCCTCTTCGCACTGCTTTCATAGTGTCCCATAAGTTTGGGTATGTGGTATATTCATTTTCATTGATCTCTAGGAAGTTTTTAATTTCTTTCTTTATTTCTTCCTTGACCCATTGATGATTCAGTTGAGCATTATTAAGTTTCCATGAGATTGTAGGTTTTCTGTAGTTTTTGTTGTTGTTGAAATCTAACTTTATACCATGGTGGTCTGATAGAACACAGGAGGTTTTTCCTTTTTTTTTTTTTGTATCTGTTGAGATTTGCTTTGTGGCTGAGTATTTGGTCGATTTTAGAGAAAGTTCCATGGGGTACTGAGAAGAAGGTATATTCTTTTTGTTAGGATGAATGTTCTGTAGATATCAATTAAGTCCATTTAAGTCATAACATCAGTTAAGTCCCTTATTTCTCTGTTAAGTTTCAATTTTGTAGATCTGTCTAGTGGTGAGAGTGGGGTGTTGAAGTTCCCAATATTAATGTGTGGGGTTTTATATGTGGTTTAAGCTTTAGTAATGTTTCTTTTATATATATGGGTGCCCTTGTGTTTGGGGGCATAAATGTTCAGAATTGAAACTTCATCTTGGTGAATCTTTCCTGTGATGTGTATGTAATGTCCTTCTTGATCTCTTTTGATTGATTTTACTTTGAAGTCTATTTTGTTGGATATTAGGATGGCTACACCAGCTTGCTTCTTAAGACCATTTGATTGGAAAGACTTTTCCCAGCCTTTTATTCTGACGTAGTGTCTATCTTTGAAATTGAGGTGTGTTTCTTGTATGCAGCAGAAAGATTGGTCCTGCTTTTGTATCCATTCCATTAGTCTTCTACTCATTTGGTTTCATAATTAACAATTTATTTATTGGAAAAATATATTTTGTCATTCATAATTAAGTGGTATATAACTAATGACCATCAATATTATTTCTATGCTTTAAGATTTATAAGGCTGGTAATTCATTTTTATTTGAGTAAAATATTATAAATTTGAAATAAACCTAAAAAGAGTAACCAAAACTATGCATGAATGTGATTTATATTTTTTAACAATAGCTCAATCTAAATGGATTAATACAACTTGTGAGAATATGTAATAAACAAGATATGCTAGTATTTTTAAGACATCTTAAATATTCACTTTACATATTAATATTTACTTTTTGATTTGTGAACATAATGCAAATGAAATATCATAAATTATAATAAAATTTTATTGGGGCTTGTTTTTTGAAATAGGGTCTTTTTATAATATAGCCCTGAGTTTCCTGGAACTCTATACCATGCTACCTTGAATTCACAGTCATCCTCCTGCCTCTGCTTTCTTATGGTAGGATTAAAGGGGTATGCAACTTCACATATAAACATATAAAATTTAGTATCTCTTCTTATTTTGGCTTAACTCCAACTGAAGCTAAATAATGCAAAATCTAAGCTCAGAGTCCCAGCCAATTGAATGACAAGTCTTTTTTCTGGTATACAGATGTTTAACTTTTTCCTATACGTTCTGCACTAGTAAAAGAAAAGGTCATTCTTTGTGAGTCCACAATCAAGAATTGCTCATGGATTCATGTGACTTTATTATGTTGTGATGACTTCATGTTTAAATACACTCAAATTCAGCATGATGATGTCAACATACAAAGTTTGGCGAGATAAAATACATTCCATCATAAAAGCACATAGTAATATGATGGTTTAAAATGTGTCGTATACAGTTCTTTATTTTCTATTTTTCAACAACAGAGTGATACACCATTCCTTTAAATTAATTTCTTTTATGAATAATCTTCATTCTATAAAAACTATATCATATTCAGACTAAACTGTCATATTACTAAAATATACTTCATGTTTTAAACTCACTAAAGTTTAAACTTGTATGATTTGTCAAAAATAATTTGACCCTAAACAGCTAATTTTTTTCATATTTGGGATAAATGTTGTACATAATATGGTATCATTAGATCTGGACATATTTTAAATCTAATTTTTAATTAAATCAAAATTTAAAGAAATTTTTTGGCTTAAATTCAAATGAATTGAAGAAAACAAAATAAAAATACTTTAAACAACTATTTTAATAAATAAATAAAATGTAAAGACTTTTAAATAAACTAGTTGACCTATGCAACTCATTTGTGAAAAGTAATATATGCTTATAATCTTTGTGTATAATTTTCATATAATTTTAAAGCTTAGTTTCTCTTTCATTTTTTTTCTTTTTCTTTTTCTTTTTTTTTGAGACAGGGTCTTACTCTGTAGCCTTGACTATCCTGGAACTTCCTGTGTAGACCAGACTGACCTCAAACTCACAGAGATCAGCCTGTCTCTGCCTTTTGAACCCAGGGATTAAAGACATGTGCCACCATGCTTGTCAAAAAGTTTTTCCTTTGTATTTTTTTTTGCTTTGATTTTTATTGTTTGTCTATCTGTTTTTGTTTGTTTCTTTGGGTTTTTGAGATGGTGTTTCTCTGGGTAGCCCTAATATATTGTACAAAATTATACAACTGGCATTCATGAACACTTATATATGGTTAAGTGTTAAGAGTGGCACACAAATACCCTCCTTCGTTTTTGGCAGTGAAGTGTACACAACAAATTCACTTAAAAAAATCAATGCATCAATGGATCTCTCAACTATCATCAGAGAAACCTCTTCTTGCAGTAGATGATAATCAATACAGAGATCCACAACTAGACAATGTGCAAAAAGTGAATCTTTTGAACATTTAACCAAAAATGAGATGCTTTTATCCAACCACTCCTCTCACAGCTCAGATATCAATGGGAAAGAGGAGACAAGAAGATCCTAGGATACAGAACTGGAAGATGACTTCAACAAAGCCCCATTTTACAGGCACAGCAGAGGTGATACACATATGAACTAACAGGTACTATGACTACATGCACAGGTTTAAACAACTAAAACACTGGAATTGAGAAGGGCACATAGAAATAAAACGATACTCCTAATGCAGAAATTGTTTTCACTTGATACCTAGCAGGAAAAGTAAAATCACATTTCTCCAATGGAGAGTCAAAGGGTGTATTATAAAACATCCCACGGTAAGTCTCATGCCCATGAGTAGCTAACCTAGACAAAATGGACTTTTTGTGTATTGTTGTTGTTTTACTTTTTATTTATTTTTATCTGTATATGCTTTCTGTTTTGAACAAATTGAAAGAGAAAGAAAACATGAAGTTAGTTAAATATAATGAGGTTAGGATAATCAGAGAGGAGTTGTGGGAGGGAAAAGAGAATGAGCAAAATATATTGTATGAAAAAAAATGAAATGAATATCATTAAAATTAGTAATGTGTGTCTTGTGTCTGTATAATATCATAACAATTTCCAGGATTTTGTATGCTAACTAAAAATAACTAATACATAAGTAATTAATAGTAATATTGGTAGAACAATTATATCAAGTGGTCTATAACTCAAATGACATTCTTTTAACAAAACCTTTAGAATAGACTTTAAATATTTTTATAAGCTTCCCTTATTTGAAGAGAATACAAAATTCAGCTTATGAATTTTCATTAATTTTTAAAATAACAATGCATATTAAGTGTGACATTAAGTATACTGTAATACTTCATGACTAGAAACACATATCCCAGGAAGTATAAATCTAGAATCTTGTAATTCAGTCGCATAATGTCTGGAACCCTTTCTATTTCTTTCCTGTCATTTTCCTTTTCTCTTGTGCTTTCTGTCTGTGTTCACATAGTAATCAAACGTAGATTTTCATCACAAACTTTGGAAACTCAATTTAGAACTTTCTATTTAGCAGCCTGTAACTTCCTAAGCCTCAGTCTGCATTGTACAATTATCTGTCTCTTCAGAAAGCCTTAACCACCATCAGATTCAAAGACACATATATCATACCTGATTGTCATTCTATCACATTAGCCGTGTGTGTGTGTGTGTGTGTGTGTGTGTGTGTGTGTGTGTGTGTATTTGTTGACAGTGCTAAATTGGGATTTAACGTATAGCTGAAGCAGGAGTACATTTAAATGTAAATTTAGTTTTCAACAAGAGATTATCGGGAACTTCTAAAGAATGTGAATATAATAGTCTTTGGACATACCGTTTTCTGTGTAAGACAATCTAGCATCTAATATAGCAGGCATGCAATTGCTTTTCAGCTGCAAATGTCCTTAATTCTTTGTCTATAAGTTTAAACTTCACCCAAAGGCTAGTTTAAATAAAACAAAAGGAATAAAAAAATGTGTGACATGGGTGCTCCATAGAAAACCAATTTTATATATACAAATGTATAATATCCCTCACAATGTAAGAAAAAATTTTTTATTAACAGATAAAGTTTTGTAAGTGTTAATGATTTTTATGGTTGAGGATATCTAAACAAAATAATCCTAAATCTCAACAGCAAATCTATAAGTAATATAATTTCTATATCACCTCTAGAATTTGTATTGTTCAAATTTAGAAACACAACATGGTACATACTGTTTATAGTTTTATATTTTGAACATCATTGATTTAATATCTTGGAAACAAATATTTAAACCTATGAATAATCAGTTTCAGACTTACATTAAAATTCCAAAATATCTTCCTAGTTTACTCTAAATACTGTCTTTTTTTTTTTTTTCGAGACAGGGTTTCTCTGTGTTGCTTTACACCTTTCCCAGAACTCACTCTGTATCCCAGGCTGGCCTTGAACTCACAGAGATCCACCTGCCTCTGCCTCCCAAGTGTTGGGAATAAAGGCGTGCGCCGCCGCCACCACCACCGGCTCTAAATACTGTCTTAAATTTTACAAATTTTCTAGTTTGCTGCTTTGTTGCTGTGTTAGATACTGACCAAAACACCTTGTTGGGAGGAAAGGGCTTATTTCATCTTACAATTCAATGCCTCACAATCCATCCCTGAAGGAAGTGGGATAGGAACTGAAGGCAGGAACTGGACAGCAGAAACTGTAACAAAGTGGGGGACAGCTGTTGCTTACAGCTCACTACCTTGGCTCTCTCATCTATCTATCTATCTATCTATCTATCTATCTATCTATCTATCTATCTATCTGTCTGTCTGTCTGTCTGTCTGTCTGTCTGTCTATCTATCTATCTATCTACCTATCTTTCTTTCTTTCTTTCTTTCATTCATTCCCTCCCTCCCCCCTCTCTCTTTCTTTCTTCTTATTAACATTTTTCCTTTAGTTTTACATACCGACCAGTTTCCCTTGCCTCCTCTCCTCCCTCCTCTATTCCCATCTATTCCTCCTCCCCATCTACCCACTCCTCCTCTGTCTCCATTCAGAAAGGGCCAGGCCTTCAATGGGCCTGAACGTAGCATGTCACATCAAGTTGAGGTAGGACCGATCTCCTCACCCTGTACAAAGGCTGGGCAGGGTAATCCAGCATGGAGAACAGGTACCCAAAATCCAGCTAACCCCCAGGGACGGGTCCTGATATCACAGCTAGGAGCCTTACAAAGAGACCAAGCTATACAGCTGTCACCTAGGTCGGTCCCATGCAGGCGATCTAACTGTTGGCCCAGAGTCCACCTGCTGCCACAAGCTCAGATCAGCTAGCTGTCTCCATGAGTTCCTCCTTCATGAACTTGACACACACACCCCAGCTCCTACAAATCCTCCTCCTTTTCTGCAGGAGGACTCCCAGAGCTCGTCCCAGTGTTTGCTATAGATTGCTGCATCTGCTGGCATCAGGTATTAGATAAAGGCTCTGTGATGACAATGAGGGTAGTCACCAATCTGTTACAGTAGTTGGTAAGTTTAGGCACCCTGTCCACTATTTCTGGGGATATTAGCTGGGGTCATCCTTGTGGATTCCTGGGAGTTTCCCTGGCACCAGGTTTCTCCCTAGCCCTTTGTCCAGTGCACAACCGCTTCCTGCACCCAGGCTACTCAATACGCACCATCAGGTTCCCATTCCTCGATCCTCCCAACCACAACCCAAATTTACACAGTAGATCTCTTCTATTTCCCCTTCCCAGGGAAATCTATGCATCCCTGTTTGGGCCCTCTTTGTTATTTAGCCCCTCTGGGGTTATGGATCATAGGTTGATTATTCTGTTACCTTACTCCCTATATCCACTTATGAGTGAGTACATACCATGTTTGGCTTTCTGGGTCTAGGTTATCTCACTCAGAATTACTTTTTCTAGTTCTAGTCCATTTACATGCAAATTTCATGAGATCGTTGTGTTTTACAGCTGAGTAATAACTCCATTGTGTATATGTACCACATTTTCCTTATCCATTCTTTGGTTGGGGGGAATCTCGGTTGTTTCCAGCTTCTGACTATTATGAATAATGCTGCTATGAACATAGTTGTTCAAGTGTTCTTGTGGTGTGACTGAGTATCTTTTGGCTATATGCACACAATTGGTATAGATGGGTCTTGAGGTAGATTGATTCCCATTTTTCTGAGAAACCAACATTTGATTTTCAAAGTGGCTATTCCAGTTTACACTCCCAACATCAGTGGAGGAGTGTTCCCTTACTCCACATCCTCTCCAACATAATTTGTCATCAGTGTTTTTGATCTTAGCCATTCTGACAGGTGTAAGGTGGTATCTCAGAGTCATTTGGATTTTCATTTCCCTGCTTGCTAAGGATATTGAACAATCTTTAAGTGTATATCTTCCACTTGAGATTCTGGGGTTTTTTGTTTGTTTTTCAATATGAAGTTGAATATTGTTCTTTCGTGGTCTGTGAAGACTTATTTTGGGATTTGACAAGGATTGTGTTGAATCTGTAGATTGCTTTTGGTAAGATTGCCATTGTTACTATGTTACTCCTAACTACCCATGAACATGAGAGAGCTCTTTTCATTTTCTGATATCTTCTTCAATTTCTTCAAAGACTTAAAGTTCTTGTCATGTAGATCTTGAAATTGTTTTGTTCGAGTCACCCCAAGACATTTTATATTATTTGTGGCTATTGTAAAAGGTATTATTTCTCTGATTTTTTTTCTCACACCATTTGTCATATGTATATAGGAAGGCTGCTGATGGTTTTGCACAAATATTGTATCCTGCCACATGACTAAAGTTTTTTATCAGCTGTATGAGTTCTCTGGTAGAATTTGGAGTCACTTATATATACAGTCATAGCATCTGCAAGTACCAAAAGTTTGACTTCCTCCTTTCCAATTGTATCCCCCAATCTCCTTTTCTCATATTGCTCTAGCTAGAACTTTTGAAAACTGTATTGAATAGACATGAAGAGAGTGGACAGCCTTGTCTTGTTCCTGATTTTTATTGGAATTGCCTTAAGTTTCTCTCCATTTAATTTGACGTTGGCTGTTGGCTTGCTACATATTGCTTTTATTATGTTTCAATATGTTCCTTGTATCCCTGATCTCTCCAAGACCTTTATCATGAAGGGGTGTTAGATTTTTCTCAGAGGCTTTTTCAGCATCTAATGAGGTGATCATGTGTTTTTTTTTCCTTTTCAGTTTGTTTATATGGTGGATTACATTGACAGATTTTTATTGAACCATCTTTGCCTCTCTGAGATGAAGCCTACTTGATCATGGTGGGTTTTGTTTGTTTGTTTGGTTGGTTGGTTTTGTTTTTCTGTTGTGTGTTCTTAGATTAAGTTTGTCAGTATTATTGAGCATTTTTGCATCAAAGTTCATGAGGGAAATTGGTCTGTAATTCTTTCTTTGTTGCATCTTTGTGTGGTTTGGGTGTCAGAGTAACTGTAGCCTCATAAAAAGAATTTGGTAATATTTCTTCTATTTCTATTGTGTGGAACAATTTGAGGATTATTGGTTTTAGCTCTTCAATTGAAATTCTGGTAGGATTCTGGGGTGAATCCACCTGGCCCTGGGCTTTTTTGTTTGTTTGTTTGTTTGTTTGGTACACTTTTAATGATTGCTTCTATTTCCATAAGAGTTATAGGTCTCTTTAAGTTGATTTTATGGTATTAATTTAATTTTGGTATGTGGTACCTATCCAGAAAAATGTCCATTTCTTTTATATTTTTCCAATTTTATGGAGTACAGGTTTTTGAAATATGACCAAATGAGTCTCTGGATTTCCTCAGGGTTGTCCCTCTTTTTATTTCTGATTTTTTATAATTTGGATACTCTCTCTCTCTTTTGATTTGTTTGGGTAAGTATTTGTCTATCTTGTTGGTTTTCTCAAAGAAACAACTCTATGTTTTATTGATTGTTTGTACTGTTCTCTTTGCTCTATTTTGTTAATGTCAGCCCTGAGTTTGATTATTTTCTGCCATTTACTACTTCTGGGTGAGTTTGCTTCTTTTTTTTCTAGAACTTTCAAGTGTACTGTTAAGTTGCTAGTGTGAGATTTCTCCAAATTCTTTATGTAGACACTTAGTTATATGAACTTTCTTTTTTGCTCTGCTTTCATAGTGTCCCATAAACTTGGATATGTTGTGCATCCATTTTCATTGAATTGTAGGAAGTCTTTTATTTCCTTCTTTACTTCTTTCTTGACCCAGTGGTAATTCTGTTGAGAGTTCTGCAAGTTTCCATGAGTTTGTAGGCTTCCTGTAATTTGTGTTGTTACTGAATTCTAACTTTAACCCACGGTGATCATATAAGATCCTATAAGGGGGATATTCCAATTTTTTTGTATCTATTGAGATTTACTTTGTGACTGAATGTGTGGTCAGTTTTAGAGAAGGGTCCATGAGGTGTTGAGAAGAAGGTATATTCATTTGTGTTTGGGTGAAATGTTACGTAGATATCTGCTAGGTCCATTTGAGCCATAACATCTGTTAGTTCCCTTATTTCTCTGTTAAGTTTCTGTAGTAGAATATTATTTTAAGGTGTGTTGCTTTTTCTTATGTTGCATCTGTTTAACTCTGTGAAGCTGTGTTACCGTGCCTGTGTAAAACACCTGATGGTCTAATAAAGAACTGGCCAATAGCAAGGCAGAAGAGAGGATAGGCAGGGAGGGCAGGAAGAGAGAATATATAGAAGGAGAAAACTGGGAGGAGGGTGCTAGCTAGGAATCAGAGGAGGAGGACATCAGGGGCCAACCACCCAGCTATGCAACCATCAAGCCATGGAGTAAGAGTAAGATTAACAGAAGAAAACAGGAAGAGTCCAGAGGCAAAAAGTAGATGGGAAAAGTTAAGGAAAGCTGGCAAGAAACTAAGCTAAGCTAAGGCCAGGCATTCATAAATAATAATGAACCTCCATGTGATTTATTTGGGAGCTGGGTGGAGGGCCCTCTAAAAGAGCCATAAAACTCCCAACAACAAGTTTCCGTCTAGTAGACCTGTCCATTGGTGAGAGTAAGGTGTAGAAGTCTCCCACTATTAATGTCTGAGGTTTGGTGTATGATTTAAGCTTTAATAATGTTTCTTTTATAAATATGGGTACCCTTGTATTTGGACCATAAACATTCAGAATTGAGACTTCATCTTGATGGATTTTTTTCTTCAATGAATATGAAATGTGCTTCTCTATCTCTTTTGATTAATTTAGTTTGAAGTCTATTTTGTTAGATATTAGGATAGATACACAAGCTTGCTTCTTAAGTCCAGTGATTAGAAAATCTTTTACCAACCCTTTACTCTGAGGTTATTTCAGTCTTTGAAGTTGAGGTGTTTTTCTTGTTTGCAGCAAAAGGATGTATCCTGTTTCTTTATCCATTCTGATAGCGTATGTCTTTTTATAGGCGAATTGATTCTATTGATTGTTAATTCTAGTTATGTTGGAAGTTTGTTGGTGGTGATAGTTGTGTGTGTGTGTGTGTTTTCCTTCTTTTAGATTTGCTGCTGTGGGATTATCTGTTGCCTATATTTTCCTGGGTGCCGCTAACTTCCTTGAGTTGTAGTTTTCCTTCTAGTACTTTCTATAGGGCTGGATTTATGGATAGGTATTGTTTAAATTTGGTTTTGTCATGTAATATCTTATTTTCTTAATCTATGGTGATTGAAATTTTACTGGGGTGTCATCCATGGTTTCTTAGTATCTACAAAATGTTTGTCGAGGACCTTCTGGCTTTTAGTCTCCACTGCAAAGTTGGGTATAATTCTGATAGGTCTGCCTTTATATGTTACCTGGCCTTTTTCCTTTGCAGCTCTTAATATTCTTTCTTTATTCTGCATGTTTAGTGTTTTGATTATCATGTGGTGAGGGGTCCAGTCTACTTGGTGTTCTATAAGCTTCTTGTACCTTCATAGGCATGTCTTTCTTTAGGTTGGGAAAGTATTCTTCTATGATTTTGTTGAGTATATTTTCTGTGCCTTTGAGCACAGAATTATCCTTCTTCTATTCCTATTATTCTTTGGTTTGGTCTTTTCATGGTGTCCCAGATTTCCTGAATGTTTTGTGTTAAGAATTTTTGGGATTTAACATTTTCTCTGACCTATGAGTCTATTTGCTCTATTGTGTCTTCCATGCCTGAAATTCTCTTTTTCATTGATTGCATTCTGCTGGAGATGCTTGCATTTGTAGTTCCTGTTCTCTTACCCAGATTTTCCATTTCCAGAATTCCCTCGGTTGGTTTTCTTTATTTGCCTATATTTCAGTTTTCAATGTGTCCTTTTCCTCTTTACCTGTTTAATCTTTTTTTTTTTTGCTTTCTTTATGGGATTTATTCCATTTTTTTGTTTATCTTTTCCTCTATATCTTTAAGGGAATTTTTCATTTCATCCTTAAGACTTCATCTGTGTGGGGATGTTCAGGTCTTGCTGTTGTAGGATCACTGGGTTCTAGTGGTGCCATATTGCCCTTTATGTTGTTGAATATATTCTGACACTAGCATTTACCCATCTCTTGTTCCAATTGGTATAGATGCTGCCTGTTCCTATAGGGACTGCTGTACTTCCAATTAGAATGGGTGTTGCTTGTGCCTATAGGGTCTACTGATGTTGCCAGAGAGGGGTGTCTTTGGGGAGGATGATGGGATAGATATGATTGTTTGGCACAGTGGGTCTTGTGGGAACAGAGTCCAATGGGTTGCAGTGGTAGTGATGTAGCCTGCCTGCAGGTCTCTCACCTGCTGTCAGAGGTTATTGGGGTCTTCACCAAAGCAGTGGAGTTCCAACAGGGATAGGGGAAGGGCCCAGCTTCCTTGCTGTGGCTGAATTGGGAGTAGTAGGGGCACAGGATGTGTCCTGGGCTTTAGGGCCTAAAGATTGGGGCACTTGAGCTGGGAGATCAATCACTCACCTGTTCTTCCAACTGGTGGTGCTTGTGCCTATAGGGGCTGCTGATGTTGCAGGGGATGGTTGACCAAGGGGAGGATGATACAGTAAGTGGGAGTGGGTGGTGGAGTGAGTTTTGTGGGACCAGTGTCCAGTGAGTCACGCAATTTACCTGCAGGTCTCTCACTTGCTCTCCTGTTGCTGAGGTCTACACCAGTACATTGGGATTCTACCCTCATCTATATTTTTTACATTGCCCAGGCAAACTCTCACAGGCACAATAATGTTCACAGTGAGCTGGGCAGTCTAATATCCCAATATCAAGCATCAATCATGAAACTAACCCACGGAGATGTCCAAATGGCAATCTGACAGAGAAATTCCTCATTGGTGTTTCTCTCTTCCCAGGCACATTAAGATTTCTGTCAACTTGACAGAAGATATTTATATTATATCTATATAGTATCAAAACACACAGAAATCAGGCCAATGAAATCAAACAGTGCATTTCAGTATTTGATGTAATACTGATAACTTCAAGTTATTAACTCAACTTATAAAAAGGTGTATTCTGTCAAAAAATAGCAATACTGTGCTTTGAAACAATCTGATTGTCAAATAAAAATTTTCTAAACTAGTTCTTTAAAACTTTCAGTCTTCTAGCTAAAATGTTAACTAGAATCAGCATCATTATGATTTTGTGTTTAAATACTTAATCCCAGGAATGTCAGTATCCCTTCCTTGTCAGGTGGCTATAAATCCCAAATTGGCCCTATGAAGTATGATTCTCCTTGACACCACAAATTTTCTCTGAAGCTACAAAATGATTTATAGATGTAGGGTTACCAAGGGGATAAAAACATGAACTAAATGCCAATCCTTAGGCAGAAATAAAAAGCTGGGGTAAAATGGTGCTTGTACAAGGTTGCCAGGCATGGGTAATTCCAGTGCCTGTTTTGGGAACAGCCAAATATGGATTTCCCAAAACTAGTAAGTACATGAAAGATATTTTAAACAGCCCAGTAGCAGCCACTAACTTGTGTTTCACAGAAAACCTCTTAAAGAATCCTAAAAATGGCCATGAAAAAAATAAAAGCATTCTGCTTTCTTTTTTTTTTTTTCATTGAAACTCAATGCTTTTACTATGATTAGCCAAGATCTCAACATCAGAATGATTAATGTTCATATTGGGGTAATACAGCAAGAACATTCGTCATTTTGTTATCATTTTTTGGAAGTTTCATATATGCAAACTGCATTTATACTATTTCCATATCTCCCTCTCCCATCTCTAATTTCCCTTGTTTGCTACATCACTCCGAATTCATGACCTTTTCTTCTTTTATCATTATAAATATAGATAACCTATTGAGTCATGTTAGTGTTGCTCATATGATCATGTGTTTAAAGATGACCATTCAGGGAACTCATTCCTGAAGAAAACTGTTTCCCCTTCTTTAAATAGCCAATGATTGCATGTGTAAAACTCTAGCTTCAGTGCCCCAAACCACAAAAAATGAAATACACCTCTTTAAGATTTATTAAAATATAAATTATTTATATTTTAATATAATTTTATATTTAATATAATTTTACAACTATATTTAATATCATTATGAAATGAGAAAACTTTTAAATATTTTCATATTTGATCATTATGATAGTGAGTATGAAAAACCAGGGCTTGTAATTTTGATTTTTTTAAAAAATAGACAATGGTATTTTTGACATGGACTTTGTTATTTAGGAAAATTTCTAGTGAATAAATTCAAAATTTCAAGTTTAAACAGGATTTATATTCATTTTTACTGGAAATGACTTTTTGTTCATTCTTCCCAAAGCCTTCCATTGACTGCCTGCATTCAACTGTGTTTCAAGTTTGACAGTTACTTTAATTTCCACTTCACTTTGGTTTTGATAGAGAAGGAAGCTGAACTTTCCTGTCAATCACCTGTTGAGCTTCCAAAATATGTAAGCAATGAAAATGGCACAAATTTAATATACTACTACATCTATAATTTTCTTACTATTAGTCAGAAGAGAAGTTTCTTTTTTTTCTCCAACTTAGAACTTAGGTGTAATCAGATAAATGTAGTTACTTATTCAATAGTTTTCATCACAGAATTCTCAGAATAAGAAGATTTGTAATGCTACTGAAAATATACTTAATTATTAAAATTATTCATATTTTAAAACATATGAATACATATTACATAATTTATATACTAATTTGGAGGCCATATATTATAGCCATGTATCAGTTAATATACCTTAAGACCAGAGAGGTAAAATAGAGAATCAGAAATGGTACTACAGGATGGATAGGAAATGATGTAAAATATTCAACTGGTGTGTTCAGCACCATGAGTGTGTTTCTGTCATGCATCTCTCAATGATGGTAGAAACATAAAAATAACATCAGCTAAAAAATCTGCTTTAAGGGTTATTTTAGGTACAAATATGGGCTGAGAAAACAGCATCCTATTATTAATTAATAGTAATAATAAATTACTAGGAAATTTATTATTTAAAATTTTATATAATTTTTAAATTAATACTTGATAAAATATAACTAATTATTTAAATTAATAATAAATTAGTAGTAATTTGAACAAATAATTGTAATTGATATTATTATTGAATGCCATATTAATATTTTATAGCATAATTTCCTTTTGGCAACTTAAGTAGTATGTCTTTCACAAAAATGGATTATATACATGGCTAGTAAAACGTTTGTACCAGAGCATGGCTACCCAGAGAATTGCTTGAAAATTTGCCACTAGTAATTTTGTCTCTCTGAACTTGAAGTATTTCTGAACATTTTTTTTAATCTTTCAGATTATAATTTGTTGTTTTAGTTGCACATCTAATAATATGCTGTATGTGAAACAACAGTAAGAATGAACTGGCCATCTAATTGACATCTATTGCACATGCTAGAGGTGGGTGAGTTCTTTGGATCCTTGAAGATAGTAAAAATTAAATAGAAGCAAAACATAGCCTCTTTTCAATTTTGATTTGATCTCCTAGAATTAGAGATTTGCGGTATTGCCTGTATTTTCACATACAACTACAATTGTCCAAGCTTCTGTTCATCTCCAATTCATCCATTCTTCATTGTATTTTAATGTGCATATGCCATAGTCAGATAATCACATGATCACATCTCAAACTAACATATATACATATATAAATATATTAAAAATGGCTTATTTTATGGTCACAAACTTTCTATCATAAAATTCTGAAATCATATTTGAGTTTCACTTGAGAAAGTGATTATAAGTAGGTATGTTAATACTGATGCAACATGTAAGTGTCACAGAGTCTTATTTCCTCTTTCAAAGTAGACCTACTTTATGAATTATAAAGTGGTCTTTGTTGCTGAACTACAAGAGTAAGCATTTATTTTAATCACATATTGAGGCTTTTTGTTCTGCCTGTGGGAGATCATGTTCTGCAATTATGAAACTCTTCCCTGGAGAAACCAGTCAGCTGAACTTGAGTACTTGACAAACAATGAAATGGCTGCTTTCAAGATATCTGCTTATGATCTCCTTCTCATGTCTTCAAGATATTCTAAAGCTGAGTTTATCTTTGCAATAAGCACTTACCTTGGGGCAGTAGCTACCTACTGGTATCAAAAGCTTAAGGAGAGAGCATCAGGGGCTCAGGGGCAGAGACAGAAAATGAACACAAGCAGGTAAACTTCTCTGCTAAGCTGTCGGGAAAGAGTCAAACGTGTTCAACTCGAATTACATGGCTCATGACTTGCAAGGTGAGGGATAAACTCTTCTTATATTTTCAACAGAAAGTGGTGATAACATATTATCTGATATTGGAAAGCATTTCTAGTTCTGCAGAAAATCCTGCAAGCTGACAAATTGAGTAAAATGCCAAAAGAAGGAAAGAACTTACTTTTCTGCCATAGTAAAGACTGATATTTGTGCTTGAGACATTAATGTAAGGAATACAATTAAAATAGGCATGGAAGTCAAGAGCGAGGAACATGGTTCATTCTTCCTGTTTGTTTGCAAATAGAAACAGTTTCTTAAACATTTTTGTTTCACTAATATCAAAAACATCACACAATTTATTTTGTCTACTTCCTCAGCTAGTCACATGGTTTATCTACAGTTACAGTGGAATAGTACTGCAACTAGTTTTTATGAGAGTAAGAAATATAAGAACGATTATTCTATGAAGTGGTAAATTCTGAACAAAATCTCTGCTCCATAATTACATACATGTATCTATATAAATTTATAAGAAACACAAAGCCTTGTTAAATACCTACTGTAGAATTTTCTTTGGAAACTATTTTGTTGCAATATAATTTGCATATAGCACATACATATATATGTATGAACACATACACAAATATATCAGTTGTTTCTGTAAATAATAAACAAAGTTTTTTAATTTATTTGTGGGGCTGGAATGATTCACTCTTTTACCTCTGAAGCCATTATTTTTGGAGTAGAGCAATTTAGAATCTATAAATCCTTTCTTGGCACCTTAAAATATGATGTATTTACATTAGTGTCAACAAAGATCAGTCAATTCTATGATGTTTGAACTGATGGCATGCTTAACATTGATACATACATGACAAAGATTAACTTCTTTCTTTTGTGCTTCACCGAACTTACCCAGGTGCAAGTGGCTTCTCTGAGTTGGTTCCTCTGCAAGCAAAATGTCAAATGCCTTTATCCTTTACTTAATTGGGACATTTAGACATCGTTTTCCACTATAGCTATATATGTATCTATCTATCATCTATCTATCTATATTTATCTATGTATTTATGTGTGAATCTATGCATCTATGTATTGATTTATTTATGGATCTATCATCATCTATTTCTATGTATGTATGTATGTATATACTTATGTATCTATCTATGTATCATCATTTATTTATCTATTTCTATCTATCTATCTATCTATCTATCTATCTATTTATTTTTACCTGTGGAGGATTTATTTTGGTTCACAGTTTCCAAGGGTTCAGTCTATGGTAGTTTGACCTCACTTGCTTGGACAGAACATCATGATGGTCAGAGTCTTTCCCTCATAAAGGTCAGGAAGTAAAGACAGGGGACAAGGTATGACCTTCAGTGGCATAATTCCTGGGACATACCTCTCCAGATATGTCATTCCTCCTAAGATTTTACAAGCTCCTCCAGCAGTACCACCATCAGGGGACCAAGTATCCAACACATGACACTGTTGGTGACCTACTACATTTACATTTGTTTTTATCAGTGTATTCACACTCATTAAAGCCTGGGAGGGAGTCAGAAAAGTTTCTCTGGATGTCACCTGGGAAACCTGAAGTCCAGAAAATGGATGTCAACTTAGTTCTGTTTTCCAAATTACTCTGGTATCCAAATATCCTCTCTACAATGTCTCACTTGTAGTTGGGTCCTTCTGAGGTTAAAGGACAGCAAAGGGATTTTATGATAAGCATCAGACCTCACAAATAATGACTGCCTCTGAGAAAGATGGGTTTTTGTCATATATAAACTAGAGGTTTGGGTACTCTCTTCAGAGGCCATAATTTCTCCATTCCCCTTCTTCCTGCAATCCTGTATATCCCTCACCATAATTATCCAATTTTTAATATAGTATCGTTCTTTATTTTTAATCAGCTTTATTTTTAAACATTTCTCGATGTATTATGCATACCAGGTTTGGCCCACATAATTTTTAATATGGATATCCACAATTTGAAATTGAATGTATTTGTAGACAGGGCTTTAAGAAAGTAATTAGTGTTAGGTAAGCTCATAGAAGTATTTAACCAAATCCACCTCAATTAGTGTTCCTATAATGAGAAGTTACCTCAGAAACAGTCTGAGGCCAAATGAGGACATGACAGTTGGATATTTTCTAAGGAAGAAGAAAAAGATCACCATAAATAAGGTCTTCTGATCCTTGAGATTCCATTTTCTACCTTTAAAACTCTGAAGATATATTCTATTTTGCCTAATACACAGCCTGCAGTCTTACAGAATAGTCTTATATGACTATTTAATGTCAAGCAAATTTAGGTTAAGAAGCATGCCTAACTGCTCATCTTGAGATCATCTTGAGATTGTTTTTTTCATAACATTTATTAAAATAAACCTAATTTACATGCTCTCCCATTTTTACTTAATTGGAACATAAGCTGCATGTGAATTTAAAAAAGAAATAATTTGATAATATAAAGAAAGATATAAAAAATGTTTTGTTTCTATGATCAAATTTTCAGTTCTTCAGTTTAGACGTAGTCCACTACATACTGCACACTGGTTTCCTAAAACCAATTAACATTTTATTAAAACTAAGATTAAGACTACAATGTAGACAAAATCTATTATAATCTGCATTAAGCAAAGTGAAAAATCTTAATATTCCTTAGGAGCGGCATTAGATCAAAACAAATTTCAACTCTAAATTATCATTTATTCAGCATCATTGATTATATAAATATAATCATAAAACATCACAAATTAACAGACTCATACTGCAGGGATTTTGTGAATTTTAAACAAAGGAAATTTAATATATTGTTATCCAGTAAGATAACTGATTATTTCATTTACTGTCAATTTTTACTTTGTTTCCAGATAGTACCAAAAATTTTGTAAGTGAATTAAAATGTCTTGAAAAAAGTACACAGGAAGCAGAGGCTTAAAGAAGAAAGCATTTACAATCTTATTTAAAACATTTGAAAACATTAAGAGAATGTTTGATTTATAGAATGCCATTGACTTTGAAAATTTTAATACCTATAATCCTAGTTTACAATATGCTTGTATTTATTTGTTATTGAAAACAAAGATTATGTGCCCCTTTTTTCTGGCTCTGGATTATCTCACTCAGTATAATATTTGCTAGTTCTTCTCCTTTACCTAAATATTTTATTATTTCATTTTTCTTTACAATCAAATATTTTTCCATTGTGTTTATGGAGAAAATTTTCATTATCTTTTCATTAGCTGAATGACAATTAATTTTTCCTCATGTCTTATTTATTGTGACTAGAATGGCAATGACATGGTTGAATAGATGTCTGTGGAGGATTCAAAATAGGCCCAGCAGAGGTTAAGCCAAATCACATGGTAGCTCCATTCTTTTAAACTTATTATGAATACTCTGTGCAGGTTTCCATGGGAAAAGAATTTATTTTTATTTTTATTTTTATTTTTTTTGGAGACAGGGTTTCTCTGTGTAGCTTTGCGCCTTTCCTGGAACTCACTTGGTAGCCCAGGCTGGCCTCGAACTCACAGAGATCCGCCTGGCTCTGCCTCCCAAGTGCTGGGATTAAAGGCGTGCACCACTACCGCCCAGCGGGAAAAGAATTTTTAAAAGGAGATATAACGTCTGAACAATAAAACACCAGTCGACATGCCAATGTGGTTGGGGGAAATCTCACATAGCCCCACCCTAAGTAGCACAGCTACAATCCATGGCTTCTGAGTGAAGGAGAATAAATATGAATCAGTCATTTCCATGATAAGTAATGCAGCTCAAAGGGGATGTCAGTCCTAAACACATATATGTATAATCAACACTAAGTGAAATCAGTAGGTTGTATTTGTAAATACATGTATGTATATATGTGTGTGTGTGAATGTATGTATATATGTATGTCTGTGTAGCTATAAAACAATAATAATTAAATTTATGAATTTGAGAATGCATGGGAGTGCACAAAGGAGAAGTTTGAAGAAGCTGAGAGTTAAAAACAATGTAAATACAGTACTCATGTATGACAACTTAAAACATTAAAAATTAAAAACAATATAAATAATGAGCAGTCCATTATTTGATCATCTCTTAAGCAGTACTCTCAAAGGCCTCTAAGGTACACATAACAATGTAGGTTATACAATATGTATATTTCTCAGCAACTTTCTTGAACAATGTAAATTACTTGCTTTTGAATAAATACAAATGTTCCTCTTTATCAGTTCATTCATAACAAAATTGATTAAAGAATAATATAAAAATGGTAAAGTAAAAAGTCAAAACATTATATCTTCATATTTAAAAGAAAACAAAAGCAATGACAGCAAGGCTTTTAAAACAATCTATGTAAATATTATATTTCATGCCTATCTGAATTTCCTACATTCCAACTGAAGAATATTTGAAAACATGGTATCATAGATCTTGTGTTTGGGGATATGGGCCACTATGCAATTGTGCTGTTGAATTAAATGGCTTAATGTGGAAAAAAAAAGTGTAATTTGTTTGCATCAAATTGAAACTTAAAGGAGTTTGCTGTCTCTAGCCACTCGGTGAATTATATTGTTTCCCTGTAAGATTGCTATGTGTGTTGTGTGTGTTATACGAAGAGAAATGTGGAACTTGTGATATGTAAATTCTGTAATAATCTGTTATTAAAGGAAGAACTCTATGTTGCCTCCTCCTATAGCTGAAGAAACTATGTCTGAACCTGAAAATATCACTACTCCAGCTTAAAGCACATATCAGCACCTGATGTAGTGATAGCAGGTAACATCAGTACTCTACATTTGCCAGTAAACAAATACTACAGACAGAAACTAAACAAAGAAATGCTGGTCCTAAATGAAATCATAATCCAAGAGACCTACTTCCTGTGTATCTGTCTTTTTATTGATTTTCTGTTCTGCCTTCTCATTGGTTGTAAAACCAACCACATGACCTCCTTGTCACAGTCTGTCTATACAGACCTCCAGGTCTTCTATGGTTGGTATTGAGATTAAAGGCGTGTGTCTCCATGCTGGCTGTATCCTTGAACACACAGTGTAGCTCTTCACATTTCATAGCTTCTGTTGGGGGTGGAAGAGGATGGGGAAGGACTCAGTTTGTTTAAAGAGTTGGCTATTAGAAGTTTGACCATGCCCCATTGAGTATATGTGCAACACAAATTAAACTTGGTGTATTTTTTTCTGAAGGAGTGGGTAGGACTCAAGGTTGGGAGGGTAGACCTGGGAAGAAAAGGAAGTGAGTGTGATTAAGTGCATTGTATGAAATTCCCAAAAGTTAATAATACTATTATGTTGAGGGGAAAAAAGAAACTATACTGTGAATAAAACTATATATTGTACATATACAAGCTGTTAATACCAAAAACATTACATTCAACTTTTCATGTATCTTAATTAGAATAAAGTAAAAATTATTATGCTATATTTTGCATACTATTTTTAATTTATGAGTTCTGAAACAGATTATTTTTTCAGGTTTTTTTATAATATCAGTCAAGAGTTCTCTTGCAAAACATTACCAATAGATCATTTGTGAGATATTAAACATTTAATTTCACTACTATCGACATCTAAATGTTTTTTAAAGTGTATCTATTCCTTGAAAATATTAGTATTCTTCTTAACTGAGAGACCTTATATTCTATGTAAATTTGACTTTATTCTTCTTTTCTTCTCTTTCTTCTTCTTCTTTAGTTAAATATTATCTCACACATACCATTGGCCACATGAAAAAAATCAACAACAGAATTTGCAAGGTCTCATTACTGATAATTAAGACGTGTCCTGTATTGATTCAGGAAGATCATGGCTTATCATTTAACATTTTCCAACTTGATGTAACAAAATAAGTATTCAATAATCTGTTCACCTATAAAGAGAACTATGTGATTTCAATTACACTGAAGCTGAGTGAAGGCAATTGAATGGTAATTAGTGCTTTTTAAGGTCAAGAGTCTCATACTTCCAACCAGTTTTGACAATATGGTCACAGCTATCGTACATGAGAATGCTAGGTGAAATAATCATATAAAAGCTATGTTTTAAAGGGGCTAGTATTTAATGAGTTTTAATACATTATAATTTAAATCATTTAATATTTTAACATTAAATATTCAGTTTAGGTGTTGACTCATTTTGTATTTGGCTGATTATTTCTCCTTATAAATAAAATACTTATGATTTATTTGTAGAAAATAATGCATGCATATAATTAATTCATTTGACCCATGTATAATACTACCTTACAATTTTGTATTGTGTCTGTCTTAATAGCAGAAACATGATAACATTTCTCTCAGTATGAGGTGTATCCAGGATATCAGTGAGGACTTACTACACTACAATACCTCCCAAACAAACTGGAGATACAAAGGTTTTAAGTAATTTCCAAATCCCTTCTTTAGAAGGTACTAAGTGGGCTCAATAGTTTAGAATGTCTCTTCTCAGTACAGATAAATTAGATTAGGTTTCCAGCACCATGTCTGTATCCCACAACCCATGCCAGTAGCTCACAATTATTTGTAAGTACAACTTCAAGATATCTAACGTCCTATACCTATCTCCATGGCCACCCACACATATGTAGCATATGCTCAAACCCACAAACATGCACATACAAGCATACACACACACACACACTCACATCCCACACACATATAAATTAAATTGAAAAATAATCACTTAAAATAAATTAATAGCTTTATAGACATCTATTATTAGAATGGCATATAAGACTGATTTGTTTACCTAGACATCCTTCAATCTACCATGCTTCACATGTATCAAAAAACATTTTGAAGATTAAGTCCTGAGTTTTCTTTGAATGATTTTATATAAGCTAAATATTTTGAAATTTCTTCTATGTGGTTATCCCTTTTATAGGCCATGAATAAATTCATTATGCTGTAATATTAACAGTAAAACTGCTTTAGAATGTTTAAAAGTTTTTTTTCCTTAAAAATCATGACTCTTTCCACCAGAAAAGGATATTGTAAGAGCTAGAGAGATGGTTCAGCAGTGGAGTTCACTTGCTCTGACCTGAGTTCAATCCCTAGAACCCACGTGATGGCTCTCACACATCTGTAACTCTAGTTCAGGGAGATCCAAAGCTCTCCTCTGTGTCTGGCCTCTGTGGGGACTAAGCACACATGGTGTACACAAACATATATTAAACACTCATTAAAGCAAAATATCCCTACACATAACATAAAAATATCCAATCTTATAGAACATTTCTCTAACCAAAAGAGAGACATTTACATCCCATTTACAATACTTTTCCTCACAGGTAGCTTATAGTAGTTTTGAACAACATATTTGAAAATACACATAAAATACTGACTATATCCAGAAAAAAATTTCAAGATCAAGGCATGATAGAACACACCCAAAATCAAAAAAGAGGTAGTGGCAGACAAATCCTAAATTAAAGCATATTCTCAGCAGCATTAAGCTTGAGGCCAGTCAGGTTTATAAGAAACCCTATGTCTAAATTTTCCTCACCTCCTCAAACAGTAAATATTTGAGCTTTATACAGCCATAGAGTTACTTTCAAGGAACTACCATTTGATTTTAAATTCCAAGAGAATATAAATGGCATTTGCATTGTTGGATTTACACTGCAATTGAATTTTACTATTATTATTATTGTTGTTGTTGTTATTATTGTTATTATTTTATTTCAAGAAACTAAATTTTATATTCCTGTTTTTTTTTTTATTTATTTGTGTCAGCAGCTCAGCAAGAGTCAAAGTTCTAAGCTTTGACTTTGTTGACTCTACCTCAGATTTCATACAGCATGATGGACCATGTCTGTCTTAGGATGGCCTGTCTCATAGCCTTACCCATCATTGACTATTGATGCTGGAAGGATGACATCCCAGGGAGCATGCCAGGGCAGAAGGAAGGCTGTTTATATAGTGGCTTCTTGGATTTCCAAGAACCAGGTCTGAACAACCTCACAAGGAAGGCCATGTTTAGGATATTTAAGAGCCAAAATTACCTGGACTTATTGATAGAGCACTGAAGACACTTAAGAAGAATGATTAGCAGTATGAAAGTACCCCCAATCATAGAAGGGGTCATGATCCACAAGGGATCAAGGAGTCTTTTGAAATTTTCCCAAACTTTGAAGAGGAAACTGGCTTCCAATGACATGGCCAGAATCCTAGTCATATTAAGACAGGAGATCTGTTCCTAGAGTAAAGCAGGATTATCTGTCACGACAGACAGAAGAATTGGTGGCAGGGGAAATGGAGTTCATAGATCCTCACCCCCAGCAAGCAGGGGCAACAGTGAAAACATTACCCAACACAGGGGGGCAGGAAATGAGGGTCTTCCATGTGGTCTCCAGGGTCCTCCATGGCCAGCTGCATGTCTTCTGCAGGGATCCATATAGGTGTTGTTGAGTACTGTGGAAAGACACAAACATATCCTGACTTCAAGTCAGCAATGGGGTGGGCTTTGACATTGGAGGGAAATGGGGTCCCGCCATCAGACCAGAGGAAATGAGGTTATCACAGTGCAGGCAGGCCCAATGTTTATAAGCTGGACTAAGGCTGGTCTCATCAAAAATTTAGGTGGAATAGGGTCTCAATTAGAGCCAAATGTGGGTCACATTTAGATTCTGGGGACATGACTTTGACCAGAAAGTTTTTAATAATTCTATTTGTTGTCTCAACAATGGCTTGGCACTGTGGATTGTAGGGGATACTTAAAGTATGATGTATCCCCCAAGAGACAACAAAATCATTAAACTGTTGAAAATAGGCAAGACCATTACCAGTTTTGAGAACTCAGGCTACTCCCATAACCAGCATTACTTACTTGAGAGCCTTAATTCCATGACTTGCCCTCTCTCCTGAGAGGGTAGTAGCATAGGTGGAGGAAAAACAGGTGCCTACCACCATATGAAGGTAGTGGAGGTTGCCAAAAAGGGGGTGAGTGGGTGGGTGATGGGTGATTTTTATTTGCCAAATTGCATTAGGCAAGAGGCCACGTGGATAAACATCTCGCCTGTTTATGGGGCCCAGAAGTGCAAGGGGTGGGGTACAAGTGGCACAGGACTGGGCTAGATGCTTGCATTGAGAGATGGGAAGTTCAGAAAGGAGTTTATGTAAGCTCTGAGAGGACAGGTGGAAGTGTTGGTGGAGGACCCTGGCTTGTTCCAAGAGGTCAGTAACAGCAGCCATGATCATGGCATCAGTCTCTTCATTGCCTAGACAAGGATACCAACAAGTTTGGAGTGAGACCAAATATGGGACACCTACCTGGGAAGGGCCCTCTATTCCAAAGTGTCCTGAAATGATCTCATGGTAACATGTAAGGGCCTTACAGACTCCTTGATGTGAGAAAAGGACAATACTCAGACCGTCCGGACAGCATATTGGCTGTCAGAAAAGATGTTGATGGGTTCTGATTGGCATTCTGAAAAACCTTAAGCAGTGCCAATAGTTTACCCAACTGTACCAAGCCCATGTTAGGGACAATGTGTGTTACATCTTGGGCATCCATGTCAATCAGGATGTCATTATCTGTCTTTATTGGAGACTAAGAAGGCCAGGGTCACTTGGGGATAGGCATATAAGAGGGAGTGCTGAAAGGTCTTATTTCAATGGGAAATGAAGACAGGGTAATAATTCTTTTGCCCTGCAGTGGTGGTTATCTATAGCATGAAAGAATCCAGAGAGTATTTCCTGAAAGCTGATTGAGTCTGCCCAAAGGGGTTGGGAATAATGGAGATAGAACAGGAGAATAATCTTACCAAGCTTGCAGTTATAGGTCCTTTTGAGCCTTTAAACCAAGGCAGAAGGTTTGTTCATATTTACAGATAATTTTATGAAGGTAAGAGAAGGCCTGGTGTATCTACATCAAATGTCCAGATTGCCACAGAGCTCCTAAGAAGCTGGTTGGCGTTCGCAGAATAGGTTTTCTAGTACCAAAAATCCTCAGTGTGTGTGTGGGGGGGTGGGCAATCAGTTCAATTCCAGCTCATGGGTCTCTGGGCCACGTTTCTGAAGTGCATGGTGTCTTCAGCAATAGGGACTTACGTGCCATCTCTGAGTAAAAACCAAGTGCAAAGGCAATAGACTCCATGTCTCAGAAGTCGTTTTGACAGCCATGGCCAACTACTTGAAAAAGAACTTCTGTGGGGTATTAGTTTTGTTAAATGGTGTTTGTCACTTGGTGGGAGCATTGTTAGAATAAATAAGAAAAGTTTATTAAAAATATTTATGTCCATTTATACATATAATTATATGAATTATTTTTTAGATAAATAATTAATAATGTGACTTCTTATGGCTTTTGTAGCTATCTTTATTGTATCCATCTCCCTCCTTTTTCTTCACTTGTGACCATCCTCTTCCCTAATGCCCCCTTCCCCATTTCCCTGATCAAATCACTTGCATCCTGTTATTGTTTATTAACTAATTGAAACCACATTAATAATATATTCTCTTTAATTTTCTCCTCATTGATTTCTTGAACCCAAAGATACTATATCTTTGTGATATTCAGAGACATATGAATATATTTTATATTTTAAATAAATTTAAAAAGTGCTATTTCCTTGATAATATATTTCAATTTTAATTATTTTATCATTTTTATCATCTTAAAACAAGAAGCATCAGAAATGTTCATTTATAATTAATAATCATAAGCCATTAAGATCAGGAATCTCATATATATGTGTGTGTGTGTGTGTGTGTGTGTGTGTGTGTGTGTGTGTGTATGTATATATTCTATTTTGAGTTAAAATTGCCAAAAGAATATAATTTAAAAGGAAGATCATTCTAAAAAGATTGAAACACTTACTAAAATTTCATTCAGGAACTATAGACAATAGTGTCTTAAGATACCAGTAGAAATCTGAACTAGTTATCAAGAAATAGTCTGATAAGCCTGAAATATGAAAAAAAAACCTTTGATAGATTAAAAATATTCAGTCATTACATAGTTGAAAATGAACTGCAGTTCATATTTTAGAAGATCCTGCCTCTCTCTCTCTCTCTCTCTCTCTCTCTCTCTCTCTCTGTCTTTCTCTCTCTCTGTCTCTCTCTCTCCCTCTCTCTCTCTCTATATATATATATATATGTATATATGTGTGTGTGTATACACGTATACATGTGTGTGTATACATCAATATCATAGATGTATATCTATCTAAACATATTTGTCACAAAATATATGACTTATTATAGTAATGTGAATATTTTAGAAAATAACTATATAATATGTCCCTGAAGTACATGGAGGTGAAACTACAATTCTATTTACTACATCTTCTCAATTATCAAAAAACTCACATATACATTTTATCAACAATGAAAAATACTTATCAGCATATTATTGCTTGAGGATTCCATCCAATTAATTGTTACTGAAGGGAAAACAGAGTGATGTGGTACCAAACAAAGTCCTCTCTAGAAAGCAAAGTTTTTTAAGGTGCGACTCTTTAAGTGACTTTAGCTGAAAGACCTAGATTCTGACTTATTAGGACTCAGTTCCTGGAATACCAAAGGGGAAACATAATGACTTGCTTACACATGTTTACAGACTGTGTGTAACTTCCACTCCTTTCCTGTTTATATCATTTCATTTTCTGAAAACTACATGATCTTATTTTAAAAAAACATGAATAGGAAACGTCTCCTCTACATACATTCTTCATGCCTTTATCAGATTTAGAAAACATTATGGTACTAATGTTATATGTTGGGAGGGAACTTGTCTATTCACATTGTACTGATGAAACTCTTTCAAGTATTTTTCTTGAGTTATAACACATGATTCAGTCTGTGAAGATATAGGTTTATTCTGGTTTTTGGCTATTTTGAATGGACATGTACACTCAAAATATTGTTTCAACTACTTTTAAACATATGTGTGCATATATATATATATATACACATACACACATATATATGCACGTATATACTTAATGAAATAATTTCTTAATCATATAGACATGATAGTACTTTTAATTATTTTGAGGAGCTCTACACTGTTACATTATGACTATCATTTTAAACCCCAACTACCAGTGTGAATCCCTCCTGATTATTAACAATTCTTGCAAATTGTCCTCTGTAAGTTGATTTCTGACTACATTTTATAACCAAGAACTATGTTAAAATAAATATTAGATATAGTTATAAATACTATTTATTAAGGTCCTTTCATTGTAGTATAGAATTTAATTCTTATAAATCTATACAATATTGTATTACCATGCATTCTAGGATATATTTGAGTACTTGTTTAAACATTAAGAAATCAAATATTTCATTCAATTCCTTATTATTGGTTTGAGTAAATATTATTTGAAAACTATATTAACTCTTCAAGAAAATATTTATATTGTAAGATTGATGGAATACAGCATTAAGAATTTCACTTTTTATTTGAATCTTGAGGGTATATAATACATAAATACACACATTATAATATGTTCAACACTAAGTATAAATTTGCATATCTATACATTTAATGATATTTCCTTGATTGTAGCATTAATTAATTAGCACTGATTACAGAGGGGATAGAGGACACCAAGAAAACAAGGCCTTCTAAACACGGGATGACTGACATACATTTGAACCAAAGGAGATGATAACATCATGCTTAGGGCCTCTACCAATGTATGCAAGATGTGGTTCTAGAGGCAAGAGGAAAAGTGGACGCTTACTTCTATCTCTAACCCAGAAGCTATGTTCAACTGATAAACACAAGGGAAAAATCAGTATTCTTCAAGGCGTGTCACTTGAGAAACAAACCCTTAAAGGTCTGCTCCATGCCCAACAGTAGATGCCCAACACAAAATGTAAAATGAACTCAATTGCATATTTAGAAGTCCTTTGTTGGACAATGTTATGTCAGGGAATCAACCATTTTCCTTTCTTTATTTCTTCTTTTCCTGTCACAGGTCATATATATATGTATATAATCTTCTGTTTTTGTGTTTTGGTGGGATTTCTGTGCATTTGAAGGTGTGTGTTCTGCATTTATATATTTCTAGTGCTTTTTCATTGGCTATTCTATTTGTTTTGTCTTAGTCCTGTTTGGTTTTGTTTTACTATTTTCCTTAGATTTTTGTTTGTTTATTAGAGAGATACAGAAAGGGTGTGGATCCTGATGAGAGGGGATGTGGAGAGGGAAGTATTGAGGGAGGAGAAACTGTAATAAGAATAAATTGTAGTAAAAAATATTTTCAATGACAGAACAAAAACGAAGTGAAGGAAAGGGGGAATGTTATAATTGTACGATAATCTCAAAATAAAGGAAATGATAAAATTAAGAAAAATAATCAACCCTCATCAGTCTACCATATCTCAAGTTGATAACCTCTTTTTTTATTATTGTAGTCACACACACAATATATATATATATATATATATATATATATATATATATAAACAGATACACAAAATAAGTTTTATATAGCTGAATGTTGAATTCTTTTTATATTTTCAGTAATGGTCCTTTCATATATTTCCTTTTATAATATCTTATTTTAGTCTATGACATCTCTTCTCAGTCCCTTAATATTGTTATGCACAAAGCAGGGATTTATTTTTAACGAAACACAGCTTGAAAATTATCTGGCTAGTAGAGTCTACCTTTCATTTTACATCCACCCACCCATCCTATCAGTTCATTCAAGGACATCTGGATTTTCTTTAATTTCAGTAGAGGTTAATAGCTTTGAATTTCACATTTAGGTCTATGATATACCAGTGTTAATTTCCTTCATGGATTTAAGATCTTAAGATCAGCCTTTTTTATTCCCATGTGAATGTTCAATGTTCCAGCATAATTTAGAATAAAAACCCACTTTACACCAATTATTGCCTTTGAATCTTTCACAAAAATTAATTGTCTATATTAATGTGGATTTATCACAGAGTAATCTATTGTGTTTAGTGATTATGTTCCCAGGGTAAGTATGAATTTTGGCTAAAATATTTTGTCATTATAACTCTATCAATTGCTACAAGTGCACTGTTCTTGAAGAAATAATTCTTATTAAGGGGCCAATTATGCATGTGTGAGGTTCCAAGGATGATGATACTCTGTAACTTTCTCTTTTATTATGAATAAAAACAACTCTAAAAATTATTATGCTAAAATAATTAGTGCACTATAATACAAAACTTACTATATAATATACAATAATAAAAGGGATATGGGACTAATGCAGATGAAAAATTCATCATTTCAGTTCTATTCCACCTGATTTCTATATCAGTATTATGGTTTGTAATTTAAAAAAAAAAACTAAAATAGTAAATTTAAAATGCTATAGTTTGGTTGACATACTTTGGGTGGGTTCTTAAAATGATTCTTTTTTTTAAGTGATAGCATAATTTAAGCAGTTCTGGGATGTATATATGTAAGCAATGTTTGAAGCTTTGTGAATATTCAACATTTTTTCTCTTCAATAAATAAGTATAATGGCTTCCCAAACTCCAAATGGTAGTAGCTTAGAGGCTACTCTTTTCAACTGTTTTGCTATTTACTTTACCACCAAATTGACTCCAAGTATCAAGAAGATATATCAAAGCAATCCGGAGCTATAGCCTGCAATCAAATAAACTGTTTCTGTTTATTTATTCATACTAAGTGCTGCCATCAATTATATTAAACATTAATTATCTAAAGTACCATTGTGGGATGGTTAGTATCAGAATTTTATTTTTAATTGATGCTCATGATTTAGTCATAAGGTAGGAAGTTCTATGTGTTTAAAATATTATTTTCAAATCATCATAACATTCATTAAAACTACATCATTTCTATATCTGAATGCAATTATGATCATCACAAAAGTATAATCTTCCACAGAGCGATTGTCACATTGATTTTGGAGGTAAATGTATGTGATGTTTGTTCCCCTTAGACAATCTGCACAAATATAACAATAAAAAAATGAAGTAAATGCTGCTTGTACATAAATTCCAATTCTGTAAATACAGTACACACAAAATCTATTTTTCAAATATTTTGAAAAATGTAAAGGGAGCAGATTAAAATGTAAGTCACAAAAAGTTGCAAAAAACCATGTTACATGTCTTCCAGACATAATTTATAAATCCAAATTGCTTTTCAATCTTTCCTGTTAGTCTTATCAACACCATAATTTTCATTCTCCCTATTACATATGGTAAAGTAGAATTTACACTTTATTTACCTTAAAAATAATTCATAATCTTGAAGATTATCACAAAATTTATACTCCTTTGACCAGATTCATTTATAAAGTTCCATTTGTCATACATATACCCAAAAGAATTCACAAAATTCAAAATATCTAAAATAGGTTGACATATTTATTACAATTAGTTAAATTATTTACAGTTTTCTCATGATCCTACTTAGATTTTACTTCTCTCTTACAACTGGCTCAATGCAAGCTAATATAAGAGAAAAACAGAAAAATAGAAAAGCTTGACAGAACATCTATACAACTGATGAAAATGTTTAAAAATGTTTCCTAATAACAACATTCTTAAAATTGAGAAAAACTGCCATATTAAATGATACAATGTGATAACATATTTTGACTATTTTTTAGTAATACAAACAGAACTCATCAGGAACTGATGATTTTGTTAACTTCAGATATACATATAGAAGTGTATATATATATATATATATATATATATATATATATATATCCACAATATGAAAGCATATCTTATTTTCTAAATTTAAATATTAAGGTAAAATAGTTTCAATTTATTCATTATCTGCTTTTCATTTTCAATAAAAATTCACATCTTCTGTACTCAATTCCAAATATTTGAATATTCCTAGGACTGTATCTTTAGCACATCGAAATAGTGTCCTCAAGTGTGTGTGTGTGTGTGTGTGTGTGTGTGTGTGTGTGTGTGTTTTAATTCATAAAACAATTAAGTTGAAGATGCTAGTGCTGAAGTATGAAGCGGGAAGAACTGCTTCTGATTCATAGCATCATTTGTCTTTGTTAAACTACCGAATTTGATGTATGTGGAAATGCACAAGGTTTCCTATAGAGAAGTTAAACCACACTGATGGCATAAAGATAACTGTTTTCTGCAATGCATTTTTACAATAATATCTATCTTTCAGGTGTAGAAATATGCTTATCTCAGAAAGTTTTTTTTTACCTTATGTGGAAATTTATTTCTCATATAATGTCTTATTTTTGAAAATATAAGAAACTTCTGCAAAATTTGTGAATATATGCATAATAACATGTATGATAGGTGATGCAAGATCATGCTTCCTTTCTGAAATCACAGAAGGTCTTGTGTTTTGAGTTCATTGCACTTTCATGCAGGTCTTAGGAAATTCACAATACAACTGATTCAATGGCAGTTCAAAAATTCTGGCCAAAATTTATTTATCATTTCCAGATGTTTTAAATTTGGCAGTAATATATCTTCCATTGTTATCATAAGTGTAGAAAAAATGTTCATTAGAAACCAAAATCTGTTGTTCAGCTAAAACAGTGGTTCTCAACTTTCCTAATGCTGTGACCCTTTAATACAGTTCCTCATGTTGTGGTACCCCAACTGTAAAATTATTTTTGTTTTGCTTCATAATTGTAATTATCTACAGTTATTAATTATAATGTAAATATCTGATATGAAGGATATCTGATATGTGACCCCTGTGATAGGGTTGTTTGACATCCCTCCAGAGGGGTCGCAACCTACAGGTGGAAAACCACTGAGCTACAGGAACATAGCAATAAAATGACTCCTAACAACATTCTGATATATCCATAAATGAATGTCTCACTGAGTCATCATTAGAGAAACAGCCTCTTTCAGAAGATGCAAACTAATTCAGACACACTAACATCCTACGAAGAGTGAGAAATTTGGAACACTTCGTCCCAAACAGGATGTCTTCTTCAAACAACTTCCCTAAGTGCTCAGAGAGATATGAGGAAGCAGAGACAGAAAAGTTGTCAGGGCCAGCGGCCTCCGAGGACTCCAGGGAAACTCTAGAATACACAGTAAGACAAAGGCACATACAAATTCACAGAGACCATGGCAGCAGGCACAGGGCCTGCATAGATTCAAGCAAGGCAGGGTTCCAATGCTGACAGTAGAAGTGGACACAGACTCCCACCTCTAGCCAAGAACTAAGATGCCTGCTTGTAAAGGAGAAAGTTGTTTACCCAATGAAATTTAATTGAGTATATTAACCACACTTAAAGACAGAACCCTTGCATGTTGCTAGATGACAAACACAACTCTTTTTGTTTTTTAGACTTTTATTGTCTATTATCTTTTTTGGGCATTTTTATCTTACTAGTCTTCTGCTTGTATAGCACAGTTTTGAGTTAATGTTGTTGTTCTTGAGGTGTGTGTGTGTGTGTGTGTGTGTGTGTGTGTGTGTGTGAGAGAGAGAGAGAGAGAGAGAGAGAGAGAGAGAGAGAGAGAGAGAGAGAGAGAATGTATATAGTCTATTTCCTTCTTTTCTTTTTCTTTTTTTCATTCTGATTTGTTCTGTTTTTTTTTTTTTTTTTTTTTTTTTTTTTTGCCTGTGTGATTTCTGAAGAAAGAGAGGGCATTAGAAAGGACATTAATTTGGATGATTTGGGAAATGAAGAGGATCTGGGAGGAGTTAGAGGAGTGAAAACTATGAGCAGAATTTTCTGTATAAAAACATTTGTCAAAAATAATGTATGATAAAAAAAGAAAAGTATTCCATTTCTTATGAACATGTTGTTTTAGACAATGTTTCAAACCATACCATACTTTTTTAAGAAGATATATGCAAAATAATTTACAGCTAAGATAGAAATCAGCATTAAAATAAAAGAAAAACTCTTTTAAAAATCATTTGACCATGTTAAAGAGTCCACAGGCACATAAGAATACCACATGTTAATCTCAATTTGTATTACTCTCAATAAAAAATAAAATATATTCTATCACCTGCATTAAGCCTCCTTTGATGGAAGTTGTGCGTCTTAGCTGAAGCATGTGCCATAATCATATCTAACTCCAAGGTACTAACCTATTTATACAGAGCAACTCATATATCTTACAATATTTAGGACTGTTAGAAGTCATGCAGTCTGATTTATTTAAAATGTCACATTTTTCACTATTGTGAAAAATTTAGTTCCCAGTGTGTATTTGTGAGATTTTATTATAGCTCTTATGAAAATTCATATTTGTGAATCTATAAATCAAGATTTCAGATTTACATTTTGAAGTTTTATAGATTCCCTTTTTATCTTCAAATGTTCATTTTTAAAGAATAGTTTCATAGTTAAGGGTTGATTGAATGTAAAAATTAAAATAGTTCAATTAGATGATTGTAACATTTGAAGTTCATGTCCATTTAAGCAATAACTGAAATAGATTGACTATTTCAATTTTTTATTTTACTATGTTCCAAGTAAAATTTAAATACATTTTCATGTTTTATGTCTCCACTTTTAAAAAGCCCTTCAAATAGAATGACTTTAATCCCTTGTGTTGACACTTAAGCATAGGTCAATGGATATTTAATAATATGACATTGTCACATCATTATAAATTTGAGATTATCATTAAACCTGAAATACAGTTAAGTAAATCCTTGTAAGGTGGTGATGTATAAACCTATGTGATTTATATATGTCTTCGAAGTATTATTTATTCGAGGATATTAAATTAATTTATTATTTAGTACTTAGTCACTAAATATCATTTCAGCTATAGTGTGTGGTCTAAAGTGCAACTGACTTCCAGAAAACAGTCTGCCTCAAGCCTATCTTTGACAGGGAACAAGTGCCCTTCCATAGAAATAGAGATATTACATCAATGCTAAGACTCCCTTTGCAGACCCGATGTCTCCATGCTTTCTCCCTTTCTAAGTGCAGAAGGGTATGTCTGATTGTTTGCTTCTCCCAGGCTATAAAGTTGGTAAATTCAAAATTCTGATTAAGTCGACATCTTATAGAATTAACCTTAATATACATCTTCTTATTAAGAGCACAGTATTTATTAATGATGTATTAGTCAATTGTCATTTAGTAGAATCTTAGAAACATTGTCAAATGAATTTGCTTTGGGAAGTATATGAACAGTTTTATATACACACTAAATACTGACATTTTGAAATTATTAATATTTTAAAACTCTCATGTGCATGGACATTATGATAACATCCCTGAAGTAAAAGTAACATTTGCTGGCTATTTCAGAAAAGACTGTGAACTGAGATAAAATAAGGTGAATAAATAAAAATTTAAATAATTATTTCCTAAAAAGGGAATCTTACTGATAATCATTTATTACTGTAAAATAGTTTAAAAATTAGATAAAATAAACAATATACCACACTGGTATATTTATAGTTCTAGAAATATATTTTGACCTTTTGTCCAAAACCACATAATTAATATTTTTTCCTCTGGGTTAAGAATAATTTGTCATTATTCAAAAAAGAGAGGAGCTGTACAGGTAGATAGATCAGTACTAGATCATATACATTGTATGCAAGAGACCCTATATTTGACCTCCAGCAGCAAAACATAAAGAAAAGGAACAAAGGTTAAAACTAAGTCGAGAGAAAAATTAAAATTTGACATCTACTAAAAATATTCCACAGACATCATTAAATAGTGAAGATTCTTGTCTAGTGGCCCCTCCAGTGCTAGGACTGTTTATTTATTTGGAGCTTTTAATCATCTGCAGATAAAATGAAGACGGAAACCGAGTCATGTTTAAGCAGTTGAAGAAAGCCATAAAACCAGTCTCAAGGCGCTCAGAGATCCTAGGAAACCTGAATTGCACCACTCCTGTAGTGCATCAGGCAGGGTTTGTCTGTCAAAGACTCTTAATTTAAGCACTCATTTGAAGAATGAAGACATCATCTTCTCCTTGTCTTTGGCCTTTATAGCTATGTTGAGCCAAGGTAAGGTATAGCTAAGATAATGTCAGCTTCTGGTGTTAAAGCTTTTATGTAACCATTCTCTAAGTGTGGATGAGACTTAGTTTTCCTTAAATCCAGAGAGTACATCAAAAGTGAAGGAACAGTGCTCCTCAGATTGGTTATCCTGTATTCTATATTTGAAGTAGCAAGGTGGCCCAGTGCGAAAAGATGCTGTTAAATCTGAAAACCTGAGTTTGATCCCTTATATGGAAGGAGAGATGATATGCCTGCAAGACAGTCTCTGACCTCCCTATATGCACTAAACATATCACTCACTTCCAGACATATGCACAAACAAACACAAACGCATGTTAATAATATTTTTAAAGAATATTCTCTACCTGGTAGCAAATTTGCAATGCACCGGTTTTGGGGCATTGTGTAGAAAGAAGCAAGCTCTCTGTATAGAAAATGCTTATGGAGAAGACTGCATGGGAAGAAATCCCCAAATACTGTAAGTGATCAGTGGCTTCTATTTGAGAAGGGCAGTTGGTAATCAATAACTAGCAAGAAACCAGGTACCACAGCTCTGTAATCACAAGGAAACTACTTCCCTAAAAATAAAAGTCAGGTTAGAAAAAATACTGTTGCCTTGTCAGGTCTGGAGTGAAGCATCACCCCACATTTGAAGTTATTTGAAACCTCACAAAGACCAATATTTGCTCTTGTGCTTAACCAAGAGAGTGTGTGAACCAATGCCCATATGCTTACTTCAGATAGAACACATTATATTTTGAAAGAAGACTAACAAAATATTGTGCCTCATACACTTCTCTAATGTCTCCTTATTTTCTGCTTATTTCTACATAATTGAGGCTTCTGGCCTCAAGATAGATAGGTAGATAGATAGATAGATAGATGATACATACATACATACATACATATGTACATACATACATGCATGCATATATACACACATAGATACATACATAGATGCATATATAGATAGATGAAAAACCAATTAAATAAAAGGAGGACAAAGGCAATGAATTTGAGAGAGCAAGGGAGCCATACATAGGATGGTTTGTTGGGCATGATCATGTTTTAAATTTCAAAACTGAAAGTAGTTTCGTTACCATTAAATTAATTTCATAAAGATATTGATGAAGAATCTTATTTCAGTCACATCTCAAGGAACACAGAACACCTTCCTATCTCAGGATCACCGACAGTGAAGTTGCAGGAATAAGGAACTTTCTAGTCTGCTGATCTGCCCCACAGAGGACTCTTAATTTTCTGCTTTGTTGGATGGGTGAATTAAGCATATTCTCTCCTGCAAGAACTTAAAAATCAACATTTCTGAGGAACCTTAGCAAAAGTTCAGCTGTCACCCAAGAGGATGAATAATAACTACATTTTAAAATACTCTCATTCTCAGACCCTGCCCAGTGCCACTAGGATTAATCAGGAGAAGGATATCCACACAGCCGCCTGAGAAGGCCTGGGAGGGAAGAGATGCAAACCCCTGTCCATTGTTCCTTGCCACCTGCAGCAGGAGGGAGACCGGGCCCCTGGGTCATGAGTGGAAGAGCTTGTCCTGTCCCTCATGGGCTGTAGCACTTGGGAGTGCAGGTCCTGCACCTGGTCTGGACACCACAGTAGAGCTGGCTCAGTACAGTAGGTGTAGGTGAGTCAGCCCTGAAAGGCATGAATGCAGGAGAACCTGGCCTGCTCCTTGCCACATAGAGAGAACTAACAAGGGCAAAGCTGGAGAGATCACACTGGTGGTGAGGATGAGTTAGAGCTACAGAGCTCACTCTAGTGATGAGGATGAGGTAGAGCTGGAGAGCTCACACTAGCGGTGAGGGTGGAGTAGAGCTGGCAGGCCAAACAACCCTGCAAAAACCCAGGTCTAGAACCACGGTTATGAGTTGGCCCACTCCAACATCCATCCCATCTCTAATCTCCTCAAGCAAGTGAAGGGACCTGACCCACAGACCCAAAACTGCAGGATCTCCATGACATGGGAAAACAGGACAACCAATGAGAGTCCAGTACGGATAGTATAGCCATACTTTATCTTCTGAGAAAATCTACTCCAAATATCAGAGTTCAAAAGTCATTCAAGACTTTGATTTATCAAACAACAATAATGTTTCCAAATAAGAAGCTCATTAATTTAAACTGTATTTGCAAACAGAGTGGTTTATAAACTATGAGCGGGACATAAAAAGCTCCCTAATGTACTTTATAAAAGCGCAAGAAAGCATACCATAATGCATTTTCAGAGAAGATGACCCACAGAAACTATAAACAGATATTTTTTCATATTTTAAAGATTAAAAATAACACTTGGGAGTTGAGAAAAACTCATTGGTGTAATGCTTAATTTACTTGTATAAAGATGCTTGGTTAAATCCTCATCTTCACAAGCTAATAAAGTAAAATTTATATTAAGTAAATACATAATTTATGAATATACTTAGAAGCAAAATAAAACAGATAAAAATATAATATGTTAAAATAATTAATGAAAAAATCTATGATTTGTAAAAGAGAGTTTTGGAATAGGGAAAGGGAAAGATGAAAGGATGTAAGCATACTATAATCTCAAGAAATAGAATAAATAATTTTAATGTATTGGAAAGTGAAGATGTTTTAAACATGTAAAACCACTTTAACTCTTTCTATAAATAACGAGATGCTGTTAGTACTTGTGGTGGTTTGAAAAAAAGTGTCCCCCAAAGAGAATGGTACTATATGGAGGTGTGACCTTGTTGGAGTAGGTTGTAGTCTTGTTGGAGGAAGTGTGTCACTGTGGAGGCAGACTTTCAGATCTCATATATGCTCAAGATACTGCCCACTGCTTTAGACTACTTCCTGCTGCCTGCGACCCAAGATGTAGGATACTGGGCTACTTCTCCAGGCACCATATCTGTATGCACATCACCATGTCACACCATCATGATAATGGAGTAATCCTCTTAAAATGTAAACCACCTCAATCAAGTGTTTTCCCTTTATATGAATTGCTGTGGTCATGGCATCCATTTACAGCAAAAGCAACCCTAAGAAAGAAGTTGGTACCATGGACTGGAGTATTGCTGTGATAGGCCTGACCATGCTTTCATTTAAAGGAATATGGGCCTCAGGACTGTGGATTAGTAAAACAGTTGAAAACTTTAATGATGCTTAGTGGGTCATCCTAGTAGGAAAATGGAAGACAGTGGTGCTGAGTATGATTTGAATTGTGGTGGGCTGGCTCAAATGGTTTCTGAGAAGAAATTTAGAATGTTGCCTAGAAATCATTCTTACTGTGTTGTGGTGAAGAAAGAAGATACTTTTTGCCCTTATGTGAAGAGTCTGTCTGAGCCTAAAGCGAAGAGTTTTGCATTACTTCACTAGCAGAGGAAATCTCAAAATAGCTTGTTACCGACTCTGCTGTGCAGTTACTATTGTTAACCCCAATGAAGTTATATAATGAAAAGAAGCAATATGAGCAAGGAAAAATATTTGAGGAAAAAAGGAGAACCAGAAAGTGGGATGGAGCTAACTCCAGTATTCAAGCAGATAAACATTGAGAAATGGAGTAAAGAGAGTGAGGACCTCAAGGCAAGATCCAACCCAACTAAGTTTACAACTTGTTAAAAGAAATTTTAAAAAAAGTTAGAGCTTGGTATGGTGGTTCACACCTTTAATTCCAGCACTGGGAAGTCAGAGAGTGGCAGATCTTTGTTAGAGGCCAGCCTTGTCTAGAAATCCAGTTTCAGGAGAGTCAAGTTTAGGCAATGAAGGAAAACAAAAAGCTGATGAAGACGTAATTAAAGGAGGGGACCATGTTCCAGCTTCAGCAAACAGCAGAACTTGACAGTTTCAGGCATGGTTCTGGCTTTAGGGTTAAGGATGGCAGAAATGGATTATGGAATTTGCCTCTGAGCATAATTGACGCTGCTGAAGCCAGGCATATGTCAGGGGTGACACTGGGCTACTTCTCCAACACCATCTCTGCCTGCATGCCAACATGTTCCCCACCATGATAATAATGGACTGAACCTCTGAAAATGGAAGCCACCCCAATTAAATGTTTTGCCTTTAGAGATTCTCCTCCAATCATGTATTCACTAGCCCTACATAGTTATCTAGGTTTCCAGTTCAGGCAAGATTTATCTCTTGTTGAGTGGATCTTAAGTCCAGTTAGGGAACTTCTTATTACAAAGATGTAATAATTCAATATGATAGCAATGTCTGTGTCCTTGATGGTGTTGGAAGATTCAGAGGTACATAATTATCACTGAAGTTACTATTTTCCACTAAATATGTACACTTTGTTTTTACATGGGTATTATACCATACCAATAAAGTTGTGCTAAAAATAAATAATGGAACAAGAGAGGAGAGATACCTCTGCAGCTAAGAAGATTTGCTGTTTTTGCAAAATGACCAAAGTTCATTTCCAGCCTCTCACATGGCTCTTTAGAACTCTCTGCAAATGCATTTCCAGAGATGTTTTGCCCTGTTTGGTCCTCTGCAGTCACTGCCTGAACAAGGTATGCATACATACATTTAATATTCATATATGTAAAATAAAATTTTAAAAGATGTATCATTTTAAGTAAAAACTAAAAATGTAAATAAATGCTACTTACATTAAGTTCATTGCTAAGTTTTATCTTTGTTGTTGTTGTTGTTAGGCAGTATCTCAGGATGGAGACACAGCTGGCCTAGAATTTACTGTGTAGGCCTTGAACTCACCGGACTCTTCCTCCATGTGTCTCCAGAGGTCTTGAATTACAAGTATGTACAATCAGGCCCTGCTTTCATTGTTATTTTTATTTTTATATTTTATTCTACATAAAGTGGAAAACTCTAATCTTAATTATTTTAATCATAAAACTCTAGAGTCAATATTTTTTCATGTGCAAATGAGTACTACAACTATTGAAAGTTTAGTTAAAAATACTGAATGAAATAACTAGAATGATCTTTTTGTGTGTGTATGTGTGTGTGTGTACTAGTTATGGTTTTTATTGCTATGAAGAGACAGCATGATCACAGAAACTCTTAGAAAGAAAACATTTAATTGGGGATGGCTCACTTATGGTTTCAGAGATTCTATACATTATCATCATGGTTGGGAGCAGGTGGCATGCAGGCAGACATGGTGCTGGAGTAGCTGAGAGTCTTACATCTTTCAGGCAATGGGAAGTCAACTGTCACAATGGGCAGTGTCCTAAGCACAGAGCACCACAAAGCCTACCCCCACAGTGACACACTTCCTCCAACAAGGCCATACCCACTTCAACAAGCCACACCTCCTAATAGTGTCACTCTCTTTGAAATTATGGGGGCCAATTGCATTCAAACTACCACAATACACAGACACCCAGACACACACACACACACACACACACACACACACACACACACACACACACATCTATGTATAAATCTGTTCTACATGACAGAGACCACAGAATGCACTTTATTTTCATTTTTATGAAACCCAAGTTCTCTCTAAGGGAGTCCCTACATAAGAGATAAATACCATATGCCATATAACACCCTTATTCTGACACTGATGTGTCTGATACATGAACACTATTTTCTAGTCAAATGTACACTCTGTAGTATGAACTTCCTGATTTGATGCTAAGGATTCAACCTCATATACTGTTTGTTGTCACTACGTCATTGAGCTGTAATTCCAGCTACTATGAAACCTTTCAGAATACATTGCTGTTTTTATGTATTTGTCCCTAATATTCACTCAGGAATACTCTTCCTATGTTTTACTTATGATGGCACCTTTTCAATACACATGTCTGAAAATTTTTCACCTAAAATTTGAGAAGATAGGAAATATTTTATAGCATTTTACTTATTAAGTAATGAATAACTAGAAACAAAATCTATATTCATCTCTGTAACAAACATATTTGAAGAGAAATATACTCAAAATTAAATAAAATGATGATAAGATAGATTTTTCAGGCACTTAGAATATGCAATAGAAATTCCTTGTCTGTAAATTCCACATACTTAATAGTAGATACTAAAATAAAAGAGAAAATAATTGAGAATTTAATAATAGCTTTCTTTAATACTTAAGACTCTACATTTATAATTTTTAATTTTACTAATTAAAAATATAGTACTATTAATCATGCCAGTCTGAATCTCCATTAAATTTTAATAATACATTTCTTGGTACACTTTAGACATAGCTATTTAAGAGGAAGAAATGTTTTATTGTAGCTAGAGTTTTCCTGCCTGGCCCACAGTCAGGACAAATCTCTGTCACCCACCAGTCCCACAGTTGCTCAGACCCAACCAAGTAAACACAGAGACTTATATTGCTTACAAACTGTATGGCCATGGCAGGCTTCTTGCTAACTGTTCTTATATCTTAAATTAATCCATTTCTATAAATCTATACCTTGCCATGTGGTTCGTGGCTTACTGGCATCTTCACATACAGCTTGTCATGGCGGTGGATGATAGTGTCTCTGCCTCAGCCTTCCACATCCCAGAATTCTCCTCTCTGCCTGTCCTGCCTATACTTCCTGCCTGGCCACTGGCCAATCAGCATTTTATTTATACAGAATGATATCCACAGCACTTCCCCCCCTTTTTTTTTAAAGGAAGTTTTTAACTTTTACACATCTCCAAAGCCAGATTGGTTTATTTGGGAATTTAGGCGTAGCTTCTCTTACTACTTCCTGCTGGAGGGAGGCGCTGTATCTTATGGGGACACAAAGAAAATTTTAGGATTATGGAGTAGTCCATGAGGGTGTATCACCTGAGCCAGTCGCCTATAAACGGTACTGGATGTTGGATCATCTGGGCCATGGTGTCATCGGAGAACTTTCAGGTGGTCTTGGCTGGTCAAACCTGATGTATCTTAATCTGGAACAAATCCATAGCCTCTGGCTTTCTGTGGAAACAAAAGCAGAGCCTCCTTTCCAAAGCAACATATCCTTATATCCAAATTTTGCAGTCAAGGTACCTTTAAAATATCCATATTGGTTTAACTCAACAGCTTTTATGATCAAATGTTTTTCTTTAGTTACGAATATCAAAGAGAAGATAATCCAGATTTTCTATGTGATAGCTATCTTTACATGGCTTATTTTTTATATTACCTTGAGCCTATTGCTTTAAACTGCAGCATTCTAAGACTGAAACTGCTCTGTGGCTGCTGGCTCTGCCACTTCAGCCTCCCAACATGGTGGTGGTACGTTTTCTGCCAGCTCTGGGAGCCATCAACTCTCAGAAATAGTGGGTCTATGCTTCTATCAAAGCAGCATGTAGCCCAGAAATCTCCTTTTGTTTTGTACTAGCAAAGGCTAAATCCACCAGGCAGCTTAATGTGCCACTTGCAGAGGCCTCATTCCTGCCATACTGTAGGTCAAAAGCACATGTCAGGAACCCGCCATAGTAGCTCAAACCGGCAGGCTGCTGCTAACTTGAGAGAGACAACTAGGAAGCTGTTTTTACCTCCATTTAGAATCTTTTTTTTTTTCAAGTTTTAGGTGGAAACTCTTGCCAACATGTTGGGCGCCATTTGTAGCTAGAGTTTTGTAGCTGGCCAATCAGCATTTTATTTATACAAAGTGATATCCACAGCAATTTATTTTAATGCAAAATTTTAATACAAAACAATTTTAGTAAGAGGATTCATTTTATTTTATTTTCATTTCTATTTTACAGTTTTTAGTTTCATTTTTAATTACATGTAATGTGTGTGTCTTTCTATCTGTACATATATGCACATGTGTATGGGCACCTATAAAAACAAGAGAAAAATGTTAGATCAAATGCAGCTAGAGTTAGGGGTTTAGAAGTCATGTGTAGCCTGGAAACTGAACTTGGGCCCTTAGCAAGAGGGATGTGTATTCTTAACCACTGAGCTATCTATCTAGATACAAGGAGATATATTTTAAATAAACACAGTAACATCATTACTAATAATTTTATTCTAGTTATAAATGGATTTGTATTATTGTTTAGTCTGTGCAATAAAACATAATAAATTAGTTATTTCAGAATAATTTAACATTAAACATTACTATTTAAGTATTTTATGAAACCCTAATCTGCATTCTATAAAATAATGAATTATTACTCACTGAAATTCTATTACTCCTTGTGCTTATAGTTCCATAAACAAACCTACACCATTTTTATTGATATGTCAGTTCAAATAAACCCTAATTGCAATGCTTGAATTACTAGTAGCTTCTTAAGCCAGTAGCCAGCACAGGATATAGGATAGTACTGTCATTCTAAAAGCTATCAATATAATTATTTTTAAAAATTCAGGGTATTAATTTAGGATAAGTATTCCAACAAGAAGAAACACAAATAACAAGTATTTTTGTTGCTGTTTTCAAAGTCACATAATTAAATGTAACCTGTAAATTATTCATTCCTATCTTGTCAATGTTCAAAGAAATATAGCATCAAACATCATGTTTTTTCAGTATCATGAATATATTTTAACTCTTAAACAGAAAAAAGTGTTTGAAATTCCTCATGCTAAACAGATTTCATGTAATTTATCAACACTCAGGAGGAGCATCTGTTGGAAAATGGATGATGCATTTTTCTTATAACTGATAGGAATTCTGACAAAGGAACTAGCCTATCCTCTATATTTAAGTTTAGTGGTTAGCTGACTGTCCTATCTGCAAAACACTCCTAATAAATTAAAATAGTGTGAGATCTCAAGGATTCTACTTGTATTTTTTACTGTACATGACAGAACATGTGATTTTTTATCAATTGAATATATATATATATATATATATATATATATATATATATATGTACATATATATAATGCAAAGCTCAAATAAAACTGTATAATTATGATTTACAAGTACTCTTTTTTATCAAAGAGTTACTAATATATTTTGGTGTACAACCTTCATGTTAAAAATGTCTTGACAACTGACTCGACCTCATGGGAGCTCAGCGACTCTAGACAGACAGCTAGGGAGCCTGCATAGGACCGACCTAGACCATCTCCATGTGGGTGACAGTTGTGTAGCTTGGTCTGTTTGTGGAGCCCCTAGTAGTGGAACCAGGACCTGTCCCTGGCACATGAGTTGATTTTTTGGAACATATTCCCTTTGGTGGGTTGCTTCACTTAGCCTTGATGTGGGGAGTGGAGGGGAACTTGGTCTGCCTCAACTTGATATGCCATGCTTTGTTGACTCTCATAGGAAGTCTTACCCTTTCTGAGGAGTGGATGGGGGGACCAGAAATGAGGTGGGAGGGGAAATTGTGGTTGGTATGTAAAATAAAAAAAAATAAAAATGGTGTCTTAAATTCTTTAAACAGTTTTTGTTAAGCATAGTCCTAACTGAGGCTTTATCAAGTTAACGCTGTACAAACAAATTAAAAAGAAAGTGGTATTCCAAGAGGATACTGAAAATAAGGCCACTGGTGTGGCAGATGCATCAACTAATCCACCTAATTTAGTATTCTTTATTCCCAATTGCACAAAAAAGTTTATACACTATACCTAGATACAATTCTGAAATGTAACAATTCTATACTAATAATAGTATCCATGGAATATAAAATCATGTTTTTGTGAAAGTTTTTCACATTCATCTTTATTTCCCCCAAGTTTCCTTTGTTGTTGTTTTCTTTTTCTAGTGTTTGCATTTTCCATGAATTAATAGTATTCTTATAAGCAAAAAAAATGTTTTTCAAGGAATGGAAAATAATTTGATTAATTATGTATCTTGACAAGTGATTCAAACTTATGTACCAAAGGTCCTGAAAAGATCAAAGGGAGACTCTTGGATTTCATATTGTGGCAAAAAATTATCTGTATATTTCATAATGTATTTCACAGTCGTACCAACAGTTTTCACGTTCAAAATGCAGAGAAGTCAAGTCTACTGAATTTTTAGTGGCTTTGTCTTTCTCATCCACAGATAGTGAAGTAGAACCACTAATGTTGAAATGTTAGAAAAGCATATCCTCCTGCTCCATGCTACTTTGATTGATATTTCTTCTGCTACAATATTAGTTTATAGAGGGAGTTAAAACACCCACTTAGTGTTTATTTAAATAGAAGTTATATATAGTATGTGCTTTTGTTTCCTGATTCTTTCCATTGAATTATGTCACCCTTTCTTAAACTTTCAGTCCTCTGCCTTGTGCTTTCTTATATTGTTTAGATCCCACAGAATAAATTTTGACATAAACCATAGTTTGTCCTGCTAAGACAAGATGACTAAAGCTTTTTTATTATAATAACCTTGTCATTATGCTTGTCTGGTGTAGTTTGATGATGAAGGTATGGATCAAACATTAAATATTACTTTGATGAAGAAAATCATTACATTAAAAAAGGACATGAAATCATTATCAAGAAAAGCAATAGATACCAAAAGTGAACTTGGCAGATGAAAGCAGGGAGAAATTCTTGGAGGTAAAATACATTACAATTAAATAAACAGATTTGTTGTAACTAAATGTTCTGGTTTTTATAGTGCATTTAATAATAAAACTGAAGTTATTTGTCATTGTTCATTTCTGAAATGATTTGATCAGTTAAAAATAATGCTACTTGGAATGATTTCAGCAATATCATTTGTTAGAGACACACTTAGAAAGGAAATGTAATAAAACTGAAACTTAGTATTATGCTTGCAGCATGTGTCAATTTTAACTAACATTGTTGTTATGAAGCCTTCTGAGTACTGTGAATATCTAACTTTCATACTTGATAGTGTAGCTTAATATTTTTATGTTACCATTTTTGGAGATATTTTATTTGTTTTACGAGCTTTATGCTAAATGTGGTTCCATAGGCATCTACAATGATTTCAATGATTTCTCACACAAGGTTAGATATGGGTATTAATGACTCATAAATTCACAATGAATGACAAACATTTATTTCATGTAGCATGATGGTTAAAAGGTTATTTATCCTTAAATATAATTTTTAAAATAAATGGATGATTATGACTAGAGATACTATGCTCAATATGACAAATTTCTGTAAAGTCTTTTGTTGAATTTACCATTTATTTATTTTCACCAACATCAAGTAAATATCAATAAATTTCATTACCTGAACTTTACACAATAATTATATTTTATGGATAATTTTATATTTATCCAGTGTGTTGTAGTAGTAATTATTTGTATTTAAAATAGTTTCCCCCTTCCCTTTCCTCCTCTCAACACTTTCCATGTTCTCCTTTCTCTACTCCTTGTTAAATTATGGTCTCTTTTCAGTCTCTTTCAAATATAAATATATATTAAATGTCTGTATATAAATTTATAAGCTTAAATATATAAAATAATGAATTTCATGTTTTTCTTGATATAACACTTTGCATATTTTGGTCTAGTTTGACCATGATTGAATATAAAATTAAATATAACAAAAATTTTAGGGATAGAATATTAAAAGTAAAATAATTTAAGAAAGATAGACATGATTAGACTACTAACATCAATGAAGTGATAAATGAGTGAATGAATAGACAGGAATATTTTGAATACATGAAAATTTCTAGAGGAATTGGAAAGTAGAAAGAAATGGTATAAATTCACCACAAAATCAATTTTGACTGTGTTTAGAAAATGTGTAAAATATTTATTTATTTACTTTTTATTAAGAAATTTTTTATTCATTTTACATACCAATCACAGATCCCCATCTTCCCTTCTCCCTCCCCTCCAGCCTTCCCCACCTCAACCCACCTTAAACTTATTTCACTCTAACCTGTACTCAAATTAGCAATGAACACCATATTGCAGACAAAACTCTAAACGGTCTTATTAAATAAGAAACACAGAGCCAAATACAGAGTTAAAAGCCCAATAGATCAGAGCATTAGTGAAGAGTCAAGACCACCTTATCCTACTACTTCCTGATGTCCTTCCCCTGAGCAAGAGACCTTCTTCCTGTGTCCTGTGTTTTATTGCTTTCCTGTTCTGCCTTCTCTTTGGCTCTAAGCACAGCCTCATGACCTCCTCGTCACTGCCTGTCTAGTCTATGCAGACCTCCTGGTCTCTATGGTTGGTACTGGAATTAAAGACTCAAGGGTCACCATGCTTGGCTGTGTCCTTGACCACACAGAGTCTCTGCCTGTCATGTGATCGGATTAAGGGTGTGGGCTACGACCACCTGACTTCTCTTCCTGGCTCTCTGCCAATGACCACAGATCTCCAGGCAAACTTTGTTTATTAACATAGAAATAAAATCACATATCAGCACAATTAAAATATCATCACACTGTATTATAAGTTGCAATACAAAATCACAGCTACAAATATATATATTACTTTTAAAGATTAGTGAAAAGGTAGAGTTGACAAGTTATGTGCACCTTGCTTACATTGCTGAATTTGTTTTAAAATATCTGAAGAAAAATGTTATTTTTCCCATATTGGAGACTGAAAACTGAGTTTGGGATGCTTTCAGTCGAAAATAATTAAAAACAAACAGACTACTGTCTGTATTTCTTGAAATTAGGGAAATAAAAGAATACACTCAAAACAGTCGCTCTAGATTGGCTCATGGCAGAACCCATACAGAGACTTTGGAGCTGTAAGGTTTTTATTCTCAATGCTGCATCTGTTTGTCATTACTCTGGAGTTACTACAAAATTATTTTTGCAGCTTCTTTGCTCGTCAAAGGTAATGATTTGTTACCCCATTCTAGTTCTTCTCAATTAATGTGAAAAGAATTGTAATTTATTCTACTTGGGGGCATGTGATATATTTTAAGAATTCAGTTTTTTCTTCCCCAGGATTGTCAGCAAATAAAGACTAAGGAAATAAAGTAATCTATAAGTGCTGGCATTATGTTTGTTTTCTCTGCTTTCAGCACTTGAATTTAATATGGACAATTTTCACCCTCTGAAACACATTGTTCAATGGCGTGCCTTAAATTAGGTGAAAGAAAGACAAACCATTCCAATACTGTGAGCAGAGCTTTCATGGACTCCCTTCTTACAGAGGATGGATGAGATGAGACCAGGCAAATCATGCTCACACTGTCATGCCTTCCAACCATGTTCTGCCCCTCCTTTCAATCGTGAATGGAAATCAATCCCCCTTTACTCAAATCGCTTTTTGGTGTACTGCAGCAACAGAAAAAGTAATTAATACAAAACTTTCTCCTATACTATATGTTCACAGTTACCTGAACACAGATATGCAAATACAGTACCATACTTGTAAAAATATAATTGTTTGTAATATCTAGAAACATTTAAAAATGATATTGTATTAAATTTCGAAAAATATTGTGTAGTTTTATCAGGGCTGCTAGTAAAAAATGTAGTAAAATGAAATGTTTGCTGTAAAACTTTGCAAGTATTCATATTCTGTTTCATAAACATTATTGTTTTCTTATTACTGTTTTAATTTCATTTAATATATTGTAATCTTTAACCTTTACAAGTTTATTCATGTACTGACATTTTGTAGACTTTAAATTTTTAGCCTACTAATATTTCATTTTATTTTCTAACTCACCTAAAACAATTTTAATTTGTATAACTTTGTCAATTTATCAAAGCTCATATCTCTGTCTCCTTACAACTCAATAAAACATATTTCCTTATTTGCAGCTAAGGCTCCCTCTACATGTGGTTCTCAGGTTTGTACCAATATAGTTCCTAAACATAAAAGAAACTATGATACTGTGTCAAATGTATTTCCCATCATCAAATTAATAAAATGTGGCTATTTTTGACTCTGCTTTTTATTTTTATCTATCTATCTATCTATTTATTTATTTATTTATTTATTTGGGGGGTTTTTCGAGACAGGGTTTCTCTGTGCAGCTTTGTGCCTTTTCCTGGAACTCACTTGGTAGCCCAGGCTAGCCTCGAACTCACAGAGATCCTCCTGGCTCTGCCTCCCAAGTGCTGGGATTAAAGGCGTGCGCCACCACCACCACCACCACCACCACCACCACCACCACCACCACCCCCCGACTGACTCTGCTTTTTAATTAACATATGCTAATAATATATAAATACAGGTTAATATATGATATTTTTCTTGGATGTCAGATGTTTTATATCATACCCTCCTGCTGTCCTCTTTTTTCTCCCACACATTGATAACCTTCTTCTCACCAACTAGCTCTCTTCTACTTTTTGCATTTTTTTTTTTTTTTTTTTTTAGTTCTTGTGGACCAATGAACTTCACTAGAGTTGTCTACAGTAGCAAGGTGGGAATTTATTTGCAGAAACATGAACTTTTTTATGTGTGTGGGGGGTCTCAAGGCTGGAACCTGGAGGCCGAAAGTGAAGCTTTACATGGAAGAGTGTTGCTTACTGGCCTGCAAACTTAGCTTGCTCAGTTTTCTTTCTTATACAACCCAAGACCAACTGTCCAGATGCAACATCACTCACAGCAGGCTGGGCCATCACAAATCGGTCATTAATTAAGAAAATCATTCAAAGACTTGACTGTAGGCCAGATTGATGGAGCAAATTTCTCAATTGAGGTTCCTATTTCCCAGACGGCTCTAGTTTGAATCAAGTTCATTAGTTTTTTGTTGTTCCTCATGGAAAGGTATGCTCTATGACACCCTCTCCTTGATAGAGTATTGACAGGGCCTACCTTGAAGAGATCTGTTGCTATAACATTCAGAAGGCAACTTCTCATCAATGCCAGGATTCACAGTGTTAGCAATTTATTTGTGTAACAAATTAAACTAGAATACAGCACCCAGGTTTTAAGATGTACTCATTACATATTACTCTTCAGTTTGTTTTGCTGAAAATGGAGAATATGGATGAGTTGACTTTAAGGTTCTCAGTGTTAAAATCTCACCATGCAGTCATTATCAAAATTCCTTCTTTTCTTTTTGTGATAGGTCATATTAATTATGAAAGTATGTCCAGGCAACATGTCACAAACAAAGAAATACACATTTATTCAATACCACAAAAACTGGTATTTCCTGACAGCAGCTGCAACTTTTCAAGATGAAGAAAGTATATTATTATTTTTACTAAAGCAAATTAAACTTAATTAAGCAATGTCAGTGCACATTCAGGGTGTGATGCTGCTGCACTGGCTAAGAGGATGATGGACACATATATTAGTGTAATATTCATTTCGATGTTAAATGTTCAGCTTAAGCCATTAAATCAAGTGAGAGAAAATTTATGCACACCCATGTTTATCTCTTCTGTCAGGCATTATCTCAGCCTCCTTATTTTACTGAGCCCATGACAGGGACTAATTAATCATGAAATGTGTTTTCCTTGGTTTTCAGGTTAACACTAATGTGTGCTCTACCTACTTGAAAGTAAAGAGTATGCCAGAATGGGAAGTGAATTATGCTATTATATTGCTGGAACTTTATACATTGAGTCATTCTCTGAGAACAGTGTAGATTCCTCCAAACATATGTACATGACGAAAATCAGCTACTGCTTAGAAACACATGAGTAATACTTAAGAAATATTCTGTTTTAATTTTTTCTAAAGTATATTGGTTGTCTTCTCGGAATTAATATTTTTCAATGGAACAATGTTGGAGATATCAATGTATTGTAGCTGATTCTTTCCAGCCTTTAGATAGTAGTGTTCAATTAAGATGTGTCTGTGGGTTTTACCATGTTCGTTGCTTTAGCTGTTCAGCTATGAAGCTTAAATTCTTTGAGTTCATTCCCTGATTAGTTCATAGGTTATAAGCCAAATGTGAAAATTCTACTTTCACTCCTTTATTGTTATTTTTTTTTTATTTAACAAAAGAGAGGAAAGTTTAGGTATTAAAATTTTAGGTGGAATTTTGCGTTTTGATGTTCTGTTTTAAAATTAATGATTTTCTGATTAATGTTTCCAATCCAGAAGAGTTTACTTAGAAAATATCAAAACTAGGGGTGGACTGACAACTCAGTGGTTACATACACTTGCTGGACTCACAGAGAAATTATATTCAGTTCCTAGTGCACTCACATTAGGTATCTCACAACCACCTCTTCCTCCATCTCCAGGGAACCCCACGACCCATTCTGGCCTACACAGGAACCAGCACACAGGCGCATACACAAACATGCACATAAATAAAAATAAATAATAACAAAAGAAAATATCCTAACTTAAAACTGCAAGAAAATAATCATCAGTAATATGCTCAGAAGACACATAGCTATTCTTAATAATCTGTTCCATTCCTTATTATAATTTTACATAATCCACATTGAATTTCAAAATTTTTGAGGATTCTATAATCTACATGTTAATATTTTGTAGACTATTTATTACTAGTCATTTAATATAAGCGCACACATAATACCTTAATTATTTAAAAGGAGATTTTAATAGTTATAGAATATTCCACATAAGGCATTATAATTATTTTTCTACCATGTTTTCTATAAATTTAAATTTTCATATGCATTTCTTTACATACATTTTATTGTGTGTGATTCATCCTTTGAATCAATTTCATTATTTGTTTACTTTTTTACTTATTAGTGCTCACAGACTTCATTACAGGACAGCGGCAGCAGAAGCAATCTCAGGCGAACCTCACCCACTCTCCAGCCCAGAACCGGGAACAGAGAAGGCTCATGTCTCAGTAATAGGTATGCTGAGTAAGGATCAGCTAAGTATCAATCAGCATGGCAGACAGGGGCAAGCCCCAGGACAAGAACTACATACAGAAACTGGAGCTTCTGTCCCCAGCCCCTCGTGGGCCAGGCATAGTATTCTACCTAGTTGTTCTCTGATATGAATGCATCAATGACTTCCTCCATTGCCATGTGTGGGATGAGCTGTTTCTGTGTCAGAGGACTCTGGGTCACAGAGGCAAAGTGACCCATATGCTGCAGGGACTCTTTAGTGTCCTTTTGGTAATATCTGCTACCACTGGATGTGAATTAAGGTTCCCACATTAGCTCAAACATGATATTCCCACACAAGTAGCCAGGGATAGCTCCCTTCTGTAGTTTGAGTTTTCCTGCCTGGCCCACAGTCAGGACAAATCTCTCTCACCTGCCGGTCCCACAGCTGCTCAGACCCGACCAAGTAAACACAGAGACTTATATTGGTTACAAACTGTATGGCCATGGAGGGTTCTTGCTAACTGTTCTTACAGCTTAAATTAATCCATTTCTATAAATCTATACCTTGCCACGTGGCTCGTGGCTTACCGGCATCTTCACATGCTGTTTGTCATCGTGGCGGCTGGCAGTGTCTCTCTGACTCAGCCTTCCACTTCCCAGCTTTACTCTCCTCCTTGTCCCGCCTATACTTCCTGCCTAGCCAATGGCCAATCAGTGTTTTATTTATTGACTAATCAGCAACACGTTTGCCATACAAAACATCCCACAGCACCCTTCCTTCTCTTCTAGTCCACCTGAGAGAAGAACTCATCCAAGTCTGCCATGTATGCATCATGCTTGGCCTCTATGCAGGCCTGCTCAGCCGGGACATGGCCTTCACATCACCCCACCACCCCACCTTGTGGTTCCGGCTGACACTCTTCTAGTTCCCTCTAGCTATGCAGCAGTGAGCCTGGTCAGATAGGAGTGCAGTTCTATCTCCCAGAGGATTTTCCATTCCTCAGTACTGTCCCAGACTTGCTTCTTGAACAACGGGAAGGGCACTAGGAATATCATCTTCTAAGTTGTGTCCCTGTTCCTTGACCAAACTATAGGCTTGCTGCAGATTGGCGATGACCTCATCACAACTCTCCGTCTCTAGCTGACACTGCTTCTGGAAGAAGTGCACCTTCACGGATTTGCCCATCCACTTCTAGGCCTCTCTGGCAGTCAGCAAGTGCTTGTTCAGGCTGCTACAGCTTCAGACTGGACAGGCCCCAGTTGGTGTATTACACTGCCACGGTGGGACCTTGGTGATGGAGGAGCCATGGCAGACTGGTGCTGCTGCTAGGTGCTTGCAGCCCAGGGAGAGCTCCCGGACCTCCTTTTTTTCCTTGCCATTTATCACACTGCATGTCATAGCTAAGGTTCTGCACACCACCACCCACCTCTCACATCCTCCTCAGTGACTGGCTTTGACTTACTTTTAAATAAAATATATGTCAGAGTATAAACATATCTGATAATTTTAATATTTAACTATACTTTGTTTCAATTTTATGTCATTTCTGATATCTTATTTTATGATTTCATTTGTAGAGTCTTCTTTATAATGGACTGGGTATTATTACAGCATTCAAGATTTTGTTTTTTGAAACAAGGTTTTGCTGTGTAGCACTGGCTGTTTGGACCAGACTGGCCTCAAACTCACTCTGCCTCTGCCTCAAAGTGCTGGGATTAAGGGTGTGTGGCACTACTGCCTGGCAGCATTCAGGAAATTTAATCTATCCTTTCTCATAGTCAGTGACTACACACAAAAGGCGTAGCACAAATCTTAAAAGGTCTTATTAATAAAATCAAACCTGAAGCCAGCTGGAAGATCAGAGAAGCAGAACAAGCCACAGCCACCTCACCTTGCCAGTTCCTCAGCTGATCCTGTTTCCTCAAACTGGAAGCCTCTATGTCCTCATATCCGAATGGATCTCAGCTGAACTGCTGCTCTAAAGCCTAAAAGCTTAACCAGGCTCTAGTTACTGGTTTTCACGCCTTATATACCTTTCTTCTTTCTGCCATCACTTCCTGGGATTAAAGGCATGTGTCACCATGCCTGGCTGTTTCCAGTGTGGCTTTGAACTCACAGAGATCCAGAAGGATCTCTGCCTTCAGAATGCTAGGATTAAAGATATGTGTGCCACCATTTTCTGACCTCTGTATCTAGTGGCTATTCTGTTCTCTGATCCTAGAGAAGTTTATTAGGGTGCACAATATTTTGGGGAACACAATATCACCACAAAAAGGCAACTATTTGCCTAAGAATTAACCTTATTTCTACTCTATAGCTTAAGACTATATTTCATTTTTAAAATTTGGTGTGTATAGTTTACTTGTTCCTTAAGATCAAATTGACAACAGCCATCTTTTCTGGATATATACAAATTTCAGGGTTTTTTTTTTCAGTTATAAAATGCTGTTCTGTAATACATGAAATATTTATTATACATCCCATAATTTTTTTGTCCTTTTCAAAGTCAAATATTATCTATCTAATATACATTTTAAACACAAAGGTTACAAGTAAGTTAAGTTCTACACTTTGTAATACATTGGTCTTACTCTTTTTTTCCTGTAAGTGTGAAATGATACCAAATTACATGTATTGTTCCTTTGTAAATGTGAATAGGGATGATAATGTTTCCTTGTGTATTTGCTTCTTGTAAAACTAGGTATGGCATGAAATTAGGTGCATGGTAGCCATATCTGTAAAGGAGAAGAAACCAGTAACAAGAGGATAGTGATATGACCATTTTTTCAGGAGTATCATCTGTGAGTAAGAAGATTGAGAAACAGATTGAAAAAACAATGCAACTCTCTCTCTCTCTCTCTCTCTCTCTCTCTCTCTCTCTCTCTCTCTCTCTCTCTCTCATACACACACACTCACACATAACCAATTCTAGGTAAAAATCTGACGTGATCTAGTTGTTAACTTCATGTTTCTTGAGCATAGTGTCATATTGATTGTATCGCAGACACTATATTTGTCATAGGAATGAAAGCAATTTTTTTCTTGAAATTTTTGTAGAATTATTTGTTGTTGCCAAGCAGTTACTAAGTTAGATGAACAGGTCTTGATAGTGTGATAATAAAAAATTCTTTGAAAATACTTCAGAAAATTAGTTCACATGCCCTAACCCTAATGAATTCTGGGTCAAGTTGGGGTTTGCAATTACATGTATGCATATTTTCTTTCACCTTTTAAACTGTGAAATTAGCAAACCATCAGTGGCAAATTAGCATGGTATAATCAATAAATAAACTAGCAATTCTTTTTTAGAACAATGCAAAACCATGATTCAGTATAGTTTATGGCATCTTAGAGGTGACATATAGAATCAAAGTCTATTACTGGTATTTATAGACAAGGAGTAACAAAAAGTAAAATTGGATTAATTAGGTTTTTTTTAATTTAATTGTTCTGTGTGTTTAGGAATTTTTGTCTACCTCTGTCTCTGTACTATGTATGTGAATATAGAGCTTGAGAGGTCAGAAGAGTGAATTTTTGCCACCAGAATTGGAGTTACAGAAGGTTTTAAGCCACAGTGTGGATGCTGGGAAGGGAATCTCTGGGTTCTCTACTAAAGCAGTAAGTGCTCTTACAACCTGGACTATCTCTCCAGCCCCAAAGTCAAAGAAGCTATCTTTGCATCTATCTTCACCATCAACTCCAGAACTCTTTTATCTTGCAGAATTCAGGAAACACACCTTAAAAATTCTTTCTTTTTTTATGTTTTCTTTTGAGAGGAGAGAGAGACAGAGACAGAGACCGAGAGACAGAGAGAGAGAGAATAAAGTTGGGTGGTAAGGCAGGTGGGAAGATAAGGATAAGGGGGAAAACTTGATCCAAATACATTGTAAAAAAAAAAAATTCTTCTCCATTCTCTCTTTCCCCAATGCTACTACTGGAAATCACTTTTCTATTACGAGTGTCCCTCAATTGGACTACTTCAAACATGGCAGACATGGCTATAAAATACTGGGCGACTTAATCCACATGCATCTATTCTTGATATTATGCTTAATACATTTTCCTTACCATTACCCCTGTTGTGCCCACCACAGGGCATCCTTCCTTTTAATTACTTGTTCTACCATGGCTAGATCATTTTCATTTCTGCCAACATTCTAGGGGTGCTAAATACTTCAAGCCCTTTTCTTCTTTGTTATTTTCAGTTGGCTTCTTTGCTGCTGCTGATGTTAGCCACCCTAGTAAATGAGAGGCAGGGTCATATAGCTTAGATTTTTCAATTACTTGGTGTTCATGAATGTTATTTGAGATTTTTTTATTGTAACTTTTTTTGTGTATTGATATAGCTTTTGAGAAATGGCTAAATCTTTCATGATTTTTTTTCAGATACAGTTGGGTTTTGTTACTGTTGAGTTTTAAGCATATGTTGTATATTCTGGATGGCATGATTATTGAATAAATAATCTTTATTGTATCAAAGTTAAATGATGTAAATATAGCCCATGAAGATGTGGATCCTGTTAAATGAAATTGTTGTGATGATTGAGATATATCCCAGGTTTTCAAAATAAATATCATGCTGAGATTGAGACTGACAAATTATTGTACATAAGTATGTTATTAAATACTAAAATCTTTATTTCTTTACTAGAATTTCTTAGTGCCTTTATTTTCCCAAGTCTGTAGACTTTACCATAACAATAGTAATTTTGGGATTCTGTACTTATCTTATGGCTCCTAGTTACTCTTCAAATATTTTTATTGAGTAAGTAATTATATGCTAAACATAGAATTTTGCATTAATGAATACCAAAATTAATTTTAATTAAGTAAACACTGAATCTCATACATTTAATTTTTTTCAGAATATGTAAAAGAAAATTAAATGGACTAGCTATTTTATATTTAGGGCAGCATAAACCAAAACTATAAAGAGAGAAAAATGTAATTTCAAATGTAAACCTCAAATGCAAAAGCTAATCTTGCTTGACAGAGTGTGTTGTTAAACTGAAAATAGAAGGACTTTTATGTAAGAAAAAAATCTGATGTATTGCATAAAATCATAAAAAAAATTGAAAAGTTTTGTTGTTGTATTCTCAGGTTTTTGGAAAGCAAAGATAAATGTCATAGAATTCTAAAATACTTCACATAATATCCTATATAATAAATATGCCTGACATTATTATCTAGATAATATTCAAACATGAACTTTCTTCTAGGCAAATGTAATACAAGTTGATGAAATTAATTCATTCAATTTAGCTATTCAACTTCTGCAAATCATCCTGGCATTTGTAATGCTGTCTTTTAACTTGCTTTCCTTAGTTAACCAATTTGATGTTTCCCCAACCACAATTCCTGTCATTTAGCTCAGTATTTACAGTTAGCTTCTTGAATTCATGTATAAGTATAGGAGTTCCGAGAGTGGAAAGCATCCGTGATCCCATTCACACAATTGTGGAAAGCCTTGCCATTCTCACATTCATTTCCATGAGATCTCTTCTCCAACTGGACCCTGCAGGATATTTTATTTTTTTACGATGAACAGCAATATAGACCACTGATAAAAGAGGATTCATCCAATTACTATGAGTAAAGTAGCTTTAACTTCCTTTAGATATCCGCTAGCAAAATAGAAAATGACACTTACCGGACACATCAGCAGCACAATAGGGCCTTTATTGATTTTCATATCATGTTCTTCAGTCTGAGATAGCTCTCCAGAGAACACCACTTCCCAGCAGGAAAAAATTGCCTTTTCTATGTTTGAATTCTCAGGTCTATTAATGCATCCCTAGCTGGAGACAGTGTCATTTTCATTCTATTTCTTTGTAGTTGATGTGTCTACACCTTGCTATTGTAGTGCCTAATGGATGCTTGGGTTATAGGTCAAAGTATGAAAACAAAAAAAAAAATGAAATTGCTTAGCCTGTGAATCAATAAAAGGAACTCTTAACACTTTTTGTCTTGGGCAACCAATGCAATGTGATGAGTGCATTCAACCTTGTACTAAAACTATAAATAGAATATTTCTACTTTCAGCATTTATGTACTCAAAATGAAGATAAGTGGTGAATATATTTTTAATATACTATGTCTAGATCAAGGAAATTAATCAATTTGTTTTTGTCATGTTGATTAAAATATTCTATTTCCAAGAGTTGCCTTATAATGACACTGAAGGTTCTTCTATCACTCTGTAAAAATTCTACTTCAAATAAAATTTTACAAATAAACTCATATTCAATGAGAACAAACGTTACTTTTAAAATTGACTGTTCTATAATCACACTTGGTTATAGAAACCCCTAGGATTAATTATCTTTATGAGTTTAAATAGAGTATATTCTTGTTTGAACTGATATAAAACACTGAAAATAAGAGCCATAATATGTCATTTTCAAGGGAAGTTTAAATATTTTCAACTGCTCTTCAAATTTATTCAAAGGTTTACATTTTATTTATATTTTACATGTATGGTTTGATGTCCCATTAGTTGGATATTTTCTGCTAAACTTACATGCTTTTATTCATTATGTAAATACATTACACACAGAAAGAACTCACAAATAATTATGATGGTACAAGTAGGCCAAAATACTTTGTACAAATTTTCAAGATATTCATGTTAAACACCAAAATAATTTTCTGAAATACACACACACACACACACACACACACACACACACCAATTTATATATAAGAGAGTGTGATTCAAAGCCTGCCAGTGCTCCAGAGTGAACAGCTGGATAGTCCTTGGTTTCAAAACAATTAATCCCTGTCCCCCAAATTTCCCGTCAACTAGTTATTTAATTTGTTAGCTATTTCATGATTATATATAATCTAGAGTAATAAAGTTGGTGAATTTTACAAGAATTGAATTTATCTTGTAAAACATATTTAAAAACTACTGGTTACTCATGATTTAATTAAAGTGTTACTTTACTGGAAAAGAATTTCTAGCATGCCACTTTTAATACATGCTTTGGGGGAAAAGTCATATGAAAATACTTGTGGAAAAAAATAATTATGTGGGGAGATTTAATTGCACAACTTGAATAACATTGAATTTATAGGCCATGTTTTCTTTATTCATTGTGATATATATATATATATATATATATATATATATATATATATATATATCAACTTCATTAGTCACCAATGTTTTTCACAAGCAATCTGAAAGAGATGCAAAGAGAATAACCAAAGATACATAAAGAAAAACAATAAAAAATGCTGTAGGATGTCATTCTGTATGCTGTGAATATGCATTGTTCTGATTGGTTGATAAATAAAATGCTGATTGGCCAGGAGCCAGGCAGGAAGTATAGGCAGGGTGAGCAGATGAGGAGAATTATGGGAAGAGGAAGGGCTGAGTCAGGAGTCACCAGCCAGACACAGAGGAAGCAAGAAGTCAAGGCAGAACTGAGAAAAGGTACCAAGCCACATGGCTAAACATAAATAAGAATTATGGGTTAATTTAAGTGTAAGAGCTAGTCAGTGATAAGTCTGAGCTAATGGCTGAGCAATTTTAATTAATATAAGCTTCTGAGTGATTATTTTATAAGCAGGCCATGGGACTATCACAGCCTGATGGGACCTGAGTAAAACCTCCGACTACGAAAAACAAAACTAAACAAACAAATAAAAAAAACAGTAAACTGTAAACAAGTAAATCAGTACCTTATTTTCAGAGCTAATCTGTATTTTCAGAGCTGATGACAAATAAAGTTGTTCAAGAACAAAACTTAATGTAGATCAAAGTAACCATACATGATGAATACAGATTTTGGACAAATGTTACTCAAACTAACACTGGCCAAGTGATTATGAAACTAATTAGAATAGTTTAAAATCTTTCAACCCTGACAGTATTGAATTATCTCTCATGTTTTTTGTTAAAATAAGAAATGTTCATATTTTAAAATATAAGTGTCGCTCAAAATAAATAAGAAGTATATGAAAGACAAAATACCATGGAAAATTTATGATCATTTAAATAAACATTTCACTATATTTTCTATTCCTTAAATACAGCATAGCCCAGTATGCTACAGACTACTGAAAAACATGCATTTAGAGGCTGGAGGCAGAAAGATCAGTAGTTTCAGGGCAGCCTGAGTTATGTAAGTTCAAGAATAGTCTCCTCTACTTAGAAAATCACTCTCTGTAACCAAAGTACAGACAACAAAATATGCATCATCATATACAGATGCACCTCTAGAGTACTGGATAACCACAGTATTATAGTTTTTTGTTTACCAGTATTTTAATTGTGAACCAGTCCTTTGGCCTTTATTCTGACCCAATTTCAATAATATTTTTGTTAAAATAATGGAATCACAAATCTTTGAGCATTTCTACTCTGTCTCTTATATTTTATGTATGAAATTTTTGTCAAACTTAAAACATATATTATATAATTATAAATGCATATATACATAGCAACAATAGACAAAATGTTTCAAATACTTGATATAGTCTTTATTTTATTTTATATATTTGTTCATTTTTAAGCTTGGTCTCCCTAGTACAAGACACTATAAAACGACACAGTGAAACATAAACTTGGCACTTAGGAAATACGTATTATAACAAAATGAATTATATAATGAAATGAGTAAATAAATATATAAAATGTAAATGACTTAGTAGTAAATAATACTTAGCTATAACCATGGGGACCTTCAGTTTCATTCTAAAATTAGCAACAAACCCTTTTTTATTTATTTTATAATTTAATTTAATTTTACATGTCAGCCACGGATTCCCCTGTCCTCCCTCCTCCAGCCCCCCCCCCCCCCGTTTCCCCCAGCCCACCCTCCATTCCCATGTCTCCAGGGCAAGGACTCCCCTGGGGATTCAGCTCAGCCTGGTAGAACTCTCATCCAGTAACTGATGGAAGCAGATGCAGAGATCCATGGCCACGCCCCAGGTGGAGCTCTTGGAGTCCAATCGCGAGAAAGAGAGAGATTGTATGAGCGAGAATTGTTGAGATCATGATAGGAAAAGGCACAGGGACAAATAGCCAAATGAATGGAAACACATGAACTATGAACCAATAGCTGAGGAGCCCCCAACTGGATCAGGCCCTCTGGATAAGTGAGACATTTCATTAACTTGAACGGTTTGGGAGCTCCCCAGGCAGTGGGACTGGGACCTGTCCTTAGTGCATAAGCTGGCTGTTTGGAACCTGGGGCCTATGCGGGAAACTTTGCTCAGCCTGGGCAAAGGGAGGAGGAGACTGGACCTGCCTCGATTGAAGCAACAAACTCTTATGTGGCCGTTAAAAAGAAATAAACCTTCATTGTGTCAAAATCATTTAAAATCTGTGTATAAAGATTGTACATTGTCCATATACATTTTTCTTTTCTTTTTGGAAGAAAGAGATATGGTTATTTCAGAACATGCAGATAATACAGTCTAAGATCTTAAACATTATTTTTCATAATATTTTGGTTGCAATGTGTATTGGTTTTACTTTCTTCATAAGATTATTATTTAATTGTTCTTAGTAAATTTGCATATAATATAATCTTGAATTTTTCCATAACTTTCCATTAAAATCTACAATTATAATATACAATATGTTATGCTTCTAGAAACAATAATTTCTTTCAAAAACAGAATTACGGAATACACACATGCACATATATGTTTGCATATATAGCTGCTACATGTGCACATACTTGCTCCCACACTTGTGTGTACACAGAGTAAATTTACTTCTATCCCACTCATATTGTTACTTAATCTGCTTTATTTAGCATAAAAGATGTAGAAATAATTCTACTGTAATATTCAAAGCAGCTTTTTGAAGGTGACCACATACAGGACTGTATTAAATATCATACCTGAATATTGATTTCTTTAAAATAAAGAAACCAGAGTATAACCACAACAACCAATATTTCTTATACTATGATGTCCTAAAGCTCCTTGGAACTGTGTAAACCATAATCTTTACCAAATCTGACCCTTTCACCTTAGAACTGAATCATGAGCCAAAATAAATTTCTTCATTATAATATAAAATCTGCTTCTGTGTTAGTAGCAATAAAAACAGATTAAGGAATATTACCTACAAAATAAACATATTTCTCTCAGAAATATTTAAATTTATGTGTAAATATAAATGAATATTATAAATAATGTAAAGATTAAATAAAGTTTCTCAGGGGAGAGAGGGATAGCTCAGTCAGTAAGGTATTCATTTCCTTTGCATACAAACAGTCCAAATTTTGACCTTCAGAATACACATTTTTAAAAATGGCCAAAATATTACAAGAATATCCACTAATTTAAATAGAATTCCAGAACATTTCAATTTTAGTTCACACATCATGTTCTTCCATTTTAAAAAACAACTGAGTGTTTTGATATGCATCTAATTTTAATTTTATTAATAATGCTAGAACAACACAAGCCAAGTACTTTTATGAATCTGAGACATTTTAAAAATAGGAGTCATTACACAGTTCTAAGTTACTTGTCAAAACCAGAAATTTGCAGCTGTCATTTACAGAATATCCGTTATATTGCAAGTTGTCTGCTGTATTGACAGGAAGTCATTACATACTTACCACTGCATAGGTGATGAGAAAGGGAATCTTTAGGTCAATGAAAGGAAGAAATTAGTGTTTTCCTTTACTTTGTAAATGAGATGAGAAGCTTGATGTCATCAAGGCAGACTAATGCCACTTCAATATCCCAGGAAACCTGACTAATGTAGAAATAGTGCAAAAACTCATAAAATAATACACATTTATGTTATATTTAAACACACACACACAAAGTTGTAGGAGGTAATCATGCATTTTATGGTGAACACATTATTGTATCATTTTAAGAAAATTATTTATTTCTATAGAATAAATATTGAGAAATATGATGATTGGACCATATGGAGACTTTATTTTTAACTTTTTGGAAGAACTTCCATATGTTTTGACTTTAATGGATATAAAGTATTTTATTTTTATCAAAATAATTCATGCAAAACAATAATTTTGGCTAATTAAATTGTAGATTGTGAATATTCTTAAAAGTAAATTTGTAGCAAGAATTGTTAGAAGGTGTTATTAATAAAAACAAACCCAGAGCCAGGTATTGGGATGAACACTGAAAGATCAGAGAAACAGAGGCAGGCCACAGCTAACCTCACCTCTCCAACTTCTCAGCTGATCCTGTTTCCTCAGACTGGAAGCCTCTGTGTCCTCATCTGAATGGATCTCAGCTGAACTGCTGCTAAAACCTAAAAGCTTAACAAGCTCTAGTTCCTAGTCCTCATGCCTTATATACCTTTCTGCTTCCTGCCATCACTTCCTGGGATTAAAGGCATGTGTCACCATGCCTGGCTGTTTCCAGTGTGGCTTTGAACTCACAGAGATCCACATGGATCTCTGCCTCTGGAATTCTAGGATATAAAGGCATGTGTGCCACCATTTTCTAGCCTCTATGTCTATCTAGTGGTTGTTCTGTTCTCTGACCCTAGATAAGTTTATTAGTGTTCACAGTATATTGGGGAACACATTATCACCACATAAATTTAAAACATAATTTTAAAAATTCCGATGATTCTTGAAAGTATTAATGTAATGAATATCAAAGAGTAATATGCCAGGACTTTGAAAACACTGAAAAACTATTTTTCATTGCTCTCTATTTTATAATTCAAAACTGTACAATTGTTGATGAATAACAATTATTTTTTCTCTTTATTTTAAAATTTTCCACAGTTCCCATTCACACCCCTCCTCCCGCAACCCTCTCCAATCCACTACTCAGAGAAGGTAAGGCCTTCTATGGGGAGTCAACGAAGTCTGGTATATCAAGTTGAGGCAGGACCAAGCTTCTCCCCACTTCATCAAGGCTGAGCGAGGTATCCTACCATAGGGAGCAGGCTCTGAAAAGCCAGTTCATGCACTAAGGATAAATCCTGATCTAATAACCAGGCTACAATCCACAACCTCAGAGAAGCTAGATAGCATAGAGGATCCTAAGAAGGACATGCAGGGATAACAATTATTTAAAAAAAAATAAAATATAAAATACAATTAGTTTCCATTAAACAAGGTTTATAACAAACCCAAACTCAGAGTACTTTTTTCTCTTGCTATATAAGAACAGGCCAGGTCACTGTAATTAACAGGACTTTGTATGTATTTTGTAATAGGCAACACTGTTTATGACAGATTCTTTGAAATGTAAGAATTTCTGGTGTTCGGGAGAAACCATTACAATTTTGTGACTATGAATTAACTGAGATCTTACCCAGTATGACAATTTCCCATGAGATTATTGGATTAAAGTGAACTTGATCTATTACATTTCCATCATGTCTTGTCATGGTTGGGTTCAGTTTGCTTTCTGAGATAAACATCATGACCAGTAGCAACTTTAAAACTAAGTATTTATTTGAGTTTACAGATTAAGTCCATCTCTGTGGGGCACTAAAGGCGTAACCTAAAGGCAGGTCTGAAGTAAATTGTAAAGAAATGAAGGTTACAGGCATGTTTTCACCTCTTATTCAGTTACCTTTCTCATAAAGACCAGGCCCACCTTCTCAAGAATGGTGCCTTGCCACTTTGAGCCCGCTGATGTCAATTGGCAGTCAAGAAAATGTCTTACAGACATGCCCACAAGCCACTTTGACACGGAAAATTCCACAGTTCTGGTACACTCTCCTAACTAAACCTAATGCTGACAGTTTGTAATAACATACACAGTATTGCAAACACCTATAAAAATTATGTTTTCATATTTCATATCTTACATGTCTTGTCCTAGTAGAACATTAAAATTTAAGATGTAGTGTGATGCTGTAGGTGCAAGATGTTACACACAAATTTTTTTATATATTGAGTGAAATGGGATTTCATTGCTTTATTGTCAACCTCCATGTAAGATTATATAAGCTCTGTAATATATGTGTCTGGATATGTAGGCATAATGTGTACTCTCAGATTGTAAAATTGTCTGGAGTAACTGGTTCATAATAAACTATATGCTCCTGTTAATAAATGCTACAAGAACTTAGTCTGCTTTCTAACAATACTAAGTTAATATCATTTCCAAATAAATTAGCAGTAGAAAAGGCTTTTTTCTGTTTTTCTTCCTTTTTTTTGTTTTGTTTTGTTTTGTTTTGTTTTTTTCGAGACAGGGTTTCTCTGTGTAGCTTTGTGCCTTTCCTGGAACTCGCTTTGGAGACCAGGCTGGCCTCGAACTCACAGAGATCTGCCTGCCTCTGCCTCCCGAGTGCTGGGATTAAAGGCGTGCGCCACCACCACCTGGCATTTTTCTTCCTTTTTTATTGAGATTAGAATATAATCATGTGGCAATACATAGATTAACAATGATGGGCTAATTTAAGATATAAGAGTTATCTAGCAAAAGGCTTGAGCCATGGCCATGCAGTTATAATTAATATAAGCCTCTGTGTGTTTACTTGGGGGATGCGATTGGGAGAGATTTGTTCTGACCGCCAGCAGGCTGGGACACAGGAAATCTTCTGGCTACGTAATCACATTTTTCCCTTCTCTTTCCCCCCTCCAAATCCTCCATCATGTGTCGCCATGCTCTCCTTCAAATTCGTGGCCTCTTTCATCATTAATTGTTACTGCATGCGTATATGTTTGTATGTATATATGTGTGTGTGTGTGTGTGTGTGTGTGTGTGTGTGTGTGTGTGTGTGTTCTTCAATATAAACTGCTCACTCAGTATAAAATTGCATGTATGTTTTCAAGGATGGTCATTTGACACTAGACAACCAATTAGTGTGCTCCTCCCTGGGGAAGACCATCTCTCCCTCCTGCTCCCAGCTTTCCTTGTTTGCCTAGAGTTGTCTGTTTACCACTGGTTTAAAGAAAAAAATAATTTGCCTGACAAAAGAGAAATGGAATGGTAAAGATAATCAAGAACTGTTAAAGTTCAATTTATACTTTTATATTTCTGAATAGTCAGCGAACATAATAATAGAGTTCAGAAAATTTAAGCCAAAAAGAAGAAAATGCTTAAAGAAATTTTAAGAAATGAATAAAATGCAGAAAGAAAATTTCATTTCCAATTCTAAAGGTGTACAGAAAAGCAAGTCATGAAGAAAAGTTCTTTACATTCTGTTTTTAATCTTTCTACAAGCATGAGATATGAAAACACATGCAGCCTACATGGTTATTGTAGGAAAACTTTATTTGTTTTGTTTTGTTTTTTTGAAATAAGAAAAGCAAAACTAATAAAGGCATTAATTTATCAATGCTTTTTGTTCATAAATAGTTTGAATTCTTGTACTACATCAACTCACTTTGAAAATTTTCAACATAGAAGGCAGGGTTTTTAAGATAAAACAATTTCTATGCAGAAGACACAGAATACATACTGTGTTTCTAAAGGAGAACCAATACAGCCACCACGTCTTTAGTGCCATAATACTGTGTAAAAAAAGTCAGTAAACTATGAACAAGGAAAAAGGTTTCACAAAATTGTGACACATCGTTGCCTTGATAATGGAATTTACAGCCTTTGTAGGTAGATACAAAATTTTATTGTCTATTTGGCACCTTGCTTGTTGTATTTTACTTTAGCAAATGTAATGCAATACAGAATCATAGTGCATCAGAGACAAATTATACTGCGTATCAGAACTCCAAAGGATGTTTGCTTTGAACTTTTGGTGGAAGTAATGCAAACACTTAAACCAGAATTATCAATTAATTTATACGCACATGTTTATGTATATTCTATACACATAATATGGAAACTACCTCAATGATCAGCATGCCTCCGACTGTAGAAATAGTTTTACAGTAGAAAGACCCAGTACAGTGAAAAGAGGCGTGGATGGGAGGTGGAAATACACAAGTGGATTAACAGCAGAGGTCAGGGAAATAATTACTTTCATTTTGCTACATGATATTTTGAGAACCTGAAATTTTTATCTTATAAAATTAAGCCAATGATTTAAATAGTTATAAGGTATGATTAAGTCGTAATCTCAAAAGTGTTATGAACCAGCTATTTTTCATGAGCCTATTTCAATCATTTCAGTTCATTAAATATAAGTCTTAACATATTCAATATCCAATTATAATCAAAGATCCTGACCTTACAAATCTCTGCAGAGTAGGATATTATTATTTTCTCCTTTGCTCATCTGAGAACAGCCTTTTCTTGTCGTGGTCTTGGTTTTCTTTTGTGTTCATTTTCCCACTTATGCTACCACGAAATTTATTGCACCTGCCTCAGCTACATATGCTCTGTGCAATCTGTGTGTCTTATTGCCAACTACGCTGAATGGTATATAAGGCATTAATATAAATATTGAATAAGACTTCATTTAGGACATATGCTTAGATGCTTTCTTCTTAAGATACTAAATAAAGGCGTGCCACATGCCTTTAATCTCAGCACTCAGGAGGCAGAGGTAGGTGGATCTCTGTGAGTTCGAGGCCAGCTTGAACTACACAGTGAGTTCTAGGACAGCCAGGGCTACACAGAGAAACCCTGTCTTGAAAACCCCAAAAAAAGATATTAAATATTAATCTATGAACTGATTACAGTCTACAAACTAACAAAAGATACAAATACATTATAAATTTATAGTTCTTTGTTTTTGTCAAGAACACACATACACAAACCCACAGAAACACAGACAGGATCTCTCTATATATACACATAGCCATCATCAACACCAAACAAATAAAGTCACTATTTATAACCAAGCATTATTATGGCCACCTCTCTCTCTCTCTTTCTCTCCCCCTCCCGTGTGTGTGTGTGTGTGTGTGTGTGTGTGTGTGTGTGTGTGTGTGTTTGTGCATGCACATGCATGTTTGTGTGGTGTGTGCATAGATGTAAAATCTGTCACCCTGACACTAGCTGTTAGACAGATAATTCACTCCTACATCAAGGCTAGAAGAGCAATCACTGAAAATGTTAGTTGGAAAAGAATTGTGTATTGTTCTCTCAAATATTACTGACTATATCTGTATTTTCAGATGCCAAAATCAAGATACATTAGTTGCTAAAGATGACTCCATTGAGTGCCAAATTCTGTTAGTCTCCACGGGACATTTAACTTTAATGTCAGCATTGTCAGGACTTATGCAGATGTGAGGAAACCAGTAAGATTTGTGTCAGAGGATCACGGTCTTTTCTCCCATTTAAGTGCCTAATAAATGCAGTTGTCTATTATAAACTCCAAGATTATTCTCTCTCTCTCTCTCTCTCTCTCTCCAAAAAGAGATCTAGAAGTAAATTCAAGATTAAATAATTTTAAGAATGGACTGACTGCTAGGCTGCTATTTACAATAAATTAATCTCTCTTGTTTTTAAATTAAGGCAGTAACTATATATATTTACATATACAAATATATGATGGAGATATTTTGAAGTTATTTTAGTTTAAATAATTTAAAAAGGGACTGTTATTTACAATAAGTTAATATCTATTGTGATTATATTAAGGCAGCTACTATTCTACTGCTTTGTAAGAAGCAATGGGAAGATATTATAACCCATAAAAGCTGATGTTGGAATTATTCAGATGTCTACCTTTAGTCCTTTATTCTCAAACTCACATGGAAAACATGCACTGAATGAACAAGAACATTCTGCAGAATATAGTGTAGTTAAATTGGAAACTATTATGTACTTATTTAATGATATCTAATTGTGATTAAGAACTAATGGAGACTTTTCACACTTGTCTGTGAATCAAGGCTCAGAGAAATTTGCTGAGGAGGAGGAAGGAAGATTGTAAGTGACAATGAGAAAGGAAGACACTAAGGAGTCAAGGCCTTCTAAACACAACAGGTCTGATGCACCTGTTGCATGGTGCATATGGACTTACAGCAGCACACACAAGGCCTGCACTGGTCTGAGGGAGATGCAATCCCAACACCGAGAGAAGTGCCCTCACATGCCCTCACCCCTGATGGAGAAGGCATCTTCAACTGATAACTACTCCCAAAGGAAGAGCAAGATTGCTCCAACAAAGTCTCAGTGGGTTCACAAACCACTCTTATGGTCAGGCTCCATGCCCCTTAGTAGAAAGCCAACACAAAATGAATGCATTGGTATTTGTGGAGGTTTCTTCATCTCATAATGCTTTGTCTGGGCTTTTCCTTATCTATTATGCTTTCCAGTTTTGTGGTTTTATACAATTCCAGTGTGTGAAAGCGTGTGAGCCTCTCCATCTATATGTGTTTCCTATGATTTTCCTTTGGTGCTTTTCTGTTTGTTTGTGTTTTGTCCTGTTCAGATTTGTTTATTTTTATTTTACCTTATTTTGTTTTTATTATTTTTTTATTCTTTTCTTTTTTTATACCCATTTTCTTTGTGTTATGTAATTTATTTTTTTAATTTAATTTTTTTTTATTTTACATCCTGGCCACAATTCCCCCTTCCTGCTTTCCTCCCAGTCACTCCTCTCAACGCCACTCCATCTGTTCCCCCCCTCAAACCATTCCTCCTCCAGTTTTGTTCAGAACAGGGCAGGTCTCCTGTGAATATCAACAAAACATGGCATATCAAGTTGCAGTAAGACTAAGCACCTCCCTAGGTATTGAGGCTGGACAAGGAGACCCAGTGCAGAGTAGTAGGGTACTAAAAGCCAGTGAAAGAGTTGGAAACAGCCCCTGTTCCCACTGTTAGGAATCCCACAAGAGGGTCAAGCTACACATCTAAAACATATATACGGAGTACCTAGGTCAGTCCCATGCAGGCTCACTGGTTGTCGGTTCAGGTGAGACCCTATGAGTCTATGTTGATTGATTCTCTGAGTTTTCTTGTGGTGTCCTTGACCCCTCTGGCTCCTACAATTCTTTCTCTGCCTCTTCTGCAGGATTCCCTGAGCTCCACCTAATATTTGGCTGGGGATCTGCATCTGTTTCCATCAGTTGCTGGATGAAGCCTTGGTGATGCCAGTTAGGCTAGGCATCAATCTATGGGTATAGCAGAATATTGTTAGGCATCATTACATTGACATTCCCCCCCCCTTCAGTTATGTTTGGTTCTATCCTAGGTCTCTGAATCATTCAATGTGTAGGTCCTGGTGCTACAGGAAGTGTCATAGGTGGACTTACTCTCCTGGAATGAGTTTTAGGCTAGACCCTCAATCTCTAGGCCACACAAACCCCAGCACATCTCATAGGTAGTAAAAAATCTTCCATGCTCATGGATCAGTAGGATTAACACAATAAAAATGGCCATCTTACCAAAAGCAATCTCCAGATTCAATTCAATCCCCATTAAAATGAAAATACAATTCTTTCCAGACCTTGAAAGAACAATACTCAATATCATATGGAAAAGAAAAATACCCAGGAGAGCTAAAAAATATTCTGTACAATAAAAGAACTTCCAGATGTATCACTATCCCTAATTTCAAGCTTTATCAAGAGCTATAGTAATAAAAACTGCATGTTATTGGCATAAAAACAGACAGACAGACAGACACAGACAGAGGACAGAGAGGAATAGAGAGGAGTGGGGTGAGGGAGAAAGATTGAGATTCAGTATCCAACAACCAATTTAAAGGACCCAATGACTATACCTTCTCCAACAGCCCTATCTAGTAAATACTGTAATCAGCAAATAGCACCTTAAGAAAGAGGCCAAGAATTTAGCACATGAATGTTTTAGGACAGTAGAGATTCAAACCACAGCGATGGAAGATCTATCTGAGCAGCGCTTTCATTGATTTCTAAGCAGATTCAAAGTAACACAGAGATGCACGAGGACAGATATGTTGATATGGGCTCTGAGAGCAAATGCACTCAATTCAAACATTCACTTGATGTACTGAAAATGACTACTACTTTCTAGACTGGGATCAGAACCAAATGCTATCTTAGGCCAAATGCAGTAAAATATGTATTATTTTTAAATTTTATTGAAATAAATTATATTCTCGTACAATATATTCTGGTTAAGATTCTCCACTCCTCATATCATCCCAGTTCCTCTCTACTTCCCCTCCAACCTGGATCCCCCTACAAGCTGGCTCACCCTCCTTTCTGTCTCTCATTAGAAAACAAACAGGCTCTAAGGAATAAAAATAAAATAAAATAAGACAAAACAAAATCTAACAAGTTGGAATAGGATAAAATTAACAAACAGAAGGAAAGTAGCCAAAGAAAAAACACAAGAAATGTGACTCATTCGCACACTTGGGAATCCCCTGAAAACACAAAACTTTTTTTGGTTTTTTGAGACAGGGTTTCTCTGTGTAGCTTTGCGCCCTTCCTGGAGCTCACTTGGTAGCACAGGCTGGCCTCGAACTCACAGAGATCTGCCTGGCTCTGCCTCCCGAGTGCTGGGATTAAAGGCATGTGCCACCAACGCCTGGCCTAAAGCTGTATCTCAACCTTCCTTCAGCTACTGGGACTTGATGCCTTGGAATACATGAGTATTTGCAGCAGACCAAACTTGATATCTTTTACACAGCATTCACAATTGCTATCACTGGGGTCCTTGTCTGTTACAAAAAGAAATACTTAAAGAAGGAAAAATGTATTTGAATGGTTTCATGGTAGAAATAGACATTTTTCTTAAGTATTTAGTTTATACCATTACATCATTTCATCCATACATCATATTCAGCATTAGATTTTCATATGTTTATTATTCTAGCCTTGATTATAAATTTTCCTCACTTTATTAACTTAATGTACTTTAAACATAATAGATGATTTTGGCCCTCACAAAGCAGACTGTTTTTTGTGTGCTTTTCTTCTTTTTTTTATAATTTTTGCCTTAATGTTTTTTTTAAAAAATTGTCATTTTTCTTTAGAATTTCATACATAAATACTTCAGTTTTATCATTTTATTCCTTTCTCCTTCCAACTACTCCCAGGTTTCTCCCACTGCCTTTTGACTCTTAACTTCTTCTGCCGTTATTATTGTTAAGATCCATAAATATAACATACTAAGTCCATGTAATGTTGCTAGTATGCACATGAGTCTAAGGACAGCCGTATGGGATTAGATAACCTATCTCATGGCTCATTATACAGAAAACTGATTTTCACTGTTTAAGAACTCATAATTGCCTTAGCCTACATCTAAGTGTGAGATAATGTGAAAGTTACCCTTTCCATGTTGGCACATCCATTCATGCATTTATTATGCAGATCTTGTTTGCAAAGTCTTATTGCTGAGATTTCACATGAATAGCATCCCTGTAATTGCTAGAAGACATCCTCTCACCGCTGGTATCCCGATTCTCCGGCTCTTACAATTTTTTTTAACCTCTCTTCTATGATTTCCCCAGAGCCTTACATACAGGTGTTGATTGTGCTGTACCAGTTGGGACTGGTTTCTACAAGTTTGTTTATTCTCAGCATTTTGACTAGATAGGAGTCTCTATAGCTTTTTCTGTGGTGAGGAAAACTTCTTCATTGATTATGAAAGCTACACTTACCTATTGTAATAAAAGCAAGTATTAGAATGCAGCTAAAATTTATACTGATTAAGAAATGTGGTAGTACTAAACTCTTCTCAGGCTTCCATGTCCTCATCAGCCAAGAGTATTTAGATAGGTTTGTAGTACTAGGCCTGAATCTGTCCTACTGAGTGAGCCATTGGACTATAAGACAGCATTGGTTACACCCAAGTTAAAAGTTGTCAGCATTGTATCATTGGGGATACTTTCAGGGCCAGTCTTTGTCTTGGCTCACAGGATCTATTGTTGGCTAGGAATATTGAGTGCTTTTCTCTCCTGGCTGCTTTCATAGCACCTTCTGATACCATGAGAGTGCTGTGTTTTATTCTTTATGCATTAATTTGAGTATCTTAATTTTATACTCCTTTTAATTTTCTTCCAATGTCATACCCTTCCAATTAATTGGCTATTAATGAGAACAACCAACATTTCCACTTACACACCTGCAGAGGTGATTATACATCTTAAAATTAAAGAGATATTTACTTCTACTCACACATGAATATATTATATTATTCAGTTCATTATCCTAGACATATTTGTTCTTATTTTATTTCTAAAGTTTTATTTTTATTTTATACGTATGAATATTTTATCTGCATGTATGTAAATGCACCACCACATGTGTACAGTGCCTATGAAAGCTGAGAGGGAGCATGAGTGTCTGGAAGTGGAGTTACAATGCAGTAGCCTGAGTTCTTAACCACTGAGCAATATCTCCAGCCTCACATCAGAGATTTTAAAGCAGTAAGATATGTGCTACATCATTTGCCTTAGAACGAATCATTAATTCTTTATAAGTTCTTTTTTTTTTACTAACAATTACAATTATAGGCTCCAAATAACACTTAAACTACAAAATAGTAAGATATATATTTAAACTAAATTTCAAAATTAGTTCCATTTGACTTACACAACTTACAAATTCACATGTGACATGAATTATGCTGCTTTGAGAATGTGAAGTCGCCGTGATTAACTCTAAGAAAATGAAAAGGAGGAATTATGCGGGGAAAGAAAGTTTTCTGGAGCTTGTCAATTAAATGTTTTCAATTGGTTCATACTTACATAGATTAATTTCTTATTAAACTTCGAACCATGCCACATCAAGGTGATTCGTTGATATTTAGCTTGATGTTTTAAGCTTTGATTACAGTTATTACTTCAAATACTGATCTAGACATTGACAGGTAATCTCTAAAAACCACAAATTCTTTTATTTTTTGTATTTTTTCCTACACATGTAGAAGCAATTATTTTTAACATGCAGAATATAGTAGCAAGACAACGTAAGTCAAAGAAGGGAACATTAGTGTTGCAAATTTTGTCAAACTGATTGCATTTCCCAAGATTTCAAGAGCTATGCCTGCCTGTAGTCTCCTGACTCTGAGGCTTAGTATCAGTCCTTGATTGTGTTTGGATGTTTCTGCAGCTCAACAATTGAGTTCAGTTTTAAGCAGTCACAACAAACATTTGTCATTGTGTTCACATCCACTTTCCTGTGGCACCCTGCCCACTTAATCTTGCAAGTGGAGAAATTTGCCGGCAAAGCCAGAGGGACCAAGCAAGCCGCTGTGACCTAGCAAAAGTCATGTCACGAGTAATTACCATAATTTATAAAGATCACTCCAGGCTCACCGGTGCTGTTGTAGCACACCAGTTGGACTGTGCTAGAATGTTTTAAGTAAACATTTGCACGCAACCTGAAGCTGTTGAGAGTTTCTACTGCAGCTCGGGCTCCCGTCTTATGAAATATTCAGAACGTGAAACGTCCCCAGTGGTGCAGAGTGGTGGGTTTTCTCTCTGATTTGATTAGCAATGATGATTCTTTCATGAGCCGAGAGTGTCCGTCTAGATTAGCATCAAAAAGATGCGTGGGTTTTGTCACGGAAGACGGGCACTATGGGGACTGTTGCTTCTGAACATGAGAAAAGCGTGACTTTAACGATCTATGTGCACTGGAAAGGATTATTTTACATTTCTTTGAAAGGAATTTGAATGAAATATATACTATGCAAGGAGTATATTGCAGATCATTAAGTGAATGGTAAACTAGAAAATTAAGAAAAGAAAAACTAGAAATGAGAGAAAACTTAGCTTCATTCAATTTCATTTCACGAATCGACGTATGTAGACATGACACACAATTCCAAAGGATGCAATTTCAATTCATCAATGTTTGAGTGTGGTAATTACTTGTTGTGTGTGATTTGAAGATTAGTGCTCTATAAGAGCACTAGAATATGATAAATTAACTTCATAATTTGAAAACTTGAATATTATTTAAAAAGAAATGAATTATATAATATTTATCTATAAAATATCCATTGTATGTGAGTAACTTGTCTTCAATGGTTAAGAAAGTAACTGCACATGTAGCATTATTTAGAAAGAAGCTTTATTGTTCTAATGGTCTGTATTTCTTCATCTCTGCCCATTAAATTCCAAATAAACAAAATTGTACATTTCAAATATTAGAAGATATTCCCTGAATATAAACATGATAAGCTCTTTTATTTTTAGTGTTTCAATAATATTGAATTATTTATTTAATACTTGTTTTTCATTAAATTGCTATTTCTCTTACCCAAATAACAGGCTAGCTATCCATGTCCTAAATATGAGACATAATGCAAATTTATGAAAACATTTACAGTATTTTTATATTTGCAATGGATATAATCATTGGCATTATATGCTAATTATAGAGGATTTAAAAACCCTTATTCTGGCCCATCTGTTTTTAAAACAACTTCTTTAATCCTATCTCTTTCTCTTAGGAGGTTGGAATTACAAATCAAATTGAGGTTTTATATTGTTATTTAATTAAAATGCATCATTCTTTCAAAACATGTTTTAAAGTTTATTAACTGCCTCTTGATTATTAGCTACAATAGCCATTCTCAAAAATACATTCTAATATTAACATAGCATGAATTTTATTAACACATCTCCATAAAAATAAAAAAAAATTCTTTATCTTTTATTACTGATTTGTCTAGGCACAAATTCAGAGAACTACTGTACAGGAAGACTTCTAAAATCTGTTTTAACAACAATTTAATGGATACTAATTAAGGTAGTAATTAATTTCTTTTTGTTTATTTGTGGAGTGCTAACCACAGTTTGCAAAACACAACTCAGTCATAAATAATAAATCAAAAGACAAGTAAAATTGGTTTTCTTTCATTATTTTTAAGTTAAATTTATTTATAAATAATACATAAAAGTATAAAATTTTACATATTAATAGGTTGCCATATGATGTTTAGATGCAGATACAATGTTTAAAATAAGAAAATTTATTTATCTCCTCAAACACTTGCGATGTCTTCATGGAACAGATATTAAGAATTCTCCCTAGAATCATTAACTGTGCCTTTTTCTGACACAGAGATTATATATCATCCCTCTATGGGTTGATGTACATTGTCATGTTCTACTGAATTGTAACTTGGTGCACATAGAGCCATCTTTCTTAACTCTAACTCTCCTCTCTATTCTCCATAACCACTCATCTCTCAATTTCCATGAAATTGAGATTTCTGAGATTTCACATGTGAATGAGCTCATGTAGTATATGTCTTTCAATTCCTAGATTCTTTATATCACAAAGAATATGAATTAACCTTTAGTATTATAAATAACAGATTTTTTTCTCTTTTCAAAGCTAATCAGTATTTGGTTGTTTTTGTATCACACAATCTTTAATCCTTCCTCAATTGCTTAATTGGTGAAGACATAGTTTATTTCCTTTTCTTGGCTAATTAAATAGAGTGCTGACACAGAGATAGCAAGTACCAATGTCACTTAGGCAGACTTATTTTATCATCTTTGAGATCAGCCTACCAGGAAATATGGGACTGTTTGTACAATAGAGGCATTACTATTATGGGAGTAAACAGCAATTCTACTGTAGTATAATTGATAATAGCATAATATGTTTTTTAAAATTATTGATACTTTTTGTACAATACCTGCAGTAATTACAAATTCTAACCAATATTATGGGATGGATTACTTTTCTCAACATACTCAATAGTCACATTTATCTTTTGATTTGTGAGTATTCTTACTGAAGAATAATATTGAACACTGTTGTCTCTTAATTTACCCCCCCAAAAAAAGAATATGACAATCAACACGTAAATTACTATTTAGAAACAAAAAAATTTTTAATGTAATTTTCGTTAATAACAGTTTAGAGGAAGCTCGCATACATGACTAGTAAAAGGCTGCATTCAGAAGCTGTGGATAATTAAATAGAAAGCCCACTACCAGGGGTGGTTGATGTACCTACTTATGAGTTGCAAGGTGGATGTTCCTCTGACCTATCATTGAAACTTTGTAAGGGTAAGATCTGTTAATGGATTTGTTTTCTTTTAGTTTTACGTGTTTTTCTTGGAGTTACTAATAAATTTGATAAACTAGAAAATGTTTTATTTAGCATGTTAAACCTTTCAAATGAACTATCTGCACTATGATAAAGAAAGAAATTAAAACAATTCAAACCTGTACAGGTATCTTGATCAAATAAAAAATTGGTTCATGCCTCTCTGTCATTGATTTGTAAAGTCCTTTGACTCTGAGGAAGTTGAGGTCCATGGTAGTATCCAGTCCTCAGTAACCTAGAACATAGTCTCAAGTTTGCCGTACAAAAAAATCATTTGTGTCTATGTTCATTATGCTGCCTTGATTTCCTCTCAAACGAACATACACAATCATTAACAATAGTTTTAGCATAGATTCATAAAGCCATTCATGATCACAATCATAAGCTTCTTATTCTCTCAAATCTCTTTTGCAAAAGTGATCTAAATAATAGTTTCAAAGACATGATTTTTTGACTAGTTGATTTGTTTTCTGAGAAAGAGGTGGTTTTGCCATTATGAGGCTAAACAACAACAAAAAAAAATAGTGAGAACACTTAGAACAACAAATAGGCATCTATACAAGTGACTAATTTATTATATACATATGATAAGAAATTGGTTTATTTTAGTAATTTTCTTTGAATCATGTAATTATTATATCTGAATATATTAAGTCTTATTTTGAGAATAGGACATTATACTGCGAAGAAATAGAGAGACTCTGGGGGTTTGGGATGGCACACGAGTGTACAAAATATAATGCAACACCCCTGTGTGTGTATTTAGCTTGCTACCAAAGAATCATTTTAGCCTTGGGAGAGTAGTTCCAATATATCCTAATGCAAATTACCCAGTAATTTCAAATTATTTTTATTATCTTAACTAGCTCCATGACTGCTATTGAGTCTCATCCTTAGAAATTAAAATGTCTTTGCTTTCTTTTCACATTGCCTCATATCCCACATTGACTCAAAGCATTCCTATTAGGTTTCACTGTCAGGTCATCTATTCTCTGGATCTCTATCCTGACTCTAGTGTGTGTGTCATGTAGCTCTCTGAACCTCTGGTTCTTTGTCAATGTGCATGCTGCAACACGGTCTGCTAAATCCAGCATCATCTGCGGAAACTCTGGGTCAAAGTCAGAGGCAGTAGAATGCAGCAGCTATTACAGACATCAACAGACCAGAAAATTCCGCAGCAATACCAATGGATTTCACTACAAAAAATGATTTCCACCTTGTTCCAACATTTTGTTACAGAAAGCATTTTGATGAAATCTAAACTAAGAAGTCTTTTAGGGAAAAACTAAAATTCTAATTATCATTATAAATATGTTTTCCAACCACCTGTAGTTTCTGCAGTAATAGTTGAAACATTTTGAAACATTATTTGCAAATTTTACTATAGTTATTTAGTGTGTAATTTGTTTTCATGTTTGCACACACATATATACATACACACACACACACACACACACACACACACACACACACACACACATGCAAACAGCATGGCTCTCATGTAGACATCAGAGTATGAGTTTACCATATCAGTTACCTCCAACATGTAGGTCCCATGGATAGGACTCAGATTATCAGTCTTGGTAGCAGGTGCTTTTGCCGACCAAGCCATCTCCTTGATTCTACATTCAGATTGTATGATGAAAAGTAAATGATTTCCATGGGATTGCACACTAAATATGAGTGTTATTTCCTTGAAACACATTCAGAAGAGAAATGGAAGTTGTCTTGGATAAAGATTAAAAGAGCCATAGATATAAGAATTTGGTCAGCTAACAGTATTAGTAGCACTAAGCAATCTACAATTATTTAAAGATATATAGTATCTTCCTTGGTGAAAACAGAATAATATTGAAATGAGAAATAGATAAGAATAACAAGTTAGTATAATAAAACATTGGGAAAAGTTTTGATTGGAGCAAATTAATATATACAATAGACAGAGAAGACAGAGGAAAAGAGTGTAGAGATGAATATAAATATTGAATTGACAATGATTACATAAATTATACCTTTATAGCAATTTTGCAATGCTAATTGTCAGATGGAACAACCACAAAAATAAATATGCACCTACTTCAAAATTTCTGTAAAGATAAAGGACAATGATACAAATATTTTAAAGTTAAAATGAGGCAAAAACTAAGTAAAAACATTTAATTACAGTATACAATATGAACTAAAATAATAATAAAGTATTTTTGTAAATAGTAGAGATTTAAATTTTATAACAAAATCAAACACCCAATGGGGAAAATTTTAAAGCTATTATTGAGAAAAATGTTTTTGAAAAGTACTTTTATTTGTTAATAATTTCATATGAATACTATATCTTATTCTCCCCTTCCCTATTCTACCTTCAATTCCTCCCATATCCCTCCTACTCTCAAATTAATTAAAAATCTCTTATCTTTTAATTATAATTGACATTATGTGTATGTATGCATATGTGTGCATGTGCCTGCGTGTATAAGTACACACACTATCTATTCCAACTGGATCTAAGATGTCAAGGGTAAGCTTGAAATCCTGACCTCATAAAACCACAATGCAGCAAAGGAGATAATCAGTTCAGTGAATAGGGAGCCTACAGAGTGGGAGGGAATCATTGCCAGCTATATATGTTTTAAAGATTTACATCTAGAATTTATAGACTTTTAAAAAATCAAGAAAAAAAGATTCAATTAAAAGTAGGCTATTGACGTGACCAACGGTTTTTCAAAAGAAAGACTAATACCTTAGTAATAGCTCAAAAAAATTTTCAACATTTCTACCAATCAGCAGAATAGAAATTAAACTACTTTTAGATACATCCATTGGGCTGATGCTCCACAACTCTGGATTCCCACTTAGAAGGACTAAAGTTAAGAAAACAACTGACAATCGATGCTGGAAAGGATGTTGAAACAGGGAAACACTCATTCACTAATGGTGACATTGAAATATTTGTAGTCACCCCGAAAACCAGTGCTAAAAGTACATGACCCTGGTATATCACTCTTGGCTTAAGTCCAAGGGTCTCAACATACTACTCCATAGAAACTTACCAAACTGTGTTTTTTGCTGCTTTATCCACAATAGCTAGGAAATAACAAGAACCTAAATATGCTTCAAGGATAAATAGATAATGAAATTTGATACATATACAGAAGGGAGCACTATTAACCTGTGAATAGAAATGAAATTTTCAGGTAAATGGATAAAACTAGAAATTATTAAACTGAGTGAGGTAATCCACACCTAGAAATGCTGCTCCTACATTCAGTTGAGGCAGGTCCAAGCCCCTCCCCACTGCACCAAGGCTGAACTTGGTGCCCACCATAGGCACTGGGCTCATGGATCCTGATCCCATTGCCTGGGGCCCCCCTAAACAATTCAAACTAAACAACTGTTTAGCCTAACCAGAGGGCCTAGTCCAGTCCCATGGGGGTTCCACTGCTATTGGTTCACAGGTCATGCGTGTCCACTAATTTGGCTGGCCATCTCTGTATGTTTTTCCCATCGTGATTTCAATGTCCCTTGCTAATAGAATTCCTTCTCTCTCTCTGTCTCTTTCTCTGTCTCTGTCTCTGTCTCTCTATCTCTGTCTCTGTCTCTCTCTGTCTCTCTCTGTTTCTCGTTCTCACTCACTCACTCCCCCCCCACCCCGTCTCTCTCATCTATTGGACTCCTGGAGCTTGGCCTGGTACCCAGCCATGGGTCTGCGCATCTGCTTCCATCAGTTACTGGATGAAGGCTCTATGATGACAGTTAGGGTATTCACTATTCTAATTACCAGAGTAAGCCAGTTCAGGCACCCTCTCGACCATGGGAGACCTTGCCTTGGAGGAGGTGGGAATGGGGGCTGGGTTGGGGGTAGGCTGCGGGGCGGGAGGAGAGGGGGATCTATGGTTGGTATGTAAAATGAATAGACAATTTCTGAACAATAAAAATTTTAAAAAGAAATGCTGCTGCTGCATGTTCTCTCTTATTTGTCGATTTTAGCTCTGAAACTGTAGAAGTGAGAATACAACCCTGAGTTACAGGAAAGTTTAAAGAAACAATGGGGAAGCAAAAGACGGAGCTCTCAAGAGGTGAATAATAGACTACAGGTGCTAGGAAACAGGTATAGAAAAATGGAGGGCACTTACATGAGGAAATGAAGGAGAGCAATTCAGAAAGAGTGGGAGAGAAAAGGGATAAACAACACCAAAATTTGTATTAAAGAGTGAATTCAAAACATAATGAGATGACATCATCTTAGAGAATCAGGTTTATATAATATGTAATTGAAAAAATATTGTAACAGCAGAACATTTTATATATATATATATATATATATATATATATATATATAATTTGAACACTTTGCAAATTTAAATGTTATAACCTACTTACACATATAATAGAGTTTATCTTTATAACATATAAAAGTAACTTCCACATTTTAGGTTGATAAAACATTTAAATATTCAATACATTTAAACTATTTACACAATATTATCAAGTGGTCAAAATTTACATAAAAATTATCTAGAAATCTAGGTTTAAAAATTAAAAGAAATCCATTTGCTGTCATCTTATTTCTATTACTAAATTAAAAGAAAAGGCTATACCAAATGTGGGAGAAAACTGTCCTTCATTGATTCTGGAATTCAAAATTAATGCAATAATTTGTTATTGTACACCATGAAAGAAACTGACTGAATGCAATATTGAACATGAGATTTTGAACATATATTCTGAAAATATTTTTCATTCAGTTTTCCAAAGTTAGAACTAGTAGGAATATAAGGTCTTAATGAAAAGTAACATCCATTTACATTTGCAACAACATAAGTTTTTGAGTTCTATAATAATATTACACAAACAAGTCACCTAAGAAATAGATACCAATAGATACCAATATCTGTAGCCTTCTATGCAGGACTATAAATAGCCTGTCTATTAATAATTTTCATGGATTTAACTATTAGATTATAGTGTAAATTTTAGATATCAGTTTGATGGGCTCATATTGAAATTAGGTATGTTTATATGTTTAATATACAAAAAACAACTTATTCAGTAATTCATGCTAGAGAATAATATAAAATTTTATATAGAGATATATCAAGGAATATTAAGACATAAATATAAACATAATGAAAGCAACAGTGTATCATTTAACCATGATTACATTCCAAATGAACTGCAAATCGACATCTGGCTGTACATTTAATTAGACACAGTCGATCACATAAATTTCATTTGCTCATTAACTTTACCCTTTAATGCTAAACTACCCCATTTATGATCAGTGGGGGGAAATCCTGGCATAGAAAACTATTGATTAACTTCCATAAAACATCTAGTGTTTTGGGCTAGATTATTACACACTTGTATATTTTAATATAACATATAGCTGGCATATTCTTTCCCACTTTTTCTTTGTTGAATTTATCTATCCTTTCTCTAAACTAGCATTAATATTGAATAAAACTTAATCAAAACTCCTGCATTACATCATTAAAATTCCTTGTAGTTTTTACAACCTCACTCAATGTTGACATAAATATATATTAGTTTATGAAATTTCTTCAACAAATAATTCCCACTTAGTTTGTCCTGTTAATTTTTTATTATAAATAATACAAATGATTCCGGTGTTGTTTGAATTATTCCTTTAAAATATATTTACAGTGCCATTCATTATGCTAGCTAGAGTCACAACTAGAATGAGCCTATCTCCTATAGCTCTTTGTAAATTCACATTAACCTAATATTCATGTTACATAATGCAGTTTTCTGTACATCTTTTTCAGATAGCAGCAGCTGCTTCATGAATAACTTACTCTTACTGGCATTAGCTAGTGACATTTTCCTTTTTCTTTCCATGCTATTACCAGTTAATTAAGACATACCATGTATACCCAAGGACTTCTTTATGCTTGCAATATGTGTCTATAGGGACTTCTCATATATTTTTACTATTTACAATATTGTGGCAAATATTTCACAGAGCAAGTTGATTCATCAGTATAGTATTATTTTGTGAGATAAATTTACCTTTTAAAAACTCATTTGACATAATATTTTCCTCTTAGGATCCACCATATTTAAAGTATAAGTGGATCATTTTCATAGATACAAAGCCCTTACAATCATTAAAAAAAAAACTAAATCTATTTTTCTCTAAGTTAAAAATTAAACAAAATAATAGTTCCGAAGGATTATTTTTGTGAAAGATAATCTTGATTGTAACATTTCAAAACCCAATCACTATTTTGTTATTCATCTTTGTATTTGCCCCTGTACTTACTCTAAAGGACTTTATCTATACCTGTGATATCCCTGTGTAAAAGGCACACTGCTTCTTCATTATACATGAAATCATAACAAATCCTCAATCGAATCTACAAAAGTGAGAACATTCAAATCATAGCCATTTCATCATAGCTCATTCTTACCTTGCTAATTCATTCTGAATATCTGCCTCTTTTATGACAGATACAAAAACTATATTCTTCATGCTTGTCTGATGCGGATTCTAAAATCTCTGAGAAATAAACCATTATTTGAATATTATCATATTTTACTGACTAAATTTATCTATTGATCTTTATTTCCCTTTATCCAAAATAAGCACACTTTACTCAGTTAAAATTCATATCTTTGTCACTGAAACAATTTTGCTTCTTTTTTTTGGTTTTCCGAGACAGGGTTTCTCTGTGTAGTTTTGCGCCTTTCCTGGAACTCGCTTTGGAGACCAGGCTGGCCTCGAACTCGAACTCACAGAGATCCGCCTGCCTCTGCCTCCCAAGTGCTGGAACTAAAGGCGTTCGCCACCACCGCCCGGCTAAATTTTGCTTCTTTTATACCTACTTAGAACAATTTTAGTAAATTTGGGTTGATAGTTTAGTCCATGTTTCTAGTGATAATAGTTTTGTCTTCTAGTTTATTTGCATCTTTAAATTTGTCAACTAATTTAAATATTAGGACACTAATGAAATAAACAGGAAAGAAAATGTCTCTTGTTTTCTCTAATTTATGGTTTGTTAGGTGGACTACTGTCTAGCATAAGTGTAATAAATGATTACACTTATCTTGCCACGCTGTGGTATAAACCAGGTAAATTCCCTCAGCAGATAAATACTGTTTAGAGCTGATGCAAGACAAGGTCACCGTGTGCTGTGTAAGCTGTGGGCATGCATTGTGAATTAAATCTGTAAGAGAACTCTCAAAACAGATGAACCTCAACAAACAACACAGAACCAAGCTTTGAAAGAACTAGGACCTACCTAACTTATACTGTCCCTTAATCTCAGCTAAGAGTAGCCAAGTCAATGTATCAACCTGATAATTTCAAGGATAGGCAACTATTGTAGTCCACATTTTGGGGGTTCCTTATTATTTAAAGGCTGAATGGTAAACTTGATTACCTTTGATGCTAAAAAATAGCAACTATTGTGACACATTCCAACGATATGAAACAAAAAGATGTACTACATTAAAATTAAGTTAAATCAGTGGTCTTTTCGATGTTCTAATACACTTTAATATCATTGGTTTCTTGGATCAAGTCATAATTCCTGTCTGGAAATTCTAAAGTGTGAGAGAAATGCTCATATTTTTATGTGGTGATATTTTATTTGTGCTCTAACAGATAAAACTTATATAGAGATCAGAGGACAGAGCCAGCCACTAGATTAGACATAGAGGCCAGACAGTGGTGGCACACACACTTTTAATCCTATCACTTGGGAAGCAGAGATCCATCTGGATCTCTATGAGTTCAAGGCCACACTAGGAACAGAGCCAGGGGTGGTGGCATACACCTTTAATCTCAGCATTTGAGATCTCATATCTTTGCTTTGGAAGGACACATGACTTTAATTCCAGGAAAGGATGGAAGGAAGCAGAAAGGAATATAAGGTGTGAGGACCAGGAACTAGAGGCTTTTAAGCAGTACAGCTGAGATCCCTTCCGCGTGAGGACTCACAGGCTTTCAGTCTGAGGAAACAAGATCAGCTGAGAAGTTAGCAAGGTGAGGTTGGCTGTGGCTTGTTCTGTCTCTCTGATCTTTCAGTGTTCACCCCAATATCTGGCTCTGGGATTTTTTTATTAATAAAACCTTCTAAGATTTGCATTATATTTTTATTTCCTGCCACTTTAGCCAATAAAATTTCTTTCAGTATTAAATGCTAAAATATAGGTCCTGCATTAACAATTGGAATAAATTTCATAATTTGTTCATTTAACTTATTTGCAGATTATTCTTAAATATAATTTTATTTAAAAGTACATACAGGGTATTTTGATGTTTATTTCTGTCACCCAACTCCCGCCAGATCTTTCCTAACTCCCTACCCCCTCAACTTTATGTGCCAATATCAAATTGATGTGCTCTTCCCTAGGGAAGAATATTAGCATTGTCTCTAGCATAATGAACATGGGAGCCAAACTGGTCTTGTATACTAGTGTTCCTTTTTATTTTAATTTTACTTATTCTTATTTTTGAGATAATATTGTAATTAAAACAAGTTTCACTTCCCTTTCCTCCTTCCAAAGCCATAGTATTGTTTACTTTCATCACTGAATTCTATTTCATTAAGTGAATATATCATAGTCTATTTGTGTGTGGAAGATGCTTTAGATTTCTTCCACGTTTCTCTTAAAGAAAAAGCTTCTATGAGCATATATAGACACCCTCCTTTTAAATTCAACTCTCTACCATTTCCTATGTCCATATTGGACATGATTGGCATGGGTAGAGAAAGGATATTTTTTCTGCTTGGATGCAAGTCTTCAGTCTTTTTGTTATGCACCTAGAGGGACATGATATATAAGGGAAAGGTAAGAATATTTTTAGCATTTAAAAAAACTATCAATCTGATTTCCAAATTTTTCTTACTCGTGCATCAGGGAGCCACTTATTTCTCCCCTAATTACATTATGTATACAATATAATTCTCAATGTATTCATGTACTTTGCATTAGGCATGCTAAGTGCTTTTAAATATGTAATATTGTGTTTTGATAGGCTATTTTATATTTTGAGTATCTTGGTCAAATAATAACTTTCTGATAAATCTATATTTATATTAATTCAAAGTTATATTTGCCCATGAAATATGTGCGTTATTTTAATCGTGACAAGACTAGAGGAAGTGTATAATAGTAATGACATATACAGATTTGTTTTAAAAAATAGCTATATAGAAGTACTTCATCAGAAATGAGTTCCCAATTTTTCATTCTTTAATAAAAAGTATTTATCATCTCATTATTATCATTTTTTTTTACTAATTTTTTCTTTATTGTTTTGTCTCTGAGAGCTCTTCTTGTTCATGGTTGAATGTTCATTGCGGAAATATCGTCACTTTTGTCAGAGCAGTACCTTCCTCATGTACCAGTGTTGTGTACATTTCTGTCAGTTAAGCAACTCTTCTATGTACTCGTCACTTGTTTTCCACCTTCTTCCTGTTGAGAAGGATATCTTTCTGTTTTCTACTGCTCTTGTCTCCTTTACGCACTAGAAGACTCTCACTATATCATCTACTTACACTTTTATTGACTGTACACATTTTTATACTATAGGAAAAAATCCACTATAATCCACTATTTTACAGAAAGCAAAAAAGAATGTGTGAATATTAATCAGAACGATTTTGTAAGGTTTATGTAAAAATAGCAAAGATTTCTGTCTACACAACTCTGTAACAAAGGGAAAAAACTAGTCAAATGAGCAATATTGTGTAGAAACCTATTGAGATCCCTTATATTCTTTATACCATATTGTGTTATTGAATTGAGGGGGTATTTTTCTTCTTTTCCTCAACAATCATTTTGGTAGAAGCATAAAAATTGAATTTGCGTTTTTTATTTTATTTTTATGGATCTTGTAAGATGATGCTTCCCAAACTTGACACTGTATATTATCTCATTTTGTTAAACACTGAACTGACATAAACCAGAAAAATGTTATTTTCTTTCTTTCCAATAAATTTAACCCAGGATTTAACCCAGGATTACCTACTCTACAATGTACTGTTACAAAATTTTCTGCGAGTTAATATGCAACAGAAAATTCTCTCCTCGCAAAAAGTGGGTTTCAATACCGTTGTTGATTCTTTCCTTATTGAAAAATAAAAAGAAAAATACATAAATGTCCAAATGTAAAATCAAAGAATGCCATATTGCTCTTTGTTTCCTTATCTTCTATTTTAAATCATTTTTGGAGGCAATCATTCCTTGAGCAGATATTATACCTAAACTGTAATACAGAGGGAGGAAAACAAAGAAGTCATTTGAGGTACACTCCTGTATTCACTACAGTCTGGAGACAGAGGGAAGAGAATTACCAGTTAAGGCTGACTGGGAACACACATTAATTTCTAGGCTAGCCAGAGCTACATAGCTAGATTTTGGCCTCAAAATATCAGAGTCTAGGTCTATATCTCAGCTTATGTTGGCTCAGAACTCAGGCACAGCACCTCAAAACAAGTAACGACCCATAGATATATAAGCAGCTCAGCTGCCATGAGTAAATTATAACATTCAAAATTTTTATTCAACATGCAAGATACAATTAACACACTTCTTTCTTATCTGAAATTTAAGGTCATCTACTTTCAAAACATTCTAGCAACACCCTCAGCTTCTGACTCTCTCCTCTGTGACTCAGGGCCATTACCCTTGCCAGCAGTACAAGTATATTGTAAAAGTAAAATACAACCAAAACCTGCAGCAATAATGTCTGAGTTCTTAGTAAATTTTGTAACAATTTCCTGGGGAGGTGCAATACGGATGTCTATGATCACCCCAGACAGGACGGCCACAAAAGACCAAAAAGTGATACCACCAAACCAACTTGGTGTATCTGTCAGTTTTATTAGCTACTTAGAGGAGTCTGAGCAACCCCTGTTAATTTCAGAAACGTAAATGACTCAAAGACAGTTGCATCACCATGGTCCGCCAAAGCAGGGGTGGCAACTTACATTAGCTGGGAGCCTGAATCAGATTATAGCCTGCAGGCAGCTCAACAGTAGGGGATCCTTTCCAAGTGTCTCTGTTGGTCTAAACCACTTCCACACAGCTCAGTGGGTTTATGTTTCTTCCAGGCAACTGGTCTGGTTACAGAGTCTTCCTCTAACTGAATAATCTGAAAATGACTATCACCAGCCTTATTGTTCAGTCTTGGGAGAGATGGACAGGCCTAGTGAATATGCCAGTTTTGGGGACTCCTGAAGCTATTTTTAGCTGTTTCCCTTCTGACTTAAAGAGATTCCCTGCAAAACAAAATACTCGTATCTTGGAGGAAACTTCTACACAAGAATAATAAAATGCCATAATTAAATATATGAGAATCAAGTAGTTCAGGTTTGAATTAATGTCTGCCTTCTTAATACTGATGGTATTAATAAATAGTTTCTGTATTTGATTAATTTCATAAGCTCAGCTGTTATTCAATCTATTCTTAAGCTATCTCTGCCTATTTATAATTACGGCCATTGATATTAGGTCACAAGCTAAGTAGCATTAGAACACCATAGAGTACTCAGAAGTAACCATGGTTATCAACGTATGAATTTAGATTTCTGAAAAGAAGCAGATGTTAAAAAAGGTTTAGTTGCTTTAAACATTTATTGTTACAGCTTTTAAATGGCTTACTTTCTTTAAAGTATTAGACAGAGGGTTTTTATGTAGGTAACACATTGAGCAGTTTAAAAGAGTTAATAAATAATCATATTAAATACAGCAGGCATTTAAGGCTATTAATTCAGTTCCTAGTAGAACCATAACCATGTATATTAATGATCACTTAAGCAATCTAACATGGAACATGGATGAACAAATTAAACCAAAATAAGAACTCAAGAACAATTCTGCCATTGACGTATGCCTTAATATACTGTTTATTTTGAATAAAGTAGGTATGTAATCGAATGGAACTTTCTTTTCAACATTTTTTATTTAAAAAATCAACATAATAAAATGAATTCAAAATTCTCTGCTTCCTAGAATAGTGTGAAATAACATATGAATAATTCACTCTATTAAATATGTACTTAACTCTGAAAACCAAAATATCACAATTAAATGACTTAAAAGGACTTGATTATGTCAATTAACTAAAATGAAGACTTGTCCAAAATAGACTTTATCCTATAATTACTTTCCCCTGTATAAATATGCATAAGATTGAAAACATAGAACTGATTTAATTAATTCTAAATTAAATTACACTAATTGAGCAAGTTGGGGTAAAAATTCAACTTTATTTTAATTTTAGTATAAAAAACTATAGTCTGGGAAAGATCATACATTATAAAAATGGTCAAATTAAAGTTACAGATAGATTGTGTCATTCGTTTGAAATAATATAATATAAATGATAAAAAGTCAATGGATTACTTATTGGTAAATTCTAACAAATAGTGAGTCTCCCCCTTGAACTGAAACATTAGGTGAAATGTCAAGCCACAGAAAAAAATGGAATTTATGAAGCTTTTATATAAGGTGCACACAAAAAATACATCCAAACTGTACATAGCACCACCAATTATCAAACGGGCACCTCATGTAAGTGGAATTGAACTAGGTACTTCTATGATTAGCTTATTTAGTTTCATACAATGACTTCAAAGTTCACATGTTATCACAGATTGTAATTTTCTTTTCTTGCCAGAATAATATTCTCTCAAGTACATTACTGTTCATTTTAGTCTATTCATCAATGTGTAGGCATTGAGTTTCTTTACAAATTTTAGATATTCTGAACAGCCATGCAATGAGCATAGGAAGATTCAAATATCCTCCAGTTCCTGATGTGAATTGCTTTAAGTATATATACACAAAAGGAAATAGAGTAGTGTATTAGTTCTAATTCTATTTTGTGATGACTTTCATATTGCTATTCATGTAATAGCAATATGTGAGTCACCAACTCAGTTTTGATTTCTTCTGGTCAGAGACACTTCTCTTCCTCATCTTGTCCCAGTAAGTTTATTATGAAGTCCAAATGTGGGACATATTTTATGAATCTATTGTAACCACATACTCTCAGCATTAATTGATGTGGTAAAACAATATAAAATTAATACAGATTGTGCACTGCGGAGGATCTATTGATAAGTGAGTTGCTCCTGACATGGGGACAAGGCAGCTCTCACTCTATGCTTTTCCTCACCAGTTCTAGCCAGTAACAGGTGAAGAGTTCCTCTCAATGAAAAAGAATCAACTAGAAGACGTTCTTGCCTTTATTAGCCTCCTTGTCCTAAGAGCTTTTTGCAGTCTACCAGGAAATGTTTGAAGTCACTTAGTTTAATGTGGTGTGTGTGTGTGTGTGTGTGTGTGTGTGTGTGTGTGTGTGTGCATCTGAATAAGTTTATGGTGCCAATTGAATAAAGGTACCCATAGAGGCCAGATGGGAGCCTTGGATTTCCTGGAGCTGGAGTGATGGAGAGTTGTGAGCCATAGTTTAGGAGCTGGTTCCTAAGCCTAACTCTTCTACTAAAGCAGCCAGTGTTCTTAACTGCTATGTCATCGCTTCATCCCCAGAAATAACGTTTACCCATACATGCCTATAAATGTATATTTATTTATTTGTTTGTTTAATTATTTGGGGGGGGTGTTCAAGACCAGGTTTTTCTGTGTAGCTCTAGATATCCTGGAACACACTTTGTAGACCATGCTGGCCTTGAACTCAGAAATGTGTCCACTTCTGTGTCCCAAATATTGGGATTAAATGTATGTACCTCCACTGTCTGGCTTTTTTATTTTATTTTTTAGGGGATTTTGTTTGTTTGGTTTTGTTTGGATTCTTTGTTTTTTTGGGGGTACAGGGTTTCTCTGTGTTACAGCCTGGCTGTCCTAGAACTCCCTTTCTAGACCAGGATGGCCTTGAATTCACAAAGATCTACCTGTCTCTCCCTCCTGACTTCTGGGATTAAATGCATGCATAGAACACCTAACATATATATTTTATCTTTATATATTTGATTTTTCCCAACTATATTTTGATCATATTCCTTCCACTCTCCCAATGTTGTCTCATACCCATCCCCATGATACTTTATGTTCTCTCACTCTGTTTAAATAAACAACACACCTGTAAAAATAAACAAAAACGTCACACACACAACACCATACCAAACTATGGTTCTGGTTTGTGTTGGCCAATTACTCTTGAACTACCCTGGAATGTTGCTGATATTCACAGTGTCACTCCACTGAAGAAAACTGATTTCATTTTTTTTTCTTTTTCTAGCAGCAATGAAATGCAAATGGTTTCTTGGAAAGATTTGGGAATTTGTGCCCAATTCCTCTTCTCCATGCTGAGAATTTGTCTGGCTTGAATTCACACTCTCATAGTCTCTGTAAATTCATATGCTTACCCCTATTGTGTCTGGAACATGCCATTTCCTAGAAGTTTTATTCAACCTCTGGCTCTTATTTATTCCACTTCTGACTCCTCTTTTGTAAAGATCACTGAGCCTTGGGGACAGAAGGTGATAAACACATTCTATTTAGGGCTTAGTGCTCTAAACTTTCTCACTTTCTGCACATTTTTGTTATTGGTCTCTGCGTTAATTATAATTTCCTTTAAGAAAAAGTTTCTCTGATGAAGGCTGAGCAATGCAGTGATCTACAGATATAGGTCAATATGTCATTAGGAGTTGTGTTGATATGTCCATTTAGCAGAATCACAGTAGCAAGTTTTGCTGTCAAGCCAATGACGTATATGGTTTCAGGTTCTTGGTCTCATTAATAGCATCAGGTATGGGTTCAGTCTAATGGAGACAATGTACCAAGTAAACATCATTTGTTGCATGAGATCACACCTACAACTACCAACAATTTCACTTTGGGAATTTGGTGACATTGTGAAAGAAAATAAGATAAACAGAATTAGAGGAAAATAATAAATTTATCTGATATATTTTAATATTAAATTCTATGGAAATAAGGATCGAGGATATTCATTAAAATTTTAATAAGAGACAATTAAGCCAGTATCTAAATAAAATCTTTTTAGCATTTATTTCCATGAAAAAGATAAACATTTTCACTTAATATAATTATTGGAGATAGCCAATTTTAATATTTTATTTAAATTTGTATCCAGTTTAAAATATATAGTCACCAACATACAATTTAAAAAATAATATTTTGATGCAATATGATATGAAGCTTCTTGCTTCAGTAAACCAATTTTTTAGTACGTAGGTATGAAATTTGAAATTAAGCTTAAAAAGACAATATGTCATCATACAAAGCAAGAATTAGTTTGTCTACGTTCCTATTTAAAGAGAAGCTGTGAAGCCAGGGCAAGGAAAAAAGTATCATTCTAATAGATTTCGACTTATATAATAGAGATACTTTTGCTAGGAAAAGACAAAATCGTGAATCTGGGAAAGGGGCTGGTATGTAAAATGAGGAGTTTGATATAAACTGGAAGTCAATAAGAGAAGATGAGGAGAGTAATGGGAATGCATGATTTATACACATAGCAAAAGAAATGTTCATTGCATCTGTATTCTAGTCACACTGCTCTAATAGGCAGAATTGCACTACAGATAAAATTAATTCAATTTTAATTTTTTTAACATTTTGAAGAAATACTTCTTGAATAGTTTTTCCATAAATAAGTGACATATCTTGAGTAGATAAATGTGATTTCACTAATTTGAATATTGTCTTCTGAAAATATTATACAATCATATATAATATCTATATTTTATATGCATGTATGCACATAAGATTATATCACTTGAAACATTAACTAGTATGACAGAAACATGTACATTGTTAATGTATCTGTTAAATTTTATTTAAAAATGATTGTTTTCACATTTTGAGAATATGAGCATCCCTTTAATAGCTAGAAAAATCCAGAAATTGTTTCAAAATTCAAGATTGACATTGCATTACAGTCCTTTCTTTTTTGTATTAAGAGATTTTCTATTTATTCTACTTGTCAACCACAGATTTCCCTGTCATCCCTCCTCCCACCCCCTCCAGCCTTCCCACCAACCCACCACCCCATTCCCACTTTCAAACTTTACACAACACTATCAAAACCATCCTCAAAGAACACACACGCACACGCACACGCACACACACACACACACACACACACACACACAGAGAGAGAGAGAGAGAGAGAGAGAGAGAGAGAGAGAGAGAGAGAGAGAGAGAGAGAGAGAGAGAGAGAGAATCCAATCACCAAAGGTGTTGTTTCATTTTTAGAAGGAAGTACGTATAACATCATGACAGTGCACATTCTGATTTCTCTTTTAAAAATAAGCATACTACTTGGCTTATTATATCATTTCCAGAGTGAGCTGTAATTGTGTTCTTAGAGTCTAGTGAACTTTAACAAATCCTCTAAACTTGAACTATATGCATACTGAAGAAAGGTAACCTTTTAAAATACATTCTTTTATTCTTTAAGAATTTCATGCAGGTATACAATATATTCTTGTTTAGTAACTTCATACCAATCTCTTTCATGTTAGTTATCTTTTTCCACTTGGAAGGCATAATACCATAAATGCTATAGCTCTGAAATGAGCAATTAAAAATCATTTATTTCAAATTTTAGTGTCAGAATACAGAATTACTAGTTGGAGAATAACCACATATTCATTAAAATAGGGAGGTCATTTTAGAGTTTATTGAGCACTTGATTTGAAGAAAAGCACAAAAAAAAGTTCATTCCCAGATTTTCTGCTAATATTAGATGTGAATTTTAAGACTTAACTTGAAATCTCATAACACAGTTTGTTTTTCAAATTGAGAAAATAATACTCAGAGAATTCATGAGTATAAATGTCATCATAACTAGTGAATGATGCTTAATAATCAGAAAGTATAAATCTATTAAATGAACATTATGCTAAGTTGTTTCTAATATAAATAAAATAACTTATTTTTAATTAAATGCATGTAATTATACTAATATGAAATATTTGCCATTAACCTTCATTTATTTAACTTTAAAGACAATGTTTTGGCAGACTGCTTAGTTACATTGATTAATTAAATAGGCAATAATTGTCATTGATGCTTATTTCATGAGCCAGGTATATATTTATTTATGTATATTTATTTTTATATTTATACTTAATTATTAATTTAATATTTATTTATATTTATTCATGAATATAAAAAGATCCTTCTGCTTCCTCTCTCTGTCTCTATCATCCCAGTTCCACTTATGTGAAATTGAAACAATTTCCAAGATAACTACAAGAAAAAGTCCATCCTTCATTAATGAGGAAAATTCAAGTAACATTTGAAGAGAGAGCGATTTCTACTTTAGTTTACTTTATGGGAATTCTATGTCAGAAGATAATATTTAAATTGTCTTCTTTCTGCTACAATATAAGAAACTTAAAAAGTGTCAGTGTTACATAAGAGTGGGAAGAGGGTCCATGTAGAGAGTGGTTTGGGATGGCATTGGGTTACATCAAATGGACGTGGATGTTGTGAACTGAACTGAACTGTGCCATCTCACATTCAACTGTTGAAATTACAATCATAGCACCTTAGGTTATAGCTCTATTAGACACAGATGAAGAAGTAACAAAGCTAAAATGAGGTCAGTAAGTAAAATTATATCCAGTTAAAATCTGGAGTGTTCCGAGAACTTAGGATGCAAATATACAAGGAGCATGAAGGCCATATGAACAGGAAGTTGCAAGTCAAGGAGAAAGGTACCATAGGAAAACAACCAGACTGTCACTTTGCTCTCAGACAAAGCCCTAGCAAAGGACTGCATAAGCTGAGAGAGTTCCATGCTTAACTTACTGAAATGTCAATTTTTGAAGGTTCTTTTGGCAAAATGTTGTCATAATGTATTTGATGATGCATATTCTTTAAGAAAATGTCTTGTCAACATGCAGTTCTCTTTTGTTAACACTAGTAGGAATATTGTGGAAACAAGAAAGATCATTTTGGAAAGCAGAGAAATGGATGTGTATGAATTATTTAACAGCCGGCTATAAATGTCAGGAGTTCAAGTGTTTACAGTGCTTCTAGATGTATGCTTTTCTAATAGAATTTTAAAAACACATACTTGCTCACAAACTCAGAATTTTCATTAAGGCCTATTTTCATAGATAAATTCAAATATTTAGCTAGCTCTTCATACATGCCTGAACCACATTGATGAACACATTTTATAATGTTTTGTTTTGGTTAGTGGACATGCTCTCAAACTTGAAATATGAAACTACAGACTACTGTGTGGTTTTACATATGTAATATACATATAACTAGGTAGATACATATATATGTACATATACTCTTTATTTACTCTGAGAGTTATAAATTAATGGGCCATGAAAGAATATCCATGTATAAGAACTGTTTAAAGTCACAGTATTAAAAAAAAAGGACATCACACAATTGCTTTATCTCATGAGAAAATACAAATTCTGTGTGTGTGTGTGTGTGTGTTTGTGTGTGTGTGTGTGTGTGTTTGTGTGTGTGTGTGTGTGTGTATAATAGAAGAAAAGAGAGAGGAGGGGGAGGAAGGAAGAGAGACAGAGAGTAAGGAGAGAGAGAGAGAAACAAAGAGAAAGAGAGTTTTCTCTTCCTTACAGGAAAGAACTGCTGTAATAAACTTAAAAAGAGGAAAGACAATGTTGTTGTTATTTAGAAATTTGAGGGTTCCCTTCCATCATTGTACTAATTAGTTAATTTGAGATCTGTGTTAAGCTACAGTGTGGCAAGAGCAAGTGGCCAAGGCTGCCTATTGGGCATTTCATCAATGAACAAAAGACTTCTGAGGAGAATTGACCTCCTAAAGATTCTACTACATCATGGTAGCATCATTGCTAAGAAATGATCACTTAAAATGTGGACTTTTTTGAAAATTTACTGAAATGACAAAAATATCACATGCATTCCTATTCCTAACTATAAGTGTATACTGATGAATATGGTAACATTTTTAAGACAATAAAACAAGCATTATGACAACTATTATAGATATTGAAATACTGGAGATAAACTAATTGCAGAGTTAACGAATACTCCAGATACAAATAAAAAATTCTGTTTCAAAATGTGGTGCTTCTGTTTAAAGGCATGTAATTTGCATTTGATTCAGTTTACCAATTTATATTAAATAGCAGTGTATAGTCATTTAACTTCATTTTTCATAGAGATAAAACATATGTTGCCGGTAGAACTTGTCTGATGAGGGTTCATTACTCAGCTCAAAAATGTGACTCTGTAGTCATTAGACATCTGACAAAGACACGTAGGGATGACAGCTCTAACATAAGACAGAATTAAGGTGGGAGATTAGAATATAAAAAGGTATTTATAGAAACACAAAATGAATTGAAAATGTAATTATAATCATGTTTTATTATTAGATACTCAGAATTGGTTCTTGTCCATTTAGTTAGGACAAATGAGCAGTAGTCAGAGACACTCAAGAGGCTACTCATTAAGACAGTATTTTGTAAGAAACTGATAATAGAAGCAAGCTTCCATTCAGGAAATAAATTGTATTTCCAGAAACAATGCAGATGATCTGCCTATATCTAATGTATAGGAAGCAGTCTAATTTGCTTTATGAAATGGAGACTGAGACATCAGATGTTTATAAGGCTGGGTAACTTGCATGAGGTGCTCTCAAGAGATGGTTTTCCATCCGTGTTTTTATTTCTGAGACTGACATAGTCATATCATTATTCTCCTGACTTGCTTAGTCACTGCATGCAGTACTCCTGAGAAAGGATGGACTTCAGTCAAGGCTGGTGAACGCAGGAAGGACACAATTTGAAGAAGTTGATTGTCACAATTTGTCTATGACACCCTCCAGCTAAGCTTCGCATCTTCTCTTGACATTGGATCTGGGTAGCCCAACTCCCACGGTGACCTCCTCCTAATCCTTGTGTTATAAGGATCTAATTCTATGTCTGTTCCTGGAGTAGCTTCTAATGACAATATTTTCTTAGTACAAAATTTAAAAGAGGTAACCCAATGGTATAAACTTCAACTTATAAAAATTCAAATTGATCACTTAATTATCTAGTCTTCAAATATCTCAATAGTGTAACTAAAGTATAAAATATAAATGTTAAACATTTAAGACAGCTGAAAACAGAGTCAGCAGCATTGGAAAGAAACTATCATATGACAATATGTAGATGCTAAAAGCATGGAGGTGACAGGAGATTCATAAAGTATCATTGAACTAAAGATCTCACAGGCAAAGCATGAAACTTATCACTTCACTCTGTTCTCCCCAACACAGGCTTCTTGTGATTGCATGTTCTGTCATATCTGTTCCCTTCATGGCAACTGATTCTTTAGAAGTCTGATTGGCTGTTGGGCATGCATGGTTTAACTCTTCATTGGAAGACAAGAAATCACTTGATGAGAAACAGATACTAAGATACTCTTCTCCTCCAGACTCTAATACAATTCATGTACTGTCTATGGACATTCTTTATACAGATATAGCCAGGGTGATGATTACTATGCTTCTATCCCCATTTAAATTAAACTCTGAAGGGAACCAATTTACTCTATACTTTATAGGCCATTAGGCATAATACTAATTGGGGCATTCTTGCTTTCATCCCTTACTTCCTATGTCCATGTTTACTCCTTTGGTCAGAAACTACACAATTTCTCATTTGTTTCATTCATCTTTATACATTCTGAAATTTATTTTCATTCTCACTGTTTATTTCTTTGGAGACCATTCTTAAACTGTGTTTGAAGACTAACATATTAAATTTACAGTCTGTACTACCTTGACAATCTTCTTTTCTCCTCCTCCTCCTCTTCTCCTCCTCCTCTTTTTATTTTTGTTTAGTGAGACAGGGACTCACTGTGTATCCATATTTGTCCAAGAATTCACTATGTAGACCATGCTGACCTCAAACATAGAGATCCACCTATCTTGGCCTCATAAATGCTGAGATTAAAGGTATGATGTGCCACAATACCTAGCCAGATTGTTTATTTAAATTATCATCCTGGTTCAATTTGAAACTATGTGCTTACATTGTTAATACATCAAATGTCTCATAAGCCATTTAAACTAAAGACTGACAAAGAATATCCTCCAGATAATAAGAACAATTTCCCATTGATAACATACCTGGTTGTATGTAAAAATAAACTTCTGTATTTCATTCATTAGAATAGCTCAAAAGTAAGAAAAATATTTGCCAAGTACACTTAGTAGATTGTCTTTAGTGAGACAGGAATTTGAGATATTTGTTATGGTTACTTATTGCTGGTATGTATTGTATTTGCCAACTGTAAAATTACATCAATGGCCAATCTTTGTTTCTAAGGACACTTTCGTTATATTATTTTATGCAAGCTATGATATGGTTATTAATATAAATTTAATGCTATCACTATCTTAGAAGATTTGTATAGTTACTTATTCAGTGTCTCTTCTATGGAGAAAATCTGTTCAAAGACATTGACACATGAAAGACAGTTTATAATTTTTATATAATTTAAATATATTCTTCTCTCACAATACATTGGCTGCATTTTCCACATATTTTCTTCAATATCTCTATCTAATTGCATTCAGGATATTTGCCTCTTATCTTTGAATGCTACATATTCAAATCTGATCAGGAATTTATCAAAAAATAAAAAAGAAGAAAATTTCTAAATATTTACTGACTTTCAATCTCCCTGCTTTATAAATTCTTATAGAATAACTGCACATTTTTATTTATATCTATTTAATGAACTAAAACATTTATAATATTAACTCAGATTCTGCATATTAACATGGTTATATGTAAATATCTATCAATACCATTACTACGAATTGAGAGGTTGTTTCTTTTCTATTTCAGGAAGTACAGATACATTGGGCCCAGCATTTATTTTGAATACGATGTCTTTTAACAGGCATAGTGAAAAATTTCCTAAGCAGCTTTTCTTTTTTTTTATGTAAAGGCTCCAAATATCCCTGGACTTTAAGTACTACCTTTAATGTGGGTATTTCTTAACAAACCTCCCATGGTGATTATAATACCATAACCATGAAGGCCAAAATAGGTTCTATCATCAATATAATGAATAGATGTGATATTGGGTCCTGTGAGCAAGTTATTCAAGTGTCTTAGGATTGTATTATAATAGAAGTCAGGACATCCAGCTAACTGTAAAACTAAGATAATATAAATGTTTTTGTTGTTAATGAAAAAAACACTATTCTTACCTTAAGGCAATATTCTTGCCTTAAGGCAATAAGAGATAATTTATTCCAGAGCCAGATATGAGTAACTATGGGTTAGGATCACAAATTCAGATTTACTCAAATTCAATGTAGTACATCTCAGCTCTTTGTTTGGTGAACTTGAGGGTCCATTAGCACTGCAAAACTTTTATTTAATAATCACAACTATAGTGGGTCACATACAGAAGTGTGCAATAAATGGCTATAAAGCTAAAGAAGGCTCTGGATCTGCAGCATTTTAACTTCTGTGCATCATTGAAGTTCTAATTCATCATCAACATTTGTAGTTGCAGCTTCTCCCTGGAAACTTCCATTAATGAATGAATAGGAAAGAACAATGTTCTCAGGGTTTTTTTTTTTTTTTGATGAAGTAATAAAATGTGAATTAAACCAATAGTTAAATATCGAGTCTCTAGCAAATTGCTATATTTGAGTATTTGATTGTATTTTCAGTAATATACCGTTTATTTAGAACCCATCTGTTTTTGATGAGTATAACTACAAAATTAAATGTAGATGTGGGGGACTGATAATCATTACAGCATCCTTTACATAGTTAAAATAGCTCTTGTCTTTCTTGGAACTTGGCAAATAATACTATGTGTTACTATCTTAGCTAGAGAAAGAGCTAGTTTTAGAGTTCTTACCCTGGGATTTTTTTTTCATAAACAAAGACGATTATGTCAATTTCTATTTGACATTTTGAGATCAGGGAAATGACAATTTTTTTTCAGGGGCTGTGAGACAATGGAGGATAGGCTTGAACAAGTTGTGTTTTGTATACTATGTTGTATTATACCACAGGAGAGTCATGACTTCAGTACTATGTACTGTATTGGTGGCTACTAGATACTTTCACCCAAGAGCTTTAAATATTATTTGGCTATTCACTTTCACCTGGTAAAAGTCACACATGTAAATTGCCATGAGGTCTTCCTTATTTGACTGGTTTCCTCCACAAGAATAATATATTCATTTAGGTTTCCAGCATGCTTCTTCCTAGAGATAGAGCCAACTCTTCAATTTATTAAAACTGTGAAAGAGGTCATAAATCTTCATTGAAATGATTGCTCTCAGGCTGTGATTTTTTTTCTTTCTGTGCAATAGTTTCCACTTTATTTACTCTTTGGATTTCTGTATTGATTTAAGATTCCATAATTCTGTGAGGCAGGGCTAGTTGATCGCCACTAGGACCTTGATAGTTATTAAAATTGCAATATCCTACATATGAAGGAAACTGTTGTCACCTCATCAATTATTTCATTCTCATCGTCATTTGTATTTGTCAGATCAGTACCAGCATCTGTCTCTTTAAGCCTTGACCATGTGAAAGAAAGGTCATTGTATTATTTCAGGATACAAGGATCTCTTTCACCAGTTTATTCTTTTACTACTACTAAAATTCTGCACATTCAGCCTTTCTCTAGGGATATAATCAAACACACACACACACACACACACACACACACACACACACACACATATATGTATATACATATACATATACATATATATTCCACTATTTCAACATTTCTGAGTCTTATAATCCTTCCATGGTTATTTTTTTTCCTGAAACTATGTGATGCTTTGAATGACAATGGACACCATAGGCTCATATATTTAAATCCTTGGTCCCCATTTAATGATACTGTATGAGAAGGGTTAGGATGTGTGGTCTTTAGGGAAAAGGTGTGTCACTGGGGGTGGGCCTTGCCATGTCATTCTCATTCTCTGTCTTCCTGGCTACTGCTATGTTCCCTGTGATGATGGTTAGTGGCATCCAACACTCTGAAATTAAATCCCCAAATAAATTCTTTCTTGTATGATTTGCCTTGGTCATGGTGTCTTGTCACATCAAGAGAAACTACGACAAACTAGAATGCAATTTACCATGAAGCATTGGCTGATCTTGTTTTGTATATTCTGTTATTGACTTTTCAAACCCTGCTTGATCTGAGGTTACTGGTACACTGCAGTCATAGACTATCAATTCTTTCATGATTTATTTTAGTAATGAATAATTACTCTTTAATAGAATATAAATATCAAAAAAATAATTGTATACATCATATTAGTTCAAATACTTTATAATATATATAGGAATACATATTTTTATAGGTGGGAATAAGATTGTGTGTGTGTGTGTGTGTGTAACAGAGAAAGAGACAGAGAGACTGGGGGAAGTTTCTCCTAAAACTAATGAGTTGATTTCAATTTAAGTATACTTATTTCCAAGAGAAAACAGGAAAATACACATCCAGGATTAAGCAATTTTTGTAGATTTTTTTCCTTTTTCTAAAAATGAAAACCTCTTTTACTAAGAAGATATTTATATTATAAAAGAATGCTTATTTTTAAAATGTGACTTAAGGAAGCATTGAAGAGAAACTACTGCTATCTCTGTAATCACCAGCACTTTCCAGCAAATACTTGAGTGCTAAAATGATGAAGTGTTTGACACGTAAGACATCCATCATGTAAATACAGCTTTGATACAAGTTGGATCAGGAAAATTATTATACTGCTATAAAAAATATTACTATCCAGTGAAGCTGGGATAAAATAGCAGACTACAAAGTGGAGGAACACAAAATGTGTAAGAATCTTCTTACTATAATTTTCTGTAAATTATGCACAAATAAAATTTAATATAAAAAGTAAAACATGGTTGGAAACTTTGAGCTGTAGAAGAAGGAAAAGTGTAAAAGTTCCTAAATAGAAAATGAGTCACTTAAAAATGGGCTTTGAGGACTCCATATGGGAGGCCTTACCCTTTTGGAGGAGGGAATAGGAGGTGGGGGGGGGGGAGGCTGGGGGAGAGTGGGAGGAGGGGTGAGGGGTATCTGTGGTTGCTATGTAAAATGAATAAAAAAAGTAGATAAAAAGTGAACAAAAATAGAGAAGAAGAAGGAATAAGGGTCAAATAAAACAAAGGGTTTTTTTTATAAAACCTCAAGGAATGACATTATTTAATGTATACATATACATTTTAAAGAATGTTAAGTCATTTTGGCTTACAATATCAGCTACAAAAGCCATGGACTAACAAGAACTCCAGAAACCTCAGTACCAGGCATGAGAAAAATCCTTCTGAGTGGTTGGTCAGGGTAGACCAAGTGACCCCCAAAACAGTATAGATTATTGATATAGCCTTTGCTTGCTTCTCAGGGGTTGAAGATGGTCATCTTTTGCTGAAGACCTGAAACACTCACAATCACATATTCATTCATACTCTAGAAAGTCACATTCTGGAAAGAAAGATTCTAAAACTCCAATTTTGAAGTATTTTGTTCCAAAAATATCACATGCAGTGTCTGAGTCATAGCAAGGACTAATATATATGATTTCCATGATTAGTATGAAAGAATAAAGCATAATATGGTCAGCAATAGGATGGGTAATATAAAGGTTCTTATGATGTTCACTTGATGAGACTTTCTCGGACATAGAGAAAATGACTCTCAAACACAACTTTAATTATTTTATAGCCAGATATTATTTTAAGCAAATTTATTCAACTAAATTTAAGCTAAATGGGTCTTCTAATAGAGCTCTGAAAATGTATTCTCTAAATTGCTGTAAAGGCCTTTGTGTCGTGGAAGAGATGACTCAGTGAGTAAGAACGTTTGTTATACAAGGGTGACAACCTTACTTCAGGCTTCAGAAACCTACATAAAAGATAGGTGTGGCAGCAGACTCACCTGCCAGCCTCCCCAGCATGGTAGGACAAAGGGTGAAGGACAAAGAGTGAAGGATCCTTGGGGCATGCTGCAAATAAAGTTCCAGCATCGGTGAAAGACTGTGGAATCAAGTGGAACATGGATAATACAGTACACTTAACCTCCTTCTCTGACCTCCTAATAAAGGCAGGAACATGTTTCTCCTATGTCCACAGTACTATACACAGCCACAGAAGCACACAAGTACACAGAAATTAAAAATTTTAAATGCGATATTTAAAAACATCAGAAATCAAAACAATGTCTCTAATTATATCTATATGAGATGTGTGTGTGTGTGTGTGTGTGTGTGTGTGTGTGTGTGTGTGTTCATGTGTGTTTAACAGTAAGAATTTCTTTCAGTGAAAAGAGGATCTGGCTCCGTAGTCTGAATATGAGACTGTTAGAACATGAACCAGATAGGAGGAAATTGGTCCCCTTTTCAGAGAAATAGGTATTCAGTAGCATAGAAACCTGACAAAATATAAAATAATGATGCCCTGAAACATTATATAAAGGTGACTCTTAGGATACATGAAGAGAACCACCAAATGAAGAACATGTAAAAACTGAGAGCATAGTCTGTAAGAAGATAAGCAATTAATAAATATCAAATATGAAATAGTCCCCTGTTTACTGACATGCATGTGCCGTGCTGATTCCTGACTCCAGAAAAAGATTTCTAGCACCGACACTCAGAAGAATAAAGTAAACTATAAATAGCTCGGAGAACTAGGATTGAACCAAGCAAGACTGGCAACAAGAAAAACAAAGAAAAGTCATTGAAATGATTCCTGATGATATTCTTTTATACTCATAGACCAAAGCCTACCCCAATCTTTATCAGACAAGCTTCACCCAGAAACTGATAAGAGCAGATGCAGAGACCGACAGCCCAACAATAGGCTAAGAATTATCAACATTACCCTAAGAATCCTGAGGAAGAAGGGGAGAAAGTATTGTAGGAGCCAGAAGGGTCGAAGATACCACACGTAAACAGTCCACAGAAATAACTAAGCAGGGCTCATAGGGTCTCACAGAGACTGAAGTGACAATCAGGGAGCCTGTATGGGATTGAGCTAGGTTCTCTGCATATATGATAGGGTTGTGTGGCTTGGTGTTCTTATGGGACTCTTTACAGTGTGAGTTATCTCTGACTCTTTTACTAGGCTTTTGGGACCCTTGTCCAGCCTTGATATGAGGGTATGTGCCTAGATTTATTGTTACTTGGTATGGCATGTTTGGTTTCTATCCCTGGAGGCCTCCTCTTTTCTGAAGGAAACATGAGGAGCAGTGGACATGGGGGAAAGAGGAGGTGGTAGAGGGGGAACTTGGAGGAGTAGAGGAGTGGAGGGAAGGGAAACCGTGGTAGAATATATGAGAGAAAAATAAATAAATTATAAGAGAGAATTTTTTTCTCTCAATACACTTAATTGCTTGTTCTATTTGTAATTTTAAAAAATTAAACATAAGAAAATGAGACTGTAATTCCTCATCGTGGAATATATTACAAAGATATAATAAAGACTGTTTCTGTCCATATAGTACCTGGAAGCTACAGGTTAAGGAATTAAATATGCACCAGTTAGTGTAAAATTGATACAAATTTATAATACATTATGTTAACTACAAACTTGAAAATAGAAATATTTTATAATACAGTATGTAAATTGCAAACATTAAAATTCTCAGCAATCTGTACCTGAGTTATTTTTTTTTGTATAGGGATAGTCTTTTGCTGGTTAAGGTAATGGAAATATATATAAATGTAAAAGTTTACTAATTAGTTAAATATATTATTTATGTACTCCAAGAGAGCTGAAACAGCTAAGAAAATTATAGGCATTTTATTAAAATATTTTATGAGAGAATCCATTCTTTAAAAATAATATTGATTAAGCATCTCAAGTACTTTAATTTTTGTTGAAAATTCCTAATGTTAAACAAAATGAAAGATCCATTTACATCACATTGTCTTGTAATAAGTCCTTTGAAATAGAATCATTTGTAACTATATAAAAAGTTACAGTGTTTTGGTATAGTGTGAAATACTACATTAATTAAAATGTGGCCTTAATTTTATGGTAGTGAGACCAGTGCATGAGGAAAAGTCACACCATACCCAAACATATATTTGGTCAATGGCTGGCTTGCATATGTGTACCTCTAAAGACATTGTAACATTATAATCCACCTCTGAAAAGTGACATGAAACATGATTTCACTCGTCCTTTTCCCCTGAATTTCTGTAGTTTTAAAAATATTGCAGCCTCCTAAGTCTGCCGATAGCATAGAGTATTTTTTTGATTTGAATAAGACACTCAAGAGAATGGAAATTTTTGACATGAAATAAAGAAGTCATTAGCTAAAATGAAAATAACTCATTTCAAATTGATTATTCATAATTATGCCACCAGTAAAATTGGAAAGCAATTGTAACAGACTTGGTTTTAAAAAGTCTAAATATGATCAACATTAATTTTTAGTATCACCAAGGTATTTACAATTATTAAATGATAACAAGTACCTTTATTTCTATTTTGTAGGTTATTAACTCTAAAAAATTTGCATCTCTCTACAAAAGTCATGGATCATCAATACTTTCATCATTTATGAATCATTTTAGGCTTTACTGACTTCAGTATTTTCAAATGCCTTTGAATGTAAGATCAACTGTCTTATGAGTTACTTTTGTAAACCCATTTAATGTCAAAATTACTTTAAATAATCTGTAATATTGAATTTGTGTTTTAAAAATGTCTTCCTGCTTCTCAGTATAATTATAATATTGACGTATTGCATAAATAAAAAGTAGATTGAAAAATGGCACATTCTGAATTCTGTTTCTCATCACTGTTTCACCGTGTATGTACACTACCAGAAGCCATGCAGTAAACAAGTACACCACCAATAAGCTCAACTTATTTTCATAATTTCAATTTATCTTCATATGCTATAATTTTATTTTAATTTTTAATTGAAAACAGATTTTTTTTGTACAATGTATTGTTTATGGCTTACTATCTCCAAACTCTCTAGTTTCCCCCTTCTCCACTCATCCAGATCCACACCATCTCTCATTAGAAAACAAACAAGCAGATGCCACAATTTTAAATGAAACTAATTACATATTTGTTATTGTTAATAGTTTTGTGAATTAAAAAAATAGAAGTACCGTGATCAAATTATAATCACAACATACAGATATAGGTTTTTATTTTTTACTGTTTGATTTAAAGATATTTTTGCCAAGATATGCCTGTCTACTTAGTAGTCACTATACCAATCACTTCTGATTGTTTCATCCTTTCTAAGAGTAGGTGCTAAAAGTTGTTATGTTTTATGCTCCTGGTATCATGAACTTCTGCCTCCCTGGATCTTCACTATACTATAATTATTTTCCAACAATATAGGTCATCATTAAGCATAGGATGAATAGATCACAAAATCGACAATACTTACTATGTATCCATTCAAAGTAAAAGTTCATGGTTAGACTATTAATGATGACACCGCCTTGATGAATTTACTTACCTGTTTAACTGAGTTTTCTTTCCCATTCCTGTCAGTATTGATTATTTGCAAGTCTACTTTTCCGGTTTAACAATCACTTTCTGATTGGATTTACGTCTCAGTCCATGAGATAAAATCCATCATGGTACCATTATCAAGGCAAGAATCTATGGCTAGACAGTTAAAAGAACCTAGAAAGAACCTGCTACTATTGTTTACCTAAAGGGATATAGTATTAAACATGTTTCTAATAACTTCCATTAAATCTGTATAATTAAGTATCCTACAACCTTCGTCAGAGAAGTTTCTGTTTGCAGTAGATAGTGATCAACATAGAAACCAACAACTTGCCAAGTTGGGAAGATTAAGAGACTGTAGAATGCTGAGCCCTAAAAGAAAGATATACAACTCTCTTTCCTCCCAAGGCTCAAGGATCATTGTGGAAGACAGGGGTGCAGAAAAATATAAAAACCAGAGGCAATGAATTACTACAGTGGAAAGCATCTTCCAGACAGGGCAGGGTAACCACACATATGTTTTAAGAGTAACAGTATTTAAAGACCTGCACAAACTCAAGCCAGGCCATATCCTAGAATGGAGAAGGCATTGAACAAGAAGTTCCACCATGAAAGGCAGAGCTATTGGTAAATCCTAGATGATATGACAGGAAATGTCAGTATTTTCTAAGAATGTAGCCCCCTGATATTGACCTCTACACTCCAGTAGAAGACACACATGCAGGAGTATTTGGAGAACACAAATTGCCAATTGTGGGGAAAATTCCAAAATGTTGGATGGGTAAGGAAAGGGGAGTGAGTGGTTCTAAGAAGGGGATGTAGAGGGAGGATGTGTATAATCTAAATTCATTGTTCAAAATTCTCAAAGAAATAGTGAAAATGTCTTTTAAAAATGATAAACAAAAATTGTCTGTATGCATATATTGTGTCTGTGTTTTCAAAGAGTTTTCAGTTCCCAAATTCAACCTTCTATCAATTCTTTTGCATTAGAATCTTCTTAAATTTCACTCCTCCTGAGAGAGGAATTGTTACTTCTTAAGGTATTTGATCCACATTAGTTTGCTTCTATTTTGTCAAATGTTTTAGCTTATAGAAGAATTCTAGTTTACATTTATTACCATAAATAAATATATCTTTTTTAAATTAAAAAATCTACAGTAACATGGCAGATTGGAAATAACCTCTGTGTTATCTGGTGAAAAGGAGGCAGAATTAAACAGTGCAGAATTCAAGTGCATAAATAAACAGCTATAAAACAACACAAATAATGACAAATTGCATATGAATGTCAGCAAAATCAGACAACACAAAGAGGAAGAAAAGAAATAACCGAAGGTTACATAATAGAGAATAAAAGAAAATAAGTAGACTCAATTAAGCAAAGAGTTGGCTCTTGAAAAGATAAATAAGAATGGAGAAAAATATAATAAAACTAACCAAAAGAGAAAATGTAATCACAGAAATCACATGATCATCTGAAGAGATGAAAAAAAAATATCCTCAGACAAAGTTCAACTTCCCTTCAGGATATAAATCCTATTGGAGTAAGGCATGGGAAGAACACATCTAAGTATCATAAATGTTATATAAAAGAAGTCTATGTCTAACATTATTATATAGAGAAAATAGCTGAGAGCATTTTCAAGTCTCTAAATAGTGAGATGATAAAACATGTATACCCTGTTTATTCTTATTCCACACTGTTTTAAATCTTATCTAGAGTAATGAGGTAGGAAAAGAAATGTAAAAAATCTACAAATAGTAAAGGAAGAAGTCAAATTTTCTCTATTTTGACATTACCAATTACTTTATAATATTCTAAAGAACTCATCAAAAAGCTTTAAGATCTGATAAACACTTTCAGTACAGGTGAGGATACAAAATGCAGTATATGGAAATCACTAGTCTTTATACCAATAGTTTAAATAATAGAAGGTATATTGGTTGGAAGGAAGAAGACTAACAAGACAGTAGCTAAAACTTGTGTGTAGAGGGAGGTTTAGTGTCACTGATTCTTGTTCCCGTGGCCTACTGCCAGGCCTTCTTGAATATTCTGGACACCTCCTCTTTAACTGTAAAGAAAAAAAAATAAACTTTTCCTTCTAACAGATGATTCTATTCATGCTATATTTTCACAACCGAAAATAACTAAGATTAGATAGATTGTGATAGATACATACATACATATATACATACATACATACATACATATATACATACTTACATACACACATACATAGATTATATATAGAAAGAGAGAAAGAGAGAGATAAATGGATGATGGATGGAAGAGCTGGAGTCACAGACAAATGTGACAGTGATTAAATTAAAAATAAAGATATCTAAAATGAAGTTGCATACTGACAAAATGGAAAAAGTTTTTCTCTTGTTCTTGATCTAATTATTATATTTATAAATACAAAATATTTAATGTGATCTTTAGAAAAGGTGATTAGATGTTAAAGGAGGTCAACATAACTCTTCCAGAGGGAAAAAACATGAAAAATATGCTTTTTGGCTTGGTTCGTTGCTTTGGTTTTTTTTATTTTTTGTTTTGTTCGTTTTTATAAGATGTGATTTAACAAACTTCATACTCGGGCTATGTATAAATCTTTGCAATTATAAATGCAAAGCTTAAAAAAGAGTAAAATAAATAAGCCCTAGATATACTTAAAAATTATTAAAACCTGTAATGTATGACATTATGTAAAAACAGAATTTTAAGGGGAAATATCACAGACATATGTAGAGCAAGATGTATTTTATCTCAGTTTCAGTGATTCAGAGGATAGAGCCTGAGCTTAACAGCTCACATGAATTGCATCTAAATAGCAGCCTGCCATGAGTTCTCTTCTGGAGCTTAGAGTCCATTTCTATCTCTGTCAGCTTGTTGGTACATTCAGTGCCTACAATGTAAGATCTAAATCCATCAATTGCTGCATTCAGCCGCTCTGCACAGAGGCTTTATAACACAGCTGCTTGCATCATACTTAAGGGCCTTGGCTTCCATTATAAATGGTTAACTGATTCAGACAAGCCTTTATGCAAAATCAGGGTCCCCCAAATAACTCAAAATCAATTGACTAGAAAACTTAATTCCATCTGATAAGCACTTTTCCCATTTAACATAACCTAACCATAGATGTAATGTCTAATAGACAAATTCCACATGCAAAGTAATAGAGTTGTACAGAATATGTATAGTAGGGGACAGGAAATTTACAGAATATTATAGTTGTGCCTGGCACAAGAGAATTATTTTAAATGGGTCACTTAGAATAATAATAGATCAAATAATGGAGTATTAGGACACGTTCAAAGACATAGTTCCTTGAACAAATTAAAGAAATTTAAAATGGGAAACTGATTTTTAATTAGGGGGCAGATTTATAATAAAAAAAAAAAAAGGTGAAGGAAATGTAGCCAGAAGCTCTTATAAAATCCAGGGCTAGAAGGAAAAACCCAGCAAACATTAGTACCTAGCATTGTTCTTCAGAGCAACAGGGTGCCTAATGTTCTTAACCATATAGCCTTCCCTCCACCCCACTTTAAAACTGAAAACACAAGTTCTGGTACCAAGGGATCGCAAGGGGAAAACGTGGCTCTGAACTTTGCAATGCTCTTTTAGGCAACAAATACTTTATAACCCATGGGGAATGTCATCAAGAATGTCAATGAGTGGAATTTCAGGAGGTAAAAACTGGCCTAAAGTGGAATTTCAGGAGGTAAAAACTGGCCTAAAGAAGGGATAACTTAAAGCTGCTTCCCCAGGTAAGCATAGCATGTGTGAGCATTTCTACACTCATAATTCCATGAGAACCTGGAATTGGGTAACCTACCAGTACTACGGCACAAACAACTCTTGAAGTATAATATTACAAATCTAATTCATAGTAAAGAGCTACAGCTCCCACACCGTAAAAATAATTATTCCCAGCTAGATTTATTTTAGAAAATAGCACTTGGAGTGGCAAAATGCCCAGGGCGAAACTGTAACTTTATAACTGTGGTCCTAATTAATACTTTAATACTGAATTAAATGAAGCTAAAATAATTTCTTAGAAAGCGACATTTTATACTCAGAAATGTATTGCAGCCAATGTCACTTTATAATGCCATAAGTTTGAAATCAGCCAGAATATTTTCAGAAAGAAAAATATACCTGCATCATAATGAAATGAGAATTGGGACATTCTGGGGATGACCATTATTTGTTACAACAATGGAAAGCCAGGCCTAGCTACTGCAGGGATACTCTATTTTGATAAGCATATATTTATTTCATAATACTCATTTCTTTTTGTAGTTAGTGTATAACTACCTATACTGCATATTCAGACAGGGATATTTTATGGTATAGCAGATGTGGTAATGGAGTTCTTGTTCATTTCACTGTCCATACTTCTGTTTAGATGACTTTTATGTGGTGTTGTATAACAAATGATTGTGTTTCTAAAAGCAAGGTAACTGGTCCAAATCTTTCCTTTGTTGGAACTTTGTCTAGTGGACAAGGAGTGAAATCTGCATTCAAAACAGCAACTCAGAGCTGGGGAGATAGCTCAGTTGGTAAAGCACTTGGCACATAAGCATGGAGACTTGAGTTCAGATTCCCAACATTCAAATGGAAATCTCGGTGCCATGGAGAGGGGTGCCTGTAACACTATCACTGCTATAGCAGAGGGAAGCAGATTCCTGGATTTACAGAATGCCAAGTCTAGTAGAGTCTTCATGCTCCAGGTCCGGGGAGAAAAACCAATCCCATCAAGTAACGTGGAGAGCAGGTGAGATAGCTAAGGAAAGGCACCTGATACCAAGCCTAAAATCCAGAATTCCATGCCTGAGAATAACAGGTAGGTCATATTCTGATTATATACTGATGCCTATGTGGGTATGTGTGGGCACTTGTCTTAGTCAGAGTTCTATTGCTATGAAGAGACACCATTGTAGTTGGAAGGTCCCACCCAACCCCACGGTCTGACAGCCACTTATAAAATAATTACTCAGAGGCTTGTATTAATTACCATTGCATGGCATATGGCAGGCTTCTTGCTAGCTAGCTCTTATACCTTAAGTTAACCCATTTCTATTTATTTATATGTCGCCATGTGTTCCATGGCTTTACTTGCTCCCTGGATGGCAGGATGGCCTCTCTCCTGCCTCTCCCTTCTCCTTTCACTATCTCCCTTAGATTTTCCTGCCTGGCTCCATCTTACCCTGCCATAGGCCAAGGCAGCTTTATTTATCAACCAATCAGAGCAACACATATTCACAGTGTACAGAAAGACATCCCACAGCACACCATGACCATGACAATTCTTATAAAAAAATACATTTAAATGGGCTTTCTTATGTTCTGAGGTTTAGTCAATTATTGTCATGCTGGGAAGCATGGTGATATGCAGGCAAAATTGGTGCTCTAGAGGTAGCTGAGAGTTCTACATCTCAGCAGGCAGAAAGAAGAGAGAGAGAGAGAGACAAGCCTGGCTTGCGCATTTTAAAAACCTCAAAGCCTACCCCAGCGACATATTTATTCCAACAAGGCCACACATATCAAAATTAGGATACACTCTAAAATTTTTCATTCATTTTGTATACCAATCACAGATTTCCCCTGTAGCTAAAGTTTTCCTGCCTGGCCCCCGGTCAGGGCAAATCTCTCTCATCTGCCAGTCCCACAGCCGCTCAGATCCGACCAAGTAAACACAGAGACTTATATTGGTTACAAACTGTATGGCCATGGCAGGCTTCTTACTAACTGTTCTTACAGCTTAAATTAATCAATTTCTATAAATCTATACCTTGCCACTAGGCTCGTGGCTTACTGGCATCTTCACATGCTGTTTGTCATCTTGGCGGCTGGCAGTATCTCTCACTCAGCCTTCCACTTCCCAGCTTTATTCTCCTCCTTGTCCTGCCTATACTTCCTGCCTGGCCACTGACCAATCAGTGATTTACTTATTGACCAATCAGCAACACATTTGACATACAGACCATCCCACAGCATTCTCCCCCTCCCCCTCCCCACCTTCCCCTCAGACTCATCCCCCATCCCTTCCTCTGAAAGAGTAAGTCCCCCTATGGGGGGAAAAAAGCCTGGTACATTCAGTTAAGGTAGGACCAAGCCCCTCACCCCTGCCTCAAGGATGAGCAAAGTGTCTGACCATAGGTAATGGGATCCAGAAAGCCAGCTCATGCACCAGGGATAGATCCTGATCCTACTGCCCAGGGCCCCTCAAACAGGCCCAGCTATACCTCTGTCTCCCGTATGCAGAGGGTCTACTTCGGTCCCATGCAGGTTCCACCACTGTCAGATTCTCTATTTCCAGCATTCCCTTGTTTTTTGTTTGTTTGTTTGGTTGGTTTTAGTTTTTTTTTTGTTTGTTTGTTTGTTTGTCTTCTTTATTGCCTCTATTTCGGTTTTAAAGTCTTGAGCTGTTTCCCTCACTAGTTTAATTGCTTTTTCTTGGTTTTCTTGACTTTCTTTAAGAGATTTATTGGTTTCTTCCAATTTTTTGTGTGTCTTTCTCTCGACTTGTTGAGGGGAATCTTTCATTTACTCTTTAAAGACCTATATCATCTTCAGAAAGTCATGTTTAAGGTCAGTTCCTTCTGCTTCTTCTACGTTGGGATGTTCAAGTCTTGCTGTAGTAGAACAACTAGGTTCTGGTGGTGCCATATTGTTCTTCATGTTGTTGAATGCATTTTTGCACTGGCATCTACCCATCTCTTCCTCTAATTGGTGCAAATGGTATCTGTGTCTCAGGGAGCCTCTCTTGGTCAAATCGGCACTGCCAGTGTGTGTGTCTCAGGAACCTGCTGAGCTCTCGGGTCGATGGGTGAGTTTGGGGACAGAGTGGGACTTGTTCCAATGGGAGGGTAGTGGGAAGGCCTGTCTTCAGGATTCTTGCTTGCTGGTCTGTAACTGGGGTTAAAATGGGTGGGGGTATGGGAGCAAAAGTTGTGCCTCTTGGGCTAAGGCCTTCAGACTGGGGTGATTGGTTAGGAGAAAGATGACTCACCTCTTCCTCCCATTGGAGCTGGTAGAGTCTGTGTCTCAGGGAGCAGTTGTAGTCTTGGCAGATGGGTGGGTTTGGAGGGTGGAGTGGTTCTTGTAGGTTACAGCATCCAATAAGAGGTGGTAGTATTCAGGCCTGCCTGCAGGGGTCTTGCCTGTTGGCCTGCAACTGGACCTCCAGTGGGTGGGGGTTTGGGGACATGGGTTGTTCCCTGGGCCTAAAGCCCAGAGGCTGGGGTGATTGGCTAGGAGAACAATGGCTCACATCTTCAAGGATACACTTCTAAATAGAACCACTCTCTAATTACCAAGAATTCAAATATATGAGCCTATGGATGCCATCCCTATTCAAACAGCCAAAGGTACAAACTCTCTCTCTCTCTCTCTCTCTCTCTCTCTCTCTCTCTCTCTCTTTCTCTCTCTCTCAAAATAAGTAAAATCTAATAAAATATTTTTTAGAAAAGGGGCCAGGGGTCTTTAGGGGGGTTAGGCATGGGAACAGGAAGGATCAGCTTGGCAGAGGATCAAAGGAGAATACTGGGAAAGACAACTGTTATTAAGTGGCGCAATGTTACTCATTAAGCGGCACAGTTTACAGTGTGAGAAAAGCCATGAGTTACAACAAAACCCACTATAAGAGTTTATTAGGGGAAGGGAACAGAAGGGATGTGCATAGGCCTATGGAATGACCATGTAGGAAGAGGGGGGAGGAATAGATGGAATCTGCTTTTATAGGTTCCCCCAATTTTATTGGTTTTGAATAAGTGGCCCTGTTACTGTTCAAGAAAGAAAGGTTATGAGGCACGACACAACCCAATATCGGAGCTTTAATAGGAGGAGGGGGTAGTGGATAGAAGAGAGTTTGGCCAGGCCTGTGGGAGAGACATGTGAGGAGAAGGGAGAGATGGGGGCAGAGGGGAGAGCAGAAGAGAAGGGAGGCATCTGTGACTGGCTTTTTAAGGATTCTCCTGCATATGTGCGTGTGGGCTCATGGAGCTATGCCATGCATGCACAGATTGTGTGACCTGCACGCATTACATAATCATGTAGCTCCTGGATGACTCAGGAAGCAAGACCCCTTGCTTGGCTACTGAACTGCGCATGTGTGGTCATGCAGCTGGGGGAGTGGCCAGGAATTCCAACACCCCCTGTACATGCACATATGAGCTTACATAGCTATGCCACCCATGCCCATAGATTGCGTGACCATGCTGCATGCAGATTACGTGATCACACAGTACACAAATTATGTAGGACGTAAGGCTATAGGATGACTAAGCGTCTTGCCTGGCTACCAGACAGCCCATGTGCAGTTATGTAGCTGGGGGAGCATCTAGGAATTCTAAAAACAACTAGAATCAGGGATATCTCTAGGATGAGCTAGAAACCTAGTACAATGGAAACTTTCAGGAATCCTTGTATGAGAATGACCCTAACTAAAACTCTTAGCAATGGGGATAAGGAGCCTGAATTGGCCATTTCCTATAACCAATCAGGACTTCCAGTGGAGGTATTGGGACAACAACCCAGCTACCTAACCTTTACCTACAATTTGCCCTCCCTACAAGATGTGCTGGGATAAAGATGGAACAGAAATTCTGGGAGTAGCCAGCCAATATCTGGCCCAGCTAGTCCATATCGTGAGTGGGAGCTCATCGCTGATACTGCTTGGAAGGCTGAACAACTCACAGACCTAGGATAGAACCAAACATGACTGGCAGTTTAAAAAAAATGTCAATTAAATGATTCCTAATGATACTCTGCCTAACTCAATTGTCATCAGAGATTTGCCTTGGCAACAGATGGAAACAAGAGCAGAGTCCCAGAGCCAAACTTTGGGAAGATGTCAGTGAATCCTGTGGAAAAAGGGAGGACGGACTGTGGAAGCCATTATAGACAAGGAAAGCACTAGAAAATTCACATAATCAACTAACCTGGGCTCATAAAGGCTCACAGAGACTGAACCAGCAACCAAACCAAAGAGCTTGCATAGGACTGACCTAGACTCTCTGCACAAATATTACAGTTGTGTAGTTTGGTATTCTTGTGGGCCTCCTAGCTGGGGGAGCAGGGATATCTCTGACACTGTTACCTTCTTCTGGGACCCTTCTCCCCAATTTGGTAGCCTGATCCAGTCTTAATGGGAGAGGATGTGCCTACTCTTACTGCAACTTGGAATGTCTTGGCCGGCTGATATACATGGAAGGCCTGTCCTTTACTGAAAAGAAAGGAGGAGGAACAGATTGGGGGGAGGTTGAGGGCAGGGACTAGGAGGAATGGAGGGAGGGAGGGGAAACTGTTGTCAGGCTGGAAATAAATTAATTAATTGAAAAGGACGAGTTGGTAGAGAAAGACAACTGTTGAACTCTTACATGCTTCCACGTGTACAGATGTGCCACTCTCCCAAATTTATACATGTGTATAAAATGCATAACAACACCACACACACAAAAACCCTACTCACACATGTACACAGTGAGAATCCTAGTACTTCTACTTTGCAGAGTCTGTTATAGTAGGCACATTAATTAAATTCTTACTTAATTTAAGGTCAAATATTTAAAATCCTAAATGAGTCTCATTCCCTGGGCTGATGTGGAGTATATAAACTCAGTCAAGAACAAAAACCCATTAACAAGCACCATTTGTATTGAGGCATTTTTTTAAATCATATCATGGCATACATAGGAGTAATAGTTTATATTCAACTTTATATAGAATCTTTAGTGATCTAACTATGTTGAGGACATCCTTACAGTACAATTCACAGTATAAACCAACCACAAAATTCATATTAGCATTCTGCCACTTATCAGTTGTCTAAAGTACATAAATTGTCAAGGTAATATTTCAGTGAAAATAATACATTATACATTATTCTTTGAATACATCATCTGCAAAGCAATCTATAGTCATTGTTTACATTTTTCTTTACTTTTATCCTTTTCTTTTCTACTTTCTTTGAATTAAAACATAATTAAACAATTTTCCCATTCCCTTTCTTCATTCTAATTCCTCTCATGTACCCCCCCCCTTGCTCTTTTACAAATTCATGTCCTCTGTTCTTTTTATTTGTTGTTACATACATACATGCTTTATATGGATGTATACATAGATGTTCCTAAATACACAAATAGAGCCTGCTCAGACTATATTATGTCATTTGTATGTGTGTAGTTTCACAGCTGATCACTTAATTTTGCATAACTAATTGAGTTTTTTTTTCCCTTGGGGAAGAATATTTTCTTCTCAACCTTCCTTAGTTGCCTGTCTAGAACATATATAAGCAATAAATGAAATTATGTCTTCTTAAATTTTATTCTAAAGAAAGCAAGCTGAGTTTGAGGAAGACTTGTCAAAATTTCTAACCTTTCCATGATACTTTTCAAAAGTAGGGATTCAATAAAAAAATAAATAAATAAAACCTCCAACAATTCGCTATACCAGCCACTTTCAAAAAAAAAAAAAACAAACAAACTTGTTTGATCTCATATTTATTTGCTGTATTTTATCTTTAAGGAGGATAGCCAAGTCTGTGGATATAACTCCAAACACTTTTTTTATGTTATTGTATAATAGAGAAAATAAATACCTGGTATATACTTTAGATATAAATAATGTATACTTAGGCACACAAGGCAGAGACATGGATTCTGATTGCCTCCACTAACAGTATAACCCTCAAGCAAAGACTTTATCAGTGCTTTGACATCTTTATGTATATCATTGCCTTCATTATAACACCAAACTTATGTGTTTAATAAAAAATAACCAATGTTCATAAATAATTTCAAAATTCTACTAGAGACTTCTCATTAATGACAACAGCTGCTGACTGCACTTTTTAGCATAACATTACCTTTTCTGTTTCCGGCAAATGAATTCAGATCAAAAAAGCATTGGTTATGAATTATAGCTAGCTAAGAAGCTTCTTTGACCCTCCATGTTGTACACTGTGTCTATTATAATGTTGTAATGATCCCTCATTCCACACAAGTTTTGGGGCAGCAATGCCTTCCATTAATTACTCAGTTACACAACAATACAGAAGCTGATGTATATTCCCAGGAATATACCTAAATGAGCATTAAATTATCCTCCAAGAGATAATTTCTTAACTGTATATACTCTCACTATATTATCTTTTGTTAATATTATATTTATCATAAAGAAGAATTAATCTCATATACCATGTCTTGGAAGACACAGACACATAAAAATATAATACCATTCAAAGCTTCACTTTAGACATTAACTTTAGTTAATTCATAGTGAATTATATAATTTCACTAAGTTGTTATTTTCAGTTATTAAATTCAGCAACATGTTGTGAATGCTATTAGTGATGAAGCTATTGAACAAGATCTTGCATATTAACTGTTGGAAGATGAAAAATGGTGGAATAAAGTAGTTTGTGTCTCCATACAGCCATATTTTAAAGTTTCCATTTAAACATGGAACACTACCTTGTAAAATGCCTTCAAATATCCTCAACTCTGTCTTTAAAGTTGAGAGTCTGAATTTGTACCTGAGTTTAAAGACATCATTGAAATTAACAAAATTTCTTGCTGTAAATCCAGAATCAGGAATGCTAACACCATTTTTCAAGACAAACAAGGACAATTTGGTGCACACCAGTAGTCACTCCCCTCCCTTAATCTTCTCTTGGTGGCCTATGCAGCGCGTGCTGTTTCCATAGATAGTTAGCTGCCAAATAGACAGTAGTTTACCAACTATTTAATAAGAACTGCTTCAGTAAACTAGATAATATCTTGATATCTAAAGGAGCTATCAAAAATTGGGGGGTCAGTGAGGAGGGAACAAAATTTTTTCAACTAAGTATATTAAGAATGTAACTAGGGAGAGAGACTGGGATTGAGTGGAAACCTAATAGAGTGGAAGCTTCCTGGAATCTATGCAAGTGACTGTAGTGAGGACAGTAGTAATGGGGGAAACAGAGCCTAAAATGGCCATATTCTTCCATATTCTTTAATCAAGCAAGTCTCCAAGCAGTGGGACTCAGGCATCAACCCAGTCACAAGACCTTTGACCTACCATCTGTCCTGCCTCCAAAATGTGCTGATGTAATGGTGGCACAGAACTTATGAGAATGGTCAACCCATGAATCATGATATAACTTGAGTCCAACACTACAAGAGGGAGCCCATGCCAAGCACTGCCTGGATGATCAGGAACCAGAGGCTGGACAGCCCAGAGACCAAAAATAGAAAAAAGCATGACCAGGGGAAAAAAATTCAGGGAATGATTACTAATGAAATGCTGCTATATACATAGATAGATGCTTAGTCCAATTGTCGTAAAAGAGGTGTCATCCAGCAACTGATGGGAGCAGATACATAGAAAAACAACCAAACACAAGACAGAAACAGTGGAGGAAGCCTGCAGAAGATAGAAAAGAAAGATTGTCGGAGCCAGAGGGCTGGAGGATACCATGAGAACATAGCCCACAGAATCAAGTAAGCAGGCCTCATAGGGGCTCAAAGAAACTGAAGCAAGAATCATGGAACCTGTGTGGGTCTTAGCTAGGCCCTCTGAATATGCATTATGGTTGTGTAGCTTGGTGAGAGTTAGAGGCTGTCTCTGAGTCTTTTGCCTCCTCTTGGGACCCTTTTCTACCTATTGGAGTGCCATGTCCAGCCACAATATGATGGTCTGTGCCTAGAGTTATTATAACTTGTTATATCATGTTCAATTGATTTTCCTAGGAGGCATGCTCTTTTTCAAGGAAAACAGGAGGAGGAATGGATTTGGGGAAGAGGGGAGGTATGTGGAGGGGGAACTTGGAGGAGTGGAGGGAGAAGAAACTGTGGTCAGGATTTAGTGTATGAGTGAAGAATACAAAGAAAAGAGTGGAACTATACAGTGACACCCTGACCACAGGAATGTGACTTAAGATATATAAGTAGAGTTTAAATGTCTTTATTTGAGTAAAAAAAAAAAATGTGATAAAATCCAGGACCTGTCCCTAATGCATGAGCTGGCTCTTTGGAACCTATTCCCTATAGTGGGATCCCTTGTTCAGTGTTGCTGCGGGGGAGGAGGGGGCGTTGGTCCTGCAGCAACTTGATATGCCTTGCTTTGTGGATTCCCAGGGGAGAACTTACCCCATCTGAATGGAGAGGGAGGAGGAGTGGATAGGGGCATAGAAGGGAAGTGGAGGGAGGAAACAAGAGGAGAGGAGAGAGGGGGAACTGTGGTTGGTAAGTAAAATAAAATAAAGGAAAAAATGGGAAAAAAAAAAGATCAAACCCCTATAATGGGCCTGGGATTAGTTACAAATTTATTCATTATTAGAAACCTAAAAAAGCCTAAAATTTTGTGAGTCCTAATTACAACAATTTTATTTTATTGTAAGGACAGTTAGTGTCTCCAAATTCTCAATTTCAAGGTAATTTTCTTTTCTTAAATTCATTGTACTTCTCAAGTCACACAGCATTATTCTTTTACAGATAGCACATATTCACAGGAATGAATTTCAAATAGCATATCTGAGAAAACACTTGACGCAGGTTTTCATACTTAAGTATAATAGTAGATTTCAATGAATCACCATTTCCAATAGTGTTAGAAGTAAGTTTATAACTTTTTATATGCTCCTTTGTGAGTAATATCTTCAACAAATTAAGTCAAGCTTGGTATAAATCACTAATATTCAAATTTGTTTTAGTGTTCTTTTCTAAGTTCTGAAATGTTATTGGACATTTGAAATCAAACTGTCACTCATCACTGGAATTCCTTTCCTTATGCCTGTCTTTAATTCTTCTTTATTTGTATACAATCAATGTTCATTTTAGTTCCAATACCCCACTTTTAACAATTTCCATAATAATCTCTCATTCCTAGTGCCTTTAATATCTATCCCATGAAATTCAAAAAAATATGATGTATAGCTACACCTCTCAATCTTCAAAGCTTTTTTGGGATACCATACTCTAGATATGTCCCTACTTTGAAAGCATTCCATAAAATTCACTGTGAATAATAAGAACAAGGTGTTTTTGTTGATAGTAATTATTTCAATATTCCTTAGCACAATTTTCTTGGCGGATTTTTTTTTTTATTTCTAACACTTGACTCATTTCCATGGATGTCATTCTCTTTGTAAAAGGAAACAGCAATATTAGAAAGATTACATATATTATGGAGAAGGATTACAAAGGAGATCGTCTTTTACAACAGGTGTTTTGTGAGAGAATCAGATGAGCAATGAGCTGCTTGTATATTCATTTAAAGTCTGTGGACTCTCTTAACCCCCAAATCAGAAAGGGATTTACTTACATACAATGTTTTGTAAACAAGATGAAGTCATTTTTCAAAACCAGAAGGATTTATGAATACTCTCTGGTTTCTAGAACTGCTGTTTAAAAATTCAACTTTATGGTCTTCACTTTCTTCAGTGTAACAAATTAGATTGTAATAAAGGCTGATTAAATGCTTCAAGAGACCTAAAAGCAGAGAAAAATTTCAACCTTTTGATTATATTCAAGACATTTTCTACTGGTAGCCATGTCAGAGGAAGAACAAATGACAATTGACTTCAGGGTGTCAGCCTACCTGGAGGCGAATCCCTGATGGGTGAATTTCAGACAGGCAAGGCCCCGAGACCACAGACCCCAGAATGTCCTTTGCTTCTGCTGTGCCTTTACATGATTGCCTCTGCCATCTTTCTCTGGTGTCTGGCATGATGTGAATGGATGTGGAAAGATCTCCACTGCCTGTAATATAGTGTAGTGTGTTTATCTCGTGGAAACATCCCGCTCTAGTGGGCATTTTTACCTGTGGATAATTATGAAGATGATTTTTTTCCTAAGCTATCCAGTCTAATTGATAATAAAAATGTTAGTTTATACACAGTTTTTGATGAGCAAAAGTACAAACAAGGAAGTGTCACACAACTATAACACATGAGTTTCTATTGAGGAGCTGTACAGACTGTGGCTTAGGTTAATGATTATGACAAACAATTGAGTCCCGGTAGCCTAACTAGCTTAAATTCTTTTAACCTTTATGTTGGAAGATGTGTTCACAGGTTTCAGAGTGCATAATACCTGAAACAAAGCTTTGGAAATAACTTAAAATTAGACTGAGATGTTTTTGTCAAATAGCTTTGAGGTAAAAAAAAACCAAGAAGATAATCTAAAGTTGTAGAGAGGCACATAGTTGAGTGAGGAACTCTTTAAGATCAGAGAACAAGAACAAAGCAGCCCAATTATCATTAGCTGTCGTGGCTTTCTTACTAGAATAGGTTGATGACCAAAGGTGATGATTAATTCCTTGTACCCATTATTCCCCCAATCTCCTGATATACAAACCTATTGATGAGCGAGTGAGTACCTTAAATATTTAAAGTAGAGCTGACTGATTCTTTTTCATATATAAAAGTTTAGGTTTGTCATTCCTTTAAATATATCCTTTAAAGATAAGTAATAAAGTAATTGGCCCTTTCTTTGTAATTGCAAAATGCAGTCTCCCAATAAAATACCCCACTGAGAAGAATACTTCACTTACCCACGTTGGTAATCTACAACAAGTTGCTTGGGTATGAATGTATGTGGATTCTTGGGATAATTTGTTTTTTTACCTGTATTATGTAAAATGTTTCATCATGTAAGGATATGGAAAACATGCTGTATTTTTACTGTTTGTCTTGTATTCATTGTAATCATTCACTTGAAAAACAGAACATAACCACATTGTAATTTTTATATTGCCTGAAAGATTTTGCTGTATAATCTGTAAGGCAGAGAACAAAGATAGAGTTAAAATGAGTTAGAAGGCAAACATCAATAGAGTTAGAGAAAATTATCAAGAGAGACAGAAAGGACATTTCTAGATGGAGATAAGAATAGAGAATAAAGAAAGAAACTGTCAAGAGAGAGTGGGAGTGTCTTTTTCCCTAACCTGTAAAACAGAAAAGACTAGTACGGGCCTACACTGGATTTTCCTTTGAGCCCTGTGCTGCTGGGGCTGAACCCCCAGGCAGCAAAAACTTTCCAGTTGCATCTTACATCTTGTAACAATGTCTCAAATAAGTAGAAATTAAACTTATTTTTGAAAGAATATATAATTTTGCATAAATTATTTCAGGAGCTATCACAATTCTTCATCATTAAACACAAATAGTTTGCTTTTTAATTTGGTTATTTTTACATTGTTATTAATAAAAAAATTATCATGGCTAATTTTTCTCTACTTCAAAGAAAATTTAATGCTACCAATCATGGGTGTATCTTTAAAACAAGCTAAGAAAACTTGATTCAATTCATTTCATATTAGTTATATACTATGTACTTCAATAAAAACTTTCTTCAATTATTTGAAGTACATTAATTGAAAGTGATATTGGAACTACATCAATAAAAGAAATTATTGCTGTTGTGTTCATTTCCATCATTAAAGAAACACAAAATATTTGCTGAATTCTTTAATGAGTGTATCCTTATATAAGTACATTCCTCAGTGATGAAAAGCCTTTCAAATGCTATCAGGATTCAAGCTAAAACAAAACTAGATATCATGAAGTGTCTTGGATTTAGGGCATAGGAGAAAATGCAGGCATGTCCTGGAAGTCAGTCAGTCCACTTGTCACACTGTCTTCTAAATATGAAGGGTGGCACACCATGTCCCAGAAGTTAGAACCATTTGGAAGAAGCTTGAGTAGTCATACCTGGCCTGCAGAATCTGTACTCTCCAAGTCTCCTTTAAGGTGTTGCATAGAGATCCTGGTGGTATGAGTGCTTACTATCAAATCTGACATAATATGCTAACTAGTCACACTTTATATGTAGCTGTGCATGCATAATAAATCAGACACTGCTCCCTGAAACTGTCCTGGAGTGGTTTAATCTATGTTCCCCTTACCTGCACTTGGACATTACTGTCTTTTTGGGAAGATACCCTTGTAACAACAGTATTAGGATAGGTATATATTCCTGTGTATGTAAGTGTGTGGGTCTTTACCTGAAGTATCCTCTAAAATATGCAAAAATCATATGCTTAAGAACTTAGATTTCCAAATGTTCATTATGGTATCTATTAGAAGTGGCTGGAGTGTCTCTTCTGCATGTGAATGTTCAAAATAAACGGGATGTCTTATCAATTTTAAAACAGAAACTGAACGATTTCCTGTTATCCACTCAGGTAACAAACCCACACAATCCGTAGTACTCCCTTGGGTAGGGCCTAGGTTTGCATCTTAGCCATTTTCTTCCTTAAATCTTAAAATATATCAGCTGCCGACCAGTGGTATGAGCTTCTAATATATCCATAAATGAAAACTCCAGCTCAGCCTCTCTTGACAGCATAGAAGCAGTTATAACATTTTGTAAATTCTCCCTCTGAAATCACAGAGAAGAAACTCCATAGACTTGCCAATGACCCTTGTCAAATAGCAGCTCTCTAGAATGCTCTTTGCCTTCATGGTCTCCCTAGAGGTTACTACCTCTAATGGGAAAGCAATGTACCATTGGCTATTATTCTCCCCGGCAGCGAACTTGGAGGGAAGATGCATCCATTAATTCTGTGTCCTCGTTGTCTGTTAGAGAGCCCTGTGGAATACTCTTTATATCCTTGTGAAATTAATTGTAGATTTTAGAATGCATTTATATAAAAGACTGGAGTTCCCATACCTAGACCTTTAATAAAACAGAAAATAACACAGCCAATGATGTAATTTCACAATGTTCTTTTGATATGCTTTTTATGAGAAGTGAGATTTTATCTGCTTCTCCCGAAAAAAAAAAATAGTGGTTTGAGTACTTCTCTGGAATCACCATTTATGATAAAATGTTTATTACTGTGCCAAGAGTGGAGATGAGTTTTGCAAAATGTTTTTGGTGATTTCAAATGTATTAGCTTTGATTTAAAACCTTCATAATGATTATCCCATGTATCCTGTTGCTTATATTGATCTATAACAGATTGGTTACAATTTAAAGGATCACATTGAAAATGTAGTTTCAATAGTAAGAAGGATATTAGAATGGACATTAGGTAAGCAACTAGATGTGTCTTCCAAAAAAGGTTTAGAATGCTTTTAATGTAGATCAGTAGACATGAAATTGAAATACTTTGATTACTTGTTGCAATCAATACAGGACAAAAATCTATTGATTATCTATAGGAAAACACATAAGAAGTCATGGAAGTTACACAATTTCTTCCCTCATTTGAGAGCTTGCATAGTCTTTTCTTAAACTATAAAAGCTAGACCTCTGGGAAGGAGACTTCCAGGTTAGATCCAGGTCAAACAATCCAAGTCCTGTGTCCTGAGAATGCTATTTTTAACAACAGGAGCTTACCTGAAAACTCTGAGAGGCATCATCAAAGACCACAAAAATATTCTGTATGCCGGGCAGTAGTGGTGAACACCTTTGATCCCAGCACTCGGCAGGCAGAGGCAGGCGGATCTCTGTGAGTTCGAGGCCAGCCTGGTCACCAAAGGGAGTTCCAGGAAAGGTGCAAAGCTACACAGAGAAACCCTGTCTCAAAAAACAAAACAAAAACAAAAACAAATTTCCTGTATTGTTTAGAAAGTCATTGACTTACTCTGACAAACGACTCAAAATGTGTGTGTGTGCGTGTGTGTGTGTGTGTGTGTGTGTGTGTGTGTGTGTGTGTGTGTATACTATAATTTTAGGTAAATATAAAATAACATCTTGAGGGTTCATCAAACAGCCTTGGGTTATTTGTCCCTCCCACCTCTCTGTCTTTTCATGTTGATGTCTCTTTTCATTGCCATTTAGGGCTTCCTTAGTTATTCATCTATTTCTTCCCTGATATCTTCATATCACCTGTTTCCTGATATTCCCATCCCAAGCCATCTACCAATGCAGTAACTTTATACCTTTTTGGTTTCTATGGTTACTGTATGTTGTATATTCACATATGAAGATTTGGAGTTAAGACACTAAGCATAATAAAGAAAATTTATAGCAAACATAGAGCCAGGATAAAATTAAAGGGAGAGAAACACAAAGCATTGCCACTTAAATCAGTAGCAACTCTGTGCTGTCTACTCTTTCATATCTATTCAATATAGAAATTGAAGTTCTAGCTAAAGCAGCAAAACAACTGAAAGAGATCAAGGGGATACAAAATGAAAAAGAAGTCAAAGTATTGCTATTTGCAGATGATATGAGGGTATACATGAGTCACTCCAAAAATTCTACCAGGGAAGAATTTTTTTCAGCTGATAAACACCTTTAGTAAAATGGTTAAATACAAGATTAATTAAAAAAATCAGTAGCCCTCCTATACACAAATAACAGATTGAGAAAGAAATAAGTGAAACAGCATCCTTCACACCATCCATAAATAATATAAATATAAAATATATTTGGGCAACTCTAACTAAGTAAGTGAAAGACCTGCATAACAATAATATCAAGTCTTTGAAGAAAGAAATTGGAAAAGATAGCAGAATGGATAGATCTCCCATGCTCATGGATCTGTAGGATTAATGTAGTAAAAATGGCCATTTTACCAAAAGTGATCTAGAGAGTCAACACAGTCTTCATCAAAATTCCAACACAATTCTTTACATACCTTGAAAGGACATTTCATATGGGAAAACAAAAACAAACAAACAAAAAGCCTAAAATAGCTAAACAATCCTGTACAATAAAAGAAAATCCAGAGGTATCACCATCCCTGTCTTCAAGCTCCACTACAAAGCTATAGTACTAAAAACCACATGTTGTTAAGATAAAAATATACAAGTTGAACAACAGAATCAAACCTAAGACCCAGATGTAAATGCACATACCCATGGACACCTGAAATTTGATAAAAAAGATATAAATACACAATAAAAAAGAAAGCATCTTCAACAAATGGTGCTGGTCTAACTGGATATCAACATGTAGTAGAATACAAATTGAGCCATATCTATCACCCTACTGAAAACTTAAGTCCAAGTCCAAATCCAAGTTGAGTCCAAAGGCCTCAACAGAAAAATGAGATACACTGTACCTAACAGAAGAGAAAGTAGGAAATAGCCTTGAACATATTGGCACAGGAGACAACTTTCTGAATCCAATACCAATAGCATGGGCACTAAGATCATAACTAATAAACAGGACCTTATGAAGCTGAAACGCTATTGTAAGATAAAGGACACTGTCAATAGGACAAAATGACAGCCTACAGAATGCAAAAATATTTTATATCAACCCCATAAATGACAGAAGGCTAATATTGAAATCATATAAAGAACTCAAGAAACTAGATCTCAACAGACAAAATAAACCAATTAAAAATGGGATAGAGGCCAAGTGGTGGTGTCACTGGCCTTTAATACCAGCACTTGGGAGACAGGAGCAGGTGAATCTCTGTGAGTTCAAGGCTAGCATAGTCTACAGAGTAAGTTCTAGGACATTCAAGGTAATACCAAGAAACCCTGTCTCAAATTAAAAATAAACAAATAAAAAGAAAATAGGGTACAGATCTAAACAGAGAATCCTCAACAGAGGAATTTAAAATGGCTGATTTTGAGGTCCTTGTACTGACACAGAAGCATTAAGAGAACCAGGAATGTTAATCATACAAGAGTGTCTCCATAATGAAGATGATAAAATGAAATACCTGCATTCCATCCAGAAAGCTGAGAGTAGAGGTTGTTAACAACATGGTGACCTTTCTGCTATCTGAAGGAACAGACCTCACCCTAGTTCCCCAGAATGACTATCCCAGACTCTTCCCTCCTTAGACCATTACCATCCTTAGAGAATATATCAGAAGTACTTTATGGCCTGCTGACCTCTATGCTATAAGTTTGAGACCACAGTAGATTCTAGGCAGTTTAGCTATAGAACCCACCCTCATGGTTGCATGTACTTTGCAAAGATTCTCTATGTAGTCAGACCTTCAGTCCAAGAAACACTAAAAGAAATCTTCAACATCCTTAGCCATGACAGAAATCCAAATGAAAACTACTTTGAGATTCCATCTTCTACTTTTCAGAATGACTAAATTTAAAAACACATGACAGTTCATACTGAAAAGAACTTACAGTAAGGAGAACACTCCTCCATTGTTCATGGGAGTGCAAACTTGTACAGCCACTTTGGAAATCAACATGGCAGTTCCTCAGAAAATTAGGAATCTATTTACCTCAAAACTCAGCTATGCCACTCTTGGGCGTATACGCAAAGGATGCTCCATCATACCAAAAGGACACTTACTCAATCGTATTCATTACAGATTTATTCATAACAGACAAGAACTGAAAACAGCCTAGATGCCCCTCAACCAAAGAATGGATAAAGAAAAAATGTGGCATGTTAACACAATTGAGTATTACTCAGCTGTTAAAAACAATGATATTATGAAATTTGCAGGCAAATGGATGGAATGAGGAAAGATTATCCTGCTTTAAGTAACCCAGACCCAGAAAGATAAACATGGTATGTACTCACTTATAAATGGACATTGGTTGTTAAGTAAAGGATAACCATGGTACAATCCACAGACCAAGAGAGGCTAAGTAATAAGAAGGGCTCAAGAGGGAGATGCATGAATCTTCCTGTTACGAGAAACAGAATAGATTTTGCAGGTGGACTGGGGACAAGTGGGATGGGAACAGGAGGGATCGGGGTGGGGGTGGAGGGATAGAGTACTGCATAGAAAATTGGAATGGAGGGTGGTATTTGAGGGGTGATGTTGAAACCTAGAGCAGTTGAAACTCCTTGGAATATATAAAAGTTACCCTAGTGAAGACTTTTAGTAATGAAAGATAATGGAGCTGGAAATAACCATCTTCTTTAACCAGACAAGGCTCCTAGCACTGGAACTGGGACACTAACTAAGCCATAAAACCTTTGTCCTACAATCTGTCTTGACTGCAAGATGAACTGGCGTAATGGTGGCTCAGAACTTGTGGGAGTTGCCAACCAATAACTGGTCCAACTCAAGGCCCATGCCAAGAGAGGGAGTTTATGCATGATACTACCTGGATACCATTCAACAGAGGCAGGACAGCCCAGAGACCCAGATAGAATCAAATATAACTGACAAAAAAAGTCAATGAAATGATTCCTAGAGATATTTTGCTATACTCACAGATCAGTGCCTAGCCCATATAGATGGATGCCTAGAGTAATTGTCATCAAAGTGGCATTATCCAGCAAATGATATGAACAGATGTAGAGGTCCACAGCCAAATACTAGGCAGAGCCAGAAGAACCCTGCAGAAGAGAGGGAGGAAGGATAATAGGAGCCAGAGAGGTAGAGAATACCGCATGAACATGTCCCAGAGAATCAACTAAACAGAGTTCAGGCTCAGGGGCTCATAGAGACTGAAGGGACAATCACAGAGCCTGTATGGGAATGAGATTGGTCCTCTGCATATACCTTATGCTTGTGTAGCTTAGTGTTCTTGGCAGACTCTCAATAGTGGGAGGGGATGGTATCTCCAACACTTTTGCCTGCTCTTGGAACCCTTTTCCTCCTACTATGTTGCCCCATCCAGGCTTCAAATAAAGGTTTGTGCCTCAGTCTTACTCTAACTCATTGGGCATTGTTAGATGGATATCTTGGGAAAGCCTGCTCTTTCTCTCTCAGAAGGGAAAAGGAGGAGAAATGGGTCTGGGAAGGAGGGGCATGTGGGTACTGGGAGGATTGGAGGGAGGGGAAATTGAGGTTAGGATGTAATGTATAAGAGAGGAATAAAAGAAAAAAAGAACTGAAGATGAGAACGTGTAAGGTTTGTCTTTGCATGTATGTATTAAACATCTAGATACAATATTTTCTAGGTCCATTCACTTACCTTCATATTTCATGATTTTATTTTTATTTACAGCTGAATAATATTTTACTGTGTATTTGTATCACATTTTCATTATCCATTTCTTCTGTTGAAGTGATTTAAAGTTGTATCCATTTCTTAGCTTTTGCTAATGGGGCATCAGAAAACATCTCAGATAGATGATGCAGTCATGAGAAGAAATAATTAAGGGATTGCCATTATAGACTTTAATATATATTATACAGGTATGTGAATGAAAACAGTATGGTACTGATAGGGTACTCGCACAAAAACATA